>NW_006434366.1:2923186-2939322 GCF_000325575.1 Pteropus alecto | reverse complement strand
TTAGCAAGTTGGGGAGCAGGTCGGGTTCAGCGGGAAGGGGAGGAGATGGGCTGGGGTCAGGGGTAAACACAGACGGTCTCCCGAGCAGATTTCCTGTGACGTTGCACGGAGAATCGGGAGAAGCCTGGGGACGAGCGTGGGGGGCTGGGCTCTGCTGGAATGTTCCTTCCGCTGGGCGATCGCAGTGGTGTGCGTGCTGATGGGACCAGTCATGCAGGGAGGGGAAGCTTGACGGCGGGGAGTGGGGTGGGGGCCGGTCCGCGGCAGGGACTCAGTCCCCGGGTGGGAGAACCCCCAGGCCCCCAGCAGCCGTGTTTTCCTCTTCCTGCTCCCCGGTAATGTTTATTCAACAAAATCATTTGCTCCTTAAAAAAAAAAAGATACTGTTATCGTCCTTTTTCGTCCCGTGCTGCCTAATCCCAACCCCAGAACATTTAGAAATTATAAATGTTTACAGACCTAAGGAATTTTTTTGTTAGTCCGAAATCACATTTTACCCGTTGCTTGAAAGCGTCAGTGCGACTCATCAGAATAATTGCTTAAGGCAACAAAGAAAGCCATAGGTAAAGAAGAAACCCCCGAATTTATCGTGCCTGACCGCAAGCAGAGAACGAACAGCTGCTTAGGCCACGGCTCACGCGTCCCGAGCGGGTCAGCGTTGTGGGTGTTTATCGGAAACGATGTGATGTGCAGCTCGGTCGCGTCTTGGGGTCCACTTGCCATAGCAGTCTGAGAACCGGTTGATGGATTCGCTCTCTTAAGTACTTACCGACCCCCGCCGCATGCTAGGCCTTCACTGGGCGCTGTGAGGAATGCACGGGTGATTTGCACGGGGGCCGTATCCACAAGGGGTTTATAATCTATCAGGAAAATAGGGTGCGATGAAGCCGTGTGTGGAAATAAAACCATAAGAAGGGTCTTCTCCCGAGACACGGGGGCGGCTCGTTGATCCCGCTTCGTAAGGACCGGGGTTATTCAGAGGAGGCGGTGTTCCCGCCGAGCCTTGAAGCCTGGGCGGGTTCGTGGCATAGAAACAAGGTCTCAGGTGGATGAAGCAGGTTGAACCAGCGCATCGTGGCACACAGGTCAGCAAGCACTTCTCCTTGGTCAGGACACATAGCGTGCGTTGAAGGGAGATGGTCGTAAAGAGCTTGGTAAAGGAGGACGCGGCCGTGATCTAGAGAGCTCTGGGTGCCTCGTGTGTCAGGACCCTGTTCTGTGGCGAGCCTTTGGAAGTGTCCAGGCCGAGGGCTAACCTGGAATAAGCCTAGGGAAGTGGACCTGGTGACCTTGGGAGTGGCCGAGGCAGGTGATAGAGGGAACCTGAGCAGGTGTGAATGACAGTCCAGGACTTACTCATTGACGTGACGCATGTGTGGAAGAAGCGGAGTCAGCGGTCCTGGGTGGACCCGGGAAGCTGGCGGGGGTGACACCGTTCTGTGCAATACGCGGTTTGAGCTCGCGACTCTGAGGAAACACCGAATGGGACGTCCCATAGTCAGGAGAAAACCAAGGGCTTGGAAGGCAAGCCAGGGGTCTGGCTCCTTGGGAGGAGGTGACAGCCCTGGGATTGAGTGAGGTCACCAAGAAGGCAAGGCAGAGACGAGGAGGGAACAGAAGGGAGGTCAGTAAGGTCCTCAGATAACGCCAGCTGGCTGACCTGTCTTTTCGGCTCCAGTCACCGTCCCGGGGAAAGTGACCTCATGTCGGAGAGGAGGGCAGAGGAAGTGGGAGGTGAAGGAAGAGGGTGCCCGGGGCCTGCGTCTGAATCAGGAAACGGTCAGAAACAAAAACCACGGAGCGAGCCCATTTCCAGTATTGGAGTATTTTTCCTTGTTAACTCTCTTCAGTGAAAAGCAGCCAATGTCAGCCTTTCTCAGGGCTCGGAGTTGGCATTCGGTACTTGCTGAAACGAGGTCGTGTTTTGTAGAGGATCGGGGTGGGGGGCGGTGATTTATCGTTCTTGTTATTAAATTAATTGCCGGGGTGCCGAAGTTTGCACTGGGACCGGAGATGCGGCGCGCAGACCTGATCGACCCCACAGAAGTCGACATCTAAGCCTCACGTTTGGCTCGCTCGGTGCTTAAGGTGACGGATGCAGCAGATGGCAGGTGGCTTGGCGACGGGTCACAGGTGGCTTGCTCTCGTAATGCATGTTTCTGTTTCCACTTGACTCTTTAGTTCATTCTCAATGTGCGGCTGGACTATAGGATCTCCTGCCTCCTGTGTATATTCAAGCGGGAGTTTGACGAAAGCAATTCCCAGACTTCGGAGGCGTCCTCAGGAAGCAGCAGCCAGGAGGGGCCCAGCAGCGTGCCAGGTCAGTGCTTCCAGAACCAGCCAGGGAGCGGGGCCTGGTCTCGTGCGGACTGGGGCCCAAGCAGCACGTTCCAGAAGGAGGGTGAAGCGTGCGTGGCTTTGGCGGTCACTGTATTCTAGAACGAGATCCTCAGCGTTATCCTTTGCAGGCAGGGTGATAACTGAAAGGGCCCAGACCCTTCTGGGGTGGATCTTGCCTTCCATCCTGGAGCGAGTTGGCCGTAAGATGGCTGAGGGTGCCCATGTGGTTACATGCAGTGCCAAAACAACAACAAAACCCCCAAAACAGAACCGACCACGAAAACGTACTGTGCACTGGCAGCTTCTCCTGATGGATGTCTTTCTCTGCCCGGGGATGGGCGGTGAAGGATAAGGGGAGGGTGGCGGTAGAAGCACCCCCCTCGTCCCCCCTGCACAGGCCTGAGCTCCCTCGGAAGGAGGCAACCCTGTGCCATCACGAGGGATCACGCGGCGGAAGTGTGGACAGTGCATCCCACGCCCGGTGGGCAGTGCGGTCTGCATTTCCCAGGCTCGCAGCTTTGCCCTGTAAGGTTCTGGAGGGCTCGAGGTCCCCCACGGGCAGGGGCAAGGCCATCTAGGGGGCACACTCTCAAAGCATCTTGCGTCTCACGTCCCGTGCTCTGACTTTGCAGGTGCTCTTGACTTTGAACATATTGAAGAACAAGCAGAAGGCATCTTCGGAGGAAGGAAAGTATATTTTCAGTTTTAGTTTCTTAGGTGGCTGCAGGGTGGGGAGGCGTCTCTTCTCCGGCCCTCAGAGGCTTTTCCTTCACTGTGTACTGGGGGAGGGTCAGACCGTGGGGTCAGTGGTTTTACTGCTCTCTGTGACTCTTGGCACTCAGGTCGGAAATGGTGGTCCGCTTGGGGGTGTGTGTGTGATGTTTCCTGCCTGTGGCAGGAAGGATTTTAAGGAGGTTTCCCCAAAATGCACATATTACAAGATTTTTAAATGGCGGGACATGGGGTCGTAAGAAAGAGCGTGCTCCACAGAGCAGGTTACCAGATTGTGTACTTCTGTGCGGATGGGCTAGTTTTTACCCCTGAGCACCCACGTAACAGCAAGAACACACGTGCTGGCCTTTCATCGTCCCTCACGTTGATGTAGGAACCCTTTTCAAAGATCAGATTGCTCAGTGTTGACTTAAAATGTGATTATGAGTCTCAAATACTTAATAAGACTCAAATACCGGCAGCCCTGGTGTTCTTATAACTTAGAATTCTTATAACGTACACACCTGGCTCCATCTCTTGCTGTGTAACTAGCTACCTGGCATTTCCAGCTTGCTTCACTCACGTTTCTGGCTCCTTGGTGGGGACACCCATGAGGCTGGGACCTCCCTGCACTTGAATGTCATGGGCGTCTTTATAGCCTGCTGCCTGGCTCTGAGTGCCGAGGTCCCAAGAGGGTGGGCCCACAGCGTCCGAGCACTCATCACAGCTCCACCTGCCGCCCGTTGCTAACGACCTGTCGGTCAAGGCGAGTCCCGTGGCTGAGCCACATCGATGTGGAGGGCCCGGCCTGTGGGGTCACCAGCGCTCGGAGTCCGCCTCGTCCCTTAACATGACACCTGTGCAGTTAACAACATTGTTGGCCACGTGGAAGAGGTGGTTTTTCTGAAACACGGGGTGTTCTGGGTTCAGCATGACGACACTTTCGTGTGCTGTGTCATGTCTCAGCTGTCCCTCCATTTTCCCGATAGTGAGTAGCAGTGAAACGGTCTTCACACCTTTTTGGAGCATGTAGCATGAACAGAGCATTTACGTGTTGAGTCTTCTGCCTTCCTTGCTGCCTGTAACCACGGTCTCACCACGTGACACGCGACAGCGCCCACAGTACAGACGCTGGCACGGTCGCTGGGTGGCGGTGCTCAGTTACACGGTGGCCTGCCATTTGGTCCGGGACGTGGTTAAGAGGACTTTGATTGTGTAAATGACACATGGCTGTGCCGCTGTACTCCATTCGCACGGTGCCAACTTGCAATGGTTCACAGCCACGCCCCGCAGAGCAGCGTCTGCAGGTCCGAGCTGCTGGTGGCTGGTTTGTGACAAGGAAGGACAGATGCGAGAGTAGGCACGGACTTGGTACAGACGTCGGCATTAGTTGGCTACAACCCGGAAGTAAAAAAAGCTGGTCCTTCCCCATAGATAGCTTGGCAGCTCTGAATGACAGCATCTTACATAAAATGTAGACTAACAGTGTAGGAGAGACACACTGTGCGCGTTTCTGAAACCCTAGGTGAGGCCCCTGTGAGGAACCCCTGACGAGGAGCCTGGCCTTCTGCCCGCCAGGCCAGTCCCGTCACTGCGGGAAGGTCGGGACTTTGGTTTAAAAGTTAACAGTCGTGACATATTAATCGTCCCCTCACCTCGCAATGCGTTCGGAGATGAAACAAGGTTGTAACGTCACATGAGGTGCTGGCCATGTGACCAGTCGGGTGTGCCTGGGCCCACGGCGTGTGACAGGAGGGCGTTTGTGGCTCATCTGTCCCCCCCCATGCGGCTTTAGCGAGGAGAACACCCCCCTGGATCTGGATGACCACGGCGGCAGAACCTTCCTCCGCGTCCTGCTGCACTTGACAATGCACGACTACCCCCCGCTGGTGTCGGGGGCCCTGCAGCTGCTCTTCCGGCACTTCAGCCAGAGGCAGGAAGTGCTGCAGGCCTTCAAGCAGGTAGGTCAGACTGCCACGCGTGCGCCGGCTTTAGCGAGGAGAACACCCCCCTGGATCTGGATGACCACGGCGGCAGAACCTTCCTCCGCGTCCTGCTGCACTTGACAATGCACGACTACCCCCCGCTGGTGTCGGGGGCCCTGCAGCTGCTCTTCCGGCACTTCAGCCAGAGGCAGGAAGTGCTGCAGGCCTTCAAGCAGGTCGGTCAGACTGCCGCGTGTGCGTGAGTGTGTGCGTGCGTGTGCGTGCATGTGAGTGTGTGTGTGCATGCGTGTATGTGTGAGCGTGTGCTTGTGTGCGCGGGGTGGCATTTGTGCAGTGCCACTGATGAATTGCATTCATTCATTCAGGTTCAACTGCTTGTTACCAGCCAAGATGTTGACAACTACAAACAGATCAAACAGGACTTGGACCAGCTGAGATCCATCGTGGAGAAGTCGGAGCTCTGGGTGTACAAAGGGCAGGGCCCCGACGAGGCCATGGAGGGCCCGTCTGGAGAGAACGAACACAAGAAGACAGAGGTGGGTGAAGGGCAGGTGGCTCCTCGCCACGTGTAAACAAACGCTGTTCTCTGTTATGGGATGCAGGGTATGGGATGGGCTATCTTCTCCAGGGACCTGCTCGTTAAGTAGCCAGGGCGACTGCTAGTCTCCCAGGGAATAAGCCCCAAAAAGAAGTCCAGCCACTTACCGCCGGTCACTCAGACCATGCAGAATAGACTGCCCTGTTGCGTGAACTAGACCGAGCTTCCCTAATGTGCCCACCTGGGAGGGAACCTGTCTTCCACCTATGGCCTGGCCTGCCGTCCTCCCCCATGCGGGCGAGGTCGCATCCGTCAGAAGGAGCTGCATGCGAGCCAGCAGATGAAGGCATGAGCCCAGCACGACGGGGCGAACGCTGCACACCGCCCTCTCTTGCAAAGCGTGGTGCCAACTCTGAAAAATGGACGGGTGCCCAGGAGTGGTGCAGATCATACTCACGTCCACTCTGGTCCCTAGGACGGGAATAACAAGTCACAGAAGCACGAGAGCACCAGCAGCTACAACTACAGGGTGGTGAAGGAGGTGAGTGTCCCCACGGCCCTCCTCCTCCTCTAATCCTCAACGCGGCTGGGGTTTGTGACAGCCAGGTCGAAGGTGCACACAGGGAGTGTGTGGCCCTCAGGATAAGTGCGTGGGTTTTAGCCTCAGGTACCGGTCTGAGTCCAGCTCTGCCGCTTAGTATTTGCATGGCCTCGGTTTCCTCCCCTCGTATAGGGACACGTACTTTGGGAGGTTTACAGGTTAATGGAGGGTTCAGCGCTATGATTCTCAAGGATTTGTTGGTGCCTCGCGCCGTGCCCCCCAGAGCTGTCCTTTAGAAATCCGCGTGGAGCAGGTCTGAGTTTGGAGGTTGGAGCTTCGTGGCTGTCGCCCCAGAGCAGACTCTTCCATTGTTTTCATTCACGATGTCGAGTGTCGCCCCTTTAACAGAGCCCTCTTAAGCCATCCCACTTGCTATTGGAGCCATAATCCACCAGTTATTCCGGAAGGGCATGTCCTCGGCCTTACGTAGATTCGTTTTGATGTCACCAACAGGGGTGCTACATATTGGAAGAATGTCCCTCGTTTTAGGCTTTTTGATGTATCGTGATTCTCTTTGTCCCCCTCCCCACCACCGTCCCCCGCAGTCTTTTTCCAAATATAGTTCCTAGTTGTCTGAGGTTGATTGATTTATTTTTAAAAAATTTCCTCAGTTTTATCGAGGTTTAATCGACAAAACTGGAATATACTTAGAGTGTACACCGTGAGGATTTGATGGACATGGTCATGAAACGATGACCATGATTGAGTGGGTGGACACGTCCGTCACACACACGGTTAGCTTTAGGGGGACGGGGGTGGGAGGAGAGCGTTTAAGACCTGCTAGTGGACACGGCTGTCACTCACGGTTAGCTTTGGGGCAGTGGGGAGAGCGTTTAAGACCTGCCGTCTTAGCTGATGACAAGCAAACGCGGTATTACTGCCCGTGGGCCGCTTGCCGCGGTGCGGGCCTCAAACGCGGCGCTGTCCTCCCCAGATCCTGGTCCGGCTCAGCAAGCTGTGCGTGCAGGAGAGCGCGTCGGTGCGCAAGAGCCGCAAGCAGCAGCAGCGCCTGCTCCGGAACATGAGCGCGCACGCGGTGGTGCTGGAGCTGCTGCAGATCCCCTACGAGAAGGTGGGCGGGACGGGGAGGCGGGCGGGGCCAGGCGGGAGTTGGGCGGGGCGAGAGGTGGGCGGGGCCGGTGTGGGCGAGGCCAGGGAGATGGGAGGGCGGGGCTCGCAGGGAGGTGGGCGGGCCGCGTGGGCGGGGGCCGTGGAGGTGGGCGGGGCCGGTGTGGGCGAGGCCAGGGAGATGGGAGGGCGGGGCTCGCAGGGAGGTGGGCGGGCCGCGTGGGCGGGGGCCGTGGAGGTGGGCGGGGCCGGGGAGCTACGCTGACGATGGGGACCCTAAAGCAGGTTTCGGTACCTGACTGAAGCAGACCGAGCATCGTAAAAGGAAATTAGGGTCACCCGTAGCCTCCCTCCACTGTGAGGTTCTGTGCAGAAGGGCGGGGACGTTTGTCCTCCCCACGCCGCGCGGCATGGGGACGGCCGGGTCTGCGTGAAGTCAGGTGGACAGAGCTGTACTTGCACGAGCTGGTGCCGCAGACCTGCTTGCGGACGCCGCGGAGCGTCTGAAGCGCGTACGCGCTGTCCAGCGCGGCGGGACCTGGGGCCACCACCTCGGAGTCCTCACGGGGGCGCCGACAGCCGGCTGAGGATTTGGGTGCATCCGCTGATGCTTTGCTCCAAGTCTCCTTTGTTGCTGTTAGAAGTTGCGCTTTGTCTCCCGTTCGGCGTTAGCGTTTGTCGTTGATAGTGACAGGATTTACGGAAGTGGGGTGATGGCGCCCGGAACCTATGTGGCCCGAGAGGGCATTTCTAAAGCATTCCCTCCAAAACCCAGCGCGGCAGTCGCGGTGGTCCACGTGGCAGGCAGGAGATGGCTTGGGGACGTTTAGAGTCCAAGGACACAGACTTGGGTCTCGCGAGCTCGATGGTGACGGCCAGAGACGACTGAAGACTCGCCAGAGGACTGCCCCCTGCCGGTGGTCACAGTGTGTGACTCTGGGCTACATTCATCAGGGTCACTGGCTCATTTAGTCCCGAGACACCCGGATGAGAGGGGCGGAACTTCTAGCAGTCTGTTATAGACGAGGTCGCTGACCAGAGGGCTTCAGTGTCCCACCTGGGTGGCCAGGCACACCTAGCAGAGCTGGCCTGCTCAGCCGAAGAGCCTGGGCTGTGGATCGCTGTGCGTGCCACCTTACCTGCACCTCACTTGTCCCTGCACTCCAGGATGTCCCCTGCAGAGGCCTTCTCCTCACCTGTGGTGGCGGTGAGAATTAGGCATCAGGCCTTTCCACAGCCACAAACAAGTACAGGCTCCATCCTTCTGGTAGGCCGTGAACTTGACTTGGTTGACGTTAACATAGGTGTGCACGACATCCAAACTCGGCCGACCTTTGGACTAGAACTGGCAAGTCCATGTACCTCCCTGCGTGCAAAGATGTGAGGAGACAGTCGGCTGGCCGCAGCTTTGTCCCATGGCGTTGTCAGTTTCCTTACTGAGAGATGCCCATTCCCAGGGCGGTGAGGAAGTTACGCCGGCTCCGAGACCAGCCCTCACGTGTGTGTGTGTGACTTGCTTTGGAGTGGGTACCAGCGTCGCGGTGAGGGAGAACAGTGGAGGGGTCCCTGCTGACAGACGACCTCTTGTCGTATGCTGCCCTCGGAGCTTGTCCACCCCGCAAAACCCCTCTCGGACGACAAAGGCTTGTTTGTTTCCATGAGCCCCAGCAGGTTCCATCTGTAGCTGAAGAAATGGAAGCTGCCAACCTCTGCTGTCCCAGGACCTCGGATTCTTAGAGCTGGGTGGTCGGTCACTCTTCCTGTTAACGGGAGACCAATGTGATGCCCGCTCTGACGTAGTGAGACTTCCTGTTGATATCCTCCTTAATTCTCCTGGTTTTATTTGATCGTGAAAGCTGGCAGCCAGGTTCCTCTGTTAGCTGTTGACGGCAGACGTGTCCTGTTGTCTCATGGGTTATTGTCACCACCGGGACGGGCAAGCTGCAGACGAGGGTCAAACCCGGCCACCACCCGTGTGCTTGTGGCGCGTCGGAGCTGAGAATGGTGCTCGCATTTCTATGTTGTTACGTTTTCACTGGTTTTAAAGCACCTGCATCATGCCCTCTCTTTCGCTTCGTGGCCCACAAAGCCAAAAGTACTTTTCTGGCTCTTTAAAGAAAAGTTTATGACCCTTGGCCCAGACCAGAACCGGCCACTCACATTTTTTTAAGGAATTCTTGTCTACACACTGGGCGTGCATTTAATCTCCTTTAATCTCCACAGCATCCGCATGGAATGTGCATTTTTATTCTCTCCATTTTACAGATGAAACAGGCCCTGAGCGATTACGTATCTTTCCCAAGGTCACACAGCCGGTCCGTGTGAGGTCTGGGGAAGGAGCTCAGCAGACTGAGTTTAGGGCCCGCCTTCCTCACGGCTGTGGTCTTGGCCTCGGAGAGGAGGTGGTGGACGTGAGCAGGCTTAGGACTGTTGGGGCTCAAGGAATGTGAGGGGCGACTTTTAGTTTTTGGAATTCTCAATTTGCTTTTGCTATCGTGAGTGTTTGCTTGTTTAGAATCGGGCAAAAGGGCAATAGGTTTTATATGATTGTCTCATCATGGGGACTGCTGACTCTTTGCAGAGTTTGTGGTTTTAACATATGAAATGAGAATCACAAAATCAGCGTGTGAAACGCCCAGGGCAGGCAGTAACCCCACATTGCAGATGGGAAACTAAATCTCAGTTTAGATGGTGTGCCTGAGGGGACAAGGAGAGCAGTAATGACAGGTGCACGGGCCTGACTTATAACCTAAAGAGATTCCCACTCTGCCAAAAGTCAACACGGCCACAGGTGAGCACCTTAGAAGGGCGAGCTGCGGGGGACGTGGGCTCCCACAGCGATGAAGTCAGCCCTGCTCTGCCGTCAGTCCGTTTCGAGATGTCCCAGCCGTGCTTAGAAGTGGAATCCCAGAGGCCTTCTCATACCTTCCACTCTGTATTGCCTTTTTCCTGGAGTAAAATATTTTTGCTTCTGCCCAAGGCCATTGGGAGAACTCAGGGGAACACGGGAACGTTCCTGGCTTCCTTTCGGTCTGAGCAGGGCAGCACCGGGGCATCCCCACACAGCGGGCCCTCCACGGAGCCTCCAGCCCCGCCTTCGTGGCCGTGGGCGTGTCGCAGAACCCCGTCTCCCGGCCCGGAGAGGCACGCTTTCTCCCGCCAACCCGGCTCTCTGTGTCTCCTCCCACGCAGGCCGAGGACACCAAGATGCAGGAGATAATGCGGCTGGCGCATGAGTTTCTGCAGAACTTCTGTGCGGGCAACCAGCAGAACCAGGCCCTGCTGCACAAGCACACAAACCTGTTCCTCAACCCCGGGGTAAGGCCCGGGCCCCCCGGAAATCGGGGCGGGAGGAGGCGGGGCGGGAGAGGCACGGATTGTCCTTTGCTGTTGTGGCCGCTGGGACTTGTCACAATGTGACACTCATCCGGGGGGAACCTTCTGATCTACTCTCAGGTGGACACAAATCTCCCCACCTTTTAGGGGGAGAGGCAAGAGGAGGGAGGGGGAGGTTGGTAGAGTCAAAGTAAGATATGTTTATATAATTTTTAATAATATTCCTCACTACAAAAGATGAAAAAATACTATGACATCTTCTGAGGTCAAACTTCAGCACTGGAGAGGTGCTAATTCTCTGTCTCCAGCCGCATCCTCCTGAGGTCAGGCCTGAGTTCTGTTTATACAGATACATCGTATGTTCATATACAGCACAAGGGCGTGACGTTTCAGTTCGTTAAATATGTTTTTTAAATATATTAAACACGTATTCATTATTTAAAGAAACGGGGCGTACTCTGCAGTGTTTTGCATTTTGCTTTTTCACTTAACACGTGGTGGCTGTCTTTGCAAGTCAGAGATATACATTCTTCTCATTCATCTTGATGGTTACGTGTATTCCATAGCATGGCTGTAAGTTTTTTAAAAAGCTGTTCTCATATTAATGGACAATTAGGCAGTGTCTAAGTTTTGGTTTCGTAACCAGTACTACAACGCGCACCCTTGTACACACATGTTCACAAACGTACACACGTGTGCACGTGCACACACACTCAGTACAGCTGGAGCTTTGCAGAAACAGGACTGCTGGATTGTAATGTTCCCTCTTTGTCGTGTTAAGAGAAAGAACAAGCAAAAGCCAAAAGGGTGAAAGCCCCCTACCTCACACCAAACAAAAAGCTCAGTAAATGTTGGTAAAAATAGAAAACAATGCTTCTGGAAGATAACATGAAAATAGCTTCACAACGTTGTAGAAAGCGAGGTTTTCATACACAGTATGAAAGCCGCATTAATCATGAAGGAAAATATCAATAAATTGGATTTTTTAAAAGACTTCTGTTCATCAGATGACATGATGAAGAGTGTTCCAAGGCAAGCCAGGGGTGGGGAGGAGACATTTGCAGTGCACATGTCCAGTAAGGAATTCACATCCAGAATATATAACAAAGTCGGAAAAGTCAGTACGGAGAAAGACAACCTATTTTTTAAATGGACAAATAACTGTCCAATGAGACACTCCATAATAGGATATCCAAGTGACCAGTAACGGTGACAAGGTACTCAACAGGGTTAGTCATCAGAGAAATGCAAATTAAATAAGATAACAACTTGAATCGAAAAGCATCGGCAAGGATGTGGACTAGCCATAACTTAGAATGAGCCCTGTTAACGTCTTTGAAAACCGTTTGGACGTGTCTTCTAAAGGCAAACATATTTAAACGTGTTTAAACCTATTTAAACCCAGCAATTCCCTTTTTGGGTAGAAACCCAGCAGAAACGTGTATGTTACATTTCCTGGAAGACGTGTACGAGAATGTTCAGAGCGGCACTATTCATAACATCTGTAGCAAGAATAGTGTCATGACTTATCATTAAAACTGGAAACTTCCCCAAATGCCCACCAGTAATGGAGCAGGTAACTGCCTTGTTGTGTGGCCATACAATGATGTGTACGTAGCAGTGACAAGGAACAAACAGGTGCAGCAGCATGGATGACAGCACTGGAAATGTGATGTGCCACCAGATAAGCCAGGGAGAAACAGATGTGTGAGCGCCAAGAACAGGCAAAGCCAACCTGTGGTTGCAGAAGTCAAAACTGCAGTGAAATTGGGGGCGGGTGTCCTTTAAGGCTGCTTCGCTTCCTGGTCTGGGGGCTGACGCTCCCTCGGGAACCCACTTAGCTGCGTGCTGGGGGTTTGTTTCCTCCTGTGTGTTCACGACACGGGGCTGCAAGGTTTCCAAGGAAGCGGGGCAGCGGGAGCGAAGACGGGGAGACCTCTCGTGGGTGCAGACACCCACTCTCTGTTTTCGGCGGACTTGGCCCCAGCTTCTGACCTGTCTCTGTGCTCCCGACCCCACCCTCTGCCAGATCCTGGAGGCGGTGACGATGCAGCACATCTTCATGAACAACTTCCAGCTGTGCAGCGAGATCAACGAGCGGGTCGTGCAGCACTTTGTCCACTGCATCGAGACTCACGGCCGCAACGTCCAGTACATCAAGTTCCTGCAGACGATCGTCAAGGCCGAAGGCAAATTCATCAAGAAGTGCCAAGACATGGTCATGGCCGAGGTGACGACCGTCTGGTTCTGTATACCTTCGTCCAGTGTTCCGTAGAAAGTTTAAAATTATTTCATCTTGTCTGTAAGAGCTGGCATGCTCTCCTGGAGCCATACGAAGGGACAAAAGTAATTGTGTGTGTGTGGGGGGGGGGTGGTGTCTCATGTTTGTGAGCCTAAAATGCAGATACAGGCAAGAGTCTGATCTGATTTTTATAGCGATAAATTTATTCATTTTAAGAAAGTTTTGCTCAGAGTCTTCTGAGAAGAGGGAAAAAAAAAAAACCCCAGGAATAATGAACCAAAATGTAATAGATGGAGATTAAATGTGGACGAAACCAGTGAGCCAGAGCAGCCTCCCTTCCTACAGATTAAATGACTTTCTTTAATTATTCATCTAATTAATTAGCTAAGAATCGTAGCTTGATAATTCTCAAGAAGAACCTGGTCAGTGGAATCAGGCCCCAGTCCCACCTGTGGGAAGTCAGTGCCACACCTGTGGCCTTGGCTTTCACACTTGGTTTAATCTTCCCACCTTTTTAAACGATGAAAACGTAAGCGAATCCACTTTACACTTGGCTTAATAATCCCATCTACGTATGCGGTTCCAGTGGAAGGCGGTGCGGTGTAATTAGGAGTCAGCTCAACCTGGAACACAGATGTAGGCTGGGCCACTTTCTGGCCTGTGACTTGGGGTGTGTCACTTGACTTCTTAAACCCTCAACGTGCATTTCTGTGAAATGAAGGTACAGCGGTGTTCCCTGGAGGAGCTGATATGCAAATTAAATGAGATAAGGGTGACATTAATAGTTAATACTTATTGGAAGCCTACGATACGCCCATCACTGTCCTAGGCAACGTATATACAATCATTTATTTCATCTATGTGACAGCACCATGAGTTAGCTGTCACATTTGTCCTGTTTACAGACAAAACTGAGGCACAGTGAGGTGAGGTAATCCATCCGAAGTCACAGTATCTGGCATATAATTAGAGCTCATAGTGGTGAGTCGTTATGTAAATGATAGCGACCATATTTATTTTGCCTTCTATACCAGCCCTTTGGAGCTTCTGTATTTCGTGCAGTGCTTAAATTGATTTATTCTTGAGATTAATCAGAAGCCGTAGTCCTGGGGGACAGGTTATGAATGAGACTGCCTCGACTTTTTGATGCGTTGAAAGGAAGGCCTGTCTTAATTAGAAGTGGATAATTTGTGGCTGTGAAGAGATGACGCAGTGTATAAAAGAGTCAGAGAGAGCCTTTTAAAGCATAAAGAGAAGGTAGAAACATTTTAAAAAGGAAAGTCACAGCCTAGCTCTTAGGTTTGGAAATACAAGTGCTGGCTGGCAGTCTCTGTTTCCACTCAATACGCGAACACTGCTATGCAGACTTTCTCTTCCCCTAAGAGTTTTTTTAGAACCACTGTGATATTTCTGTATCTTTGGATAAAGACGATGCTGCCGAAGGTTTTCAGTTGTCGAGTGAGGTCAGTGAATGAAATCGAGATGAGTAGCGTAGGTGAGGCTGGTTTGGGAAGGTGAGCGCTAACAGAGCATCTATCTCTTTGTGAATAGGTAGCGTGTTTTACGCTGCTCCCCCACCCCCCGCCGGCTCGTGCGAACAGGCCCCGTTCTTTCCGCAGCTGGTGAACTCGGGCGAGGACGTCCTCGTGTTCTACAACGACAGAGCCTCTTTCCAGACCCTGATCCAGATGATGCGCTCGGAGCGGGACCGGATGGATGAGAACAGCCCGCTCATGTACCACATCCACCTGGTCGAGCTCCTGGCCGTGTGCACGGAGGGCAAGAACGTGTACACCGAGATCAAGTGCAACTCCCTGCTGCCGCTGGACGACATCGTCCGCGTGGTGACCCACGAGGACTGCATCCCCGAGGTGGGCGAGGCCGGGCCAGGGCGCGCCCTCCCCGTGTCCCTCCGTGTGGCCCTGTGGGCTGTCCCGACGGGACCGCCCAGGTTGGGGATGCGCGGCTCCTTTCGTTGTGAGTTTCGGTGGGATTTTGTGCAGGAGGGATGTGGGGCTGTTTGTCTTTCCTTCCGTCTCCTTGAGAAGGGTGTGAGCAGCTGCTTCTGCTCCGCGGGCTCAGCCTGTCGAGCAGAGGATTTGACTCGCAGGGACTCAGCTGAGTGAAGAGCGGGTTGAGATACGGTTCGTAGGAATCCAAGACCTGGTCTGTAAGTTTATTCTTTAGAACGAAAACTCATATTGCAAAAATAACGAACGACATAAAATAAGGAACGACAGGTAACCTATAAGAAAACGAAAATGATCAGGAATTCCAGCAGCCACGATAAATGCCTGTCAGGGTTGGGGAGCCATTCCCTCCAGGCTTGATTTTCCCTGTTCATACATATTGGCTGCTAAGACGACAAAATGTGTCATATTTTACCCTCGTATACTTTGAAATGTATACCCGTAGTTCATATTTTAAACTTACAATGTGCTCATATATAGCATATGTAGTATGTATTAAGTATATATGGTATTATGTTTTTAGATTAATTTTTGAGAAGTTAATACATTTTGAAAAGTTCAGATAGCAAAGATTATAAAGCAGCGGTCCCCAACTTTTGTGGAGCCAGGGACAGGTGCTCCTGTGAGCATCTAATACCTGAGGATCCGAGGCGGAGCTGAGGCGGTGATGCTGGCACTGGGGAGTGGCTGCAGACACAGATGCAGCTTCGCTCGCTCGCCCGCCGCTCACTTCCTGCTGTGCAGCCTGGTCCTAACAGGCCACGGACCGGTACTGGGCCTCAGCCCAGGGGTTGGGGTCCCCTGATGCAAAGGAGTAGACTATGAAAAAATCTCCTGATCTGCCCCCGCTCACCCCACAGAAAATCATTTCTTATGTTTTTGTATATCTTTCCAGAGTTTTGCTTAAAAACAATTATGTATACTCTACTCCCCACCCCCGCTTTTTTAACACAAAAGGTAATATTCTGGGTGTGCTTTTCTCCTTTTCATATCAGTCCGTAAAGAGAGTCCACGTTCTTTTGTTTTTATAGTTATGCGAAGGTTCGTTTTATGGCTGCACCGTGTCTGTCCTCCGAGAAGGTCCACCCTACTTATGAGGACATAGTGAGTTAATAATCAGAACAAGAAAGTGACGAGCTCACCTCTGTCTCACAGTCTTTCCCACACAGTACGCCATCAAACTTTGGGATTCTCATATATCTGATAGACGAAAATGATATTTTGACATAGTTTTAATTTGCATTTCTCTTATTGTCGAAGAGAGAGGTATAATATTAGCTTTTTTCCTATTTCTTGCCCATTTTTGTTTGAAAGACAACGTAAGTACGGAAAGGCACGTGAATCCTTCGTAAGGACGATTATGGTGAGAACAGCCGTGTAACCA
>NW_006434366.1:2900628-2923151 GCF_000325575.1 Pteropus alecto | reverse complement strand
TCCCTTCCCCGTCCCCTGCCTCCCCCACAGGTGTCCCTGCTGAAGGTAGCCGTGAGCGACGCGCATGTTGCTTTTCTTTGTATGTCCCCAAACAACACAGTTTAGTTCTGCCAGTTTTCGAACTTCCCTTATTATTTCGTGCCTTTTAAAGTTCAGCCTCGTGTTAAGACCTCTCTATCCTGTGTGCAGCTGTGCGATTTCCTTTGCACAGAGCGTATCCTCGTCCCATGCTGGACGCTCCCGTGTTTCTGTTGACGCTCATTCCAGCCGTTTCCAGTGTTCGGCTCTTAGGAGCCAAGCGGAGCAGCTGGTGATAACGGGCCCCGAGGGGCCGGGCTCACGCGTCCTGGCCGCGGACGCGGCTCTCTGGCCGTCCGCTTAGAAGTGGAAGTGCTGGGTCATGGGGGTGCGTTTCTTCCACTTGACTCGAGAACGCCAGGCGGTTTTCCAGCCGCTGCTCCAGCTGCCATCCCGTCTCCCGGGCGCTCCGCAGCCCCGCCAGTTCCTAGTGCCGTGGGACCGTTTGCTTTATTCAGTGTGGCGGGAGTGATATCTCGTAGGCGTTTTAATTCCTACATCTTTGATCACTAAATGAGGTTGAACATGTGTTTTTGTTTTTGGCATTCGATATTGCTTTCGGAAAGTATCAGATCGAGTGTTTTGCCCATTTTTTTTCTCTCGGAGAGCTCATCTTGCACCTGGAGGAATTCTTTGCTGGGATATGCATTGCAAACGGCTTCTCCCAACTCATGGCAGTTAACTCTTTTAATGGTGTCTTTCCGTGAACAGAAATCCTTAACTTTAATGTAGTCGGACTTATCTACCGTCTCCCCTACGGCCAGAGATTTTTATGCCGTTCTTTGCCCTGAGCTCATGAAATTGTTCTCTTCCAAAAGCTTCACATTTTGGAATTTTGTCGGTGTGAACTTTCAATGCCCAAAGATCACGGAGGTGAGAGCTGGCCGGGGAAAACAGAGCGACCCTCTTGGTCCACCCTTGTCACCGTTCCGACGAGGCAGCCACGCAGGTACGCGTGTACCAGGTGGGCTGTTCGCAGAAGCCTGCATCTGTCTTCCAGGTTAAAATCGCGTACATCAACTTCCTGAATCACTGCTACGTGGACACGGAAGTGGAGATGAAGGAGATCTACACGAGCAACCACATGTGGAAGCTGTTCGAGAATTTCCTCGTGGACATCTGCAGGGTACGGCTCTCTGGAGCTGCGGGGCAGTCCGCGTGTGTGCGTGCAGTGAGTGTGTGTCTGCGTGTGCGTGCGCCCGAGCGTCCCCGTGTAGACGTGAGGAAAACAGCCTCGTCATTTCACCTCGCTCATCCGCGCCACAAGGAGGCCGATGTGGCTCTCGTCCCTCGCACGCCTGATCCCTTCCTACCCTTCGCTCGTGGAGCAGAGTTTACTCATCAAGCTTCGGGGAACACGGGTTGTTTCTGGTTTACATTCCATCCTTTATGGATCGGTCTGTGAACGATCACCTGGGACGTATTAAAGTCGAATTTATAATGGTTTCTTTTCCTCGACAATGTGTCTCTCCTTCCTGAGCTGAACCTTTCTCCCGCGGGCCGGTGTGAAGGGATCTGCAAAGCCTTCTCTGTCCATGTTTTCATGACCTACAGTGGGGCAGCGGGGGCGGGAGGTGGGGTGGTCAGTGCCCTTGGTTTGGTTTTGTGCTGAGCTTAACATTCTGTCTAAAGCCGAAGCCCCCTGCTCAGCAAGGAGCTCTGAGAATTAACATGAGTTTCGTGGTGGTGGAGTTGGGGGAGGGAGAGAAGTAACAGGGTTCTTCAGAAAATAATTGTGAAATGAATCCCAATTTCAGAAACATTGTGATGTTAAAAGGGAAAAAAAAGGTGTGTTTCCCGATGCTGTCCCTTCAGGGGAGAGTGATGACCCGCAGGCCTTCCCCCCCCCGCCCCCCCCGCCCCCGCACCTTGGTCAAGGGCAAGCGGCAGGAAAGGTCACAGCTGACATGCAGGCCTCGCCGTGACGTCTGACGCTGCTCCTTGCCCCCAGGCCTGTAACAACACCAGTGACCGGAAGCATGCCGACTCGGTTTTGGAGAAGTACGTGACAGAGATTGTCATGAGCATCGTGACCACGTTCTTCAGCTCTCCCTTCTCAGACCAGAGTACGACTTTGCAGGTGAGGCACACGTGCCTGGGGCCGGAGTCCGCGATGGGCCTGGCCGGCTGCACAGAGCACTGGGCCCAGGACCCAGGGCCTGGCACACGGATATGTCCTCATTAACGGGCCCACTGTGCTTGGGGACTGAGCATCCGGGTTTCTCAGCCAATCCCTCAGGCTCCCTGTGCCCTGTCATCTGTGGTCACCCAGTCACTGTCTTGGATGGCTGCGAGGTGCAGATCAGAAAGTACTTCCTGAAGAAAGCCGTGAGGGTCCGTTTGCCAGGAAGGACTGAGTGCAAAGAACACGGACTTGGGGCGTCAGAGAACCCCGACGTCCACTCACGGCTTCGCCATCGCTTCTGAGTTGTTTTGGGTGCTTGCTTTCAGCCCTGATGGGCCTTCGTGTTTCCGTTGTGGCATTAAGGTGCCTGCCGTGTCGAGGGAGTGTAACCTGGGCCCCCATGAGGTGTGGAGCACTTAAGGAAGAAATAGGAGTTATCCAACCAGTGTCCGTGGAGGAGGGTCTGCGTTTTTATTAACCTGGTTTTTTTTCCCTCGTAACGGACTTCCTTTCCCCCCAGCACTTCCGGTGGTTTTCCATTCATCTTGGCGTCCTCTCTGGAGCTTCCCAATGCTTTTTTCTTTGCCGCAGTAGCTCCCACTGTTTTTGGAGGGGCTGTGCGAACCCCCCACCCCCAAACTGAAGACCGGCAGAACAGCTCACCGTCATGGCGATCTTTGCCTTGTAGGTCCAAAGCTGCCCTGACCACTTATAGCTTCTAGACGCATTCAGAAAGTCACTGTCAAATCGATTAGGTGGATGTTTGAGGTCTCTTATTTTAAAACGAGTACGAATTTTTACCGTCACGGCGAGGAGGAAGTCCTGCCAGGTATTAACATCACAGTGTTCCCTACGGTGAGTTAGTACTTACGAAGAGCAGCCGTCAGCTTTGTTTTTATATCATTGATGACGCTGCCAAAAATAAACACGTGGGGAGCATTCCAGGCGAGACCCACTTACTAGCGTAGATTCTACTCACAGCACGTGATGTCTGGGAAGAACTTTGGGGTCGATCTGCCTCAGTCTGCTTAGTACGTGCCGGACAAAGCCCAGGCTCAGAGAGGCGAGGTAACTTGCTTGAAGCCACACAGCTGGTTGGGACCTGGATGAGAATGCCCGTTTCCAGGCTCCTCTTTGCCATCAGGCGTCCGTCGTCAGACAGCACCGGGTTGTGTACGGCCTCGCAGTGCTTCTGGCTTTTCCCCGCTTGGCTAGGCCAGGAACCCGGCTCATCACCCTCACCCCTTTCTGATCAGCGCATGAGCGATCTGCAAATAAGTCTTCACGTGGCCTCTCCCTCGGCCTCTCTCTCTCGCAGACCCGCCAGCCCGTCTTCGTGCAGCTGCTGCAAGGCGTCTTCCGGGTTTACCACTGCAACTGGCTGGTGCCGAGCCAGAAAGCCTCGGTGGAGAGCTGCATTCGGGTGCTGTCCGATGTGGGTAAGGTACCCGTGCGGTTCGGAGTCAGCACGGTGGACACGAACTGCCCCGCAGTAGTGAAGGCCAGCGTTCCCTGAGCACCTGGGAGGCTCCACGCACCGGAAGCGGCAGGGCCAGACCTGGAAGCGGGGGCTTGACTCCCAAGCCAGGCCAGACGCCCCCAGAGTTAAGCGCCAGCCAGTCCCAAAGAAGGAGAGGCTTTGAAAAACAAGATTCCACAGTTAGACGTTAGGCAACTCTTGGCAGGCCTCAGCGCCCGCAAGCTTATTCAAGGCCCTGGGAAGTCCCTCATCCGAGAAAGCCATTTGTATCTGCCTGTAAATGTATTTGACCGTGTGGAAACTTGATTTCCTGCACAGCACTCGTCCGGCCCTGAGCAACACCCTTTCTCAGAAATGGTGCGTTGCTCCCTCGTGCCTGTCAGTGATGAGTGGGTCTCCATCCACCTCCCCTCCCCTCACGTGGCATTTCTCAGCCTCAAGAGGAAGTTGGAAAGTTACTGCTCCCTTCACCCCGACTCCATCAGCCCCTACTACTTCGCCCCGTTCCCCCCGTAAATGCTATGCAAAGGCATGATCGCCCTGTCTGAATTTGAGGAGAGTTATCTGCCTGTAGCGATTCTTTAGGTCCCTGCAGACGTCATCAGCAAAGACAGGTCTGGGGTCCCTAACAGCTTAGTAGCTGTTCAGCAAGTCTAGACTGTTTATTAGGGCTCGTCGCCCAATTTCCTTTACTCTCGTGCGGTAGGTGTTGGTGTCTCTTTATTATCGATGTGGCACTATTTCACGAGAGAGTAGGCTTTTGAAGGTCTGTGCGTTACAGATTCCTGACGTGATATCTCAGAAACGGGGCTCTGAGACGGAACCCCCCGATAGCCCTCGCCTCTGCCCTTATATGGCCATGCACCACGAGGCCGTTAAAATTTGGGCAAGTCGCCAAGTTGACCAGCTCAGCGCTCGTTAGATGAAATGTTTTCATCATCTCGGCAGCGATGAGACGAGGAGCGTGAAGGGACGTGAACCCAGGGACCCAGGCCGCGCCCACTGGGGAATACATCCCCCGGACGCGAGTCACACCCCACGTCCCCGGTTCCGGTTCTTAGCTTGAAGAGGGCACTGCAGGCCCATAGTTTCTAGCTGAGATGAGTGTTTCCTGTGCATCCTGCTTTTTAGTTTTATATTATTTTATTATTATTATTATTATTTAATTTCCTACGTTCTGTATTAAACTGTTAAAAATCTGTCGTCTGGCCAATGGTTCCTGTCCCTAAATTTCTCATAGCCCACTTCCGGGGTGCCGGAGCTGCTTTCACGGTCAGGTACAGGTGGTAGAACACCTTCGCTTCTGGTCCTGTGACTGGAGGCAGGAAGTAGCTGTCTTGTCGTTTGGAGGCTGGTAGGTTCCTCACGTGGAAAAAAGGATTGTTAGTCTCCGTTGTCTTCCCTTTCCAAGCGAACTTTTTATTTTAGAATAAGTTCGGATTTATGGGACAGTTACCAAGACAACACAGAGTCCCCGTATACCCCTCACCCAGTTCCTCCACCGTCAACATCTGACGCTACCAGGTACCACTGATCAGAACTAATATTGGCACGTTGCTGTCAACTGGCCTTGATTCGGTCTTCACCACTTTCTTCGCTAATGTCCCTTTCCGTCCCAGAATTCGGCCGAGGCTTCCAGTCACATTAGTTGGCAGGCCTCCGCGGTTCCCCGGCCTCTGACAATTTCTCAGAGTGCCCTTGCTGTTTGTGACCTTGACAGCCTGGACAACTCGACGTGTCCTGTAGACAGCCCCCCACTGTGGATTCAACTGATGCTTTTCTCCTGATGAGACTTGAGTTTTCATGTCCTTAGTGGGAAACGAGAGCCTGCGGGGCCAGAACAACTCACATCGCTGAATCGAACACCCAGCTTGAAAAAGGAGTTTTGGAAAATTGGTTCATTGGCCAAATGAGTGCCCCGTCTTGATAATTCTTAAAATACATGAACACATTGGGGGCCTTAAAGCCATGCGTTGGGGAAACCCATTGACCTTTAACTTGCCTGAGCTGTGTAACCTTTGCACATGTCACATCCCTCAGAGCTGTCCCTCCCCACCCCCCCAGAGCTCACATTGGAACCCCGAACCTGCAGGGTGACGAAGCTCGGTTGAGCCCGTCGGTGTTCACGCTGACCCGCTCTACGCCCCGGAGAAGCCCGCCTGGCGGGTGAGGGGGGAGGCGTCCTGTCTTCGGGCATCTCCCATGGGAGCGATAGGCTCATGAGACACCTTCTCCCGCACAGCCAAGAGCCGGGCCATCGCCATCCCTGTGGACCTGGACAGCCAAGTCAACAACCTCTTCCTGAAGTCCCACAACATCGTGCAGAAAACCGCCATGAGCTGGCGGCTGTCCGCCCGCAACGCGGCTCGCAGGGACTCCGTGCTGGCGGCCTCCAGAGACTATCGGAATATCATTGAGAGACTGCAGGTAACCCCAGGCCGGCCGCGGGAGGCAGCCGGTGTGGCGAGCGGATAGTCAAATGCAGTGATGTACGTGGGACCGGGAGGGCAAGCCCCCTAGGGAGGGATGCGCCCGTGGCCGTCATGGCCGGTCAAGGTTACTCAGCTCACAGGTTCTCCTTACGAATGGCGAGTCTGCTCTTCCCAGGGAGGCGTATGAGTGTTAGAAGAGGGTGCTTAGAGTGAGGGCCACAGGTGCTTCCCCCCAGCTCCCTGGGACACGACATGCAGCCTCTTGAATCAGCAGGTAAACAAGCCTAACAGTCCGGGGAGAAGGGTTTTGTATCAGGATGAGCCAGGCGGGAGTAGAGTGGGGTTGACTCCCGGCTGGGCGATGCTCTTTGTTCTCGGTACCTGTGAAGAGCTCTGTCCTTCCGTTAGGGTGTGAGCGGGACGGTCAGCGCTGACACACCTCGACGGCCTCGCGACGATCGCCTCTCGTGCCTCTCAGAGTCGCAGGGCCTTCGAATGGGCACAGTGGCCAAGAGTGTGGCCGCGGGCCAGGGGCCAGGGTCTGGCTCCGCTGCTTAGAAACAGTGGGGCCTGGGGAAAGTGGCTTTGGTGCTCGTATGGTAGGGCGATCGTGACGTCCACCTCGCGGGGTCGGTGTGAGGACCGAGGAGAGTTGGCAACGTGTTTGGTTGTCTCCGCCCGCATGACAAAGTCACAGTAGCGGGGCTTTTACGCTTTGTTCTGGAGGCTGACCGGGCACAGCGAGATGACCTGCTCAGGTCCACGCCTGTGGTTGCAGTCCGGTGGCGACCAGTCGGACTGGTCTTGAATTCTTGCTCCGTCGCATGTTTGGCAGTCGAGGCTGATTGACAGCTGGGGCCCCAGCGGGAGAGGTTGGCCGAAACATCTCCGGGTGGCCTCCGCGTGGGCTCTGGGCTTCCTCATAGCGTGGCGGATCCCAAGGCGAAGGTCTCCAGGGAGACCAGCGGGGGCCATCCTGCCTTCGTGACCTGGCTCCAGGGGTCGCACAGTACCACTCCCGCGGTCCCTGGTTAGTCACGGCAGTCACAGAGGGCCACTTGGGTTCAAGGAGAGGGCGCATAGACCACCACTTTACGGAACAGACGTCAGTGGCACGTGGTCAGCAGAATGTGCGAGGCGGGACCTGTGGCGGTGGCTGTTCTTGGACAGTAGAATTCACAGAAAGCACGTAGCGCAGTGGCCGGCGGGCGCCGAGCACGCGATCAACGAGAGCTGTTGTGGTTATGGTTCCTGTTGGTGTTGTCATTGCTGCTGTGGCCATGACAGTCATTGTTGCTAGACGGAATAAGTGCATCTCCGTGGGGTTATATAACTCACCGAAAGACTGAAGGGTTCACGGATGCATTCGTCAGCGCCACACTTGGCACTGAGGGTACAGTGGTGAGCAAAACCAGGAACGATCTTTTCGTTCATAGAGTCTCGAGTTTGGGGAGGGAGACAGACGTTAGTTGGCTAATCACACAGATAAAACAACAGGGAGACACGTGCTGCAGACGAGTGAGCGGCACCACGGGAGACTCAGATGCCGAAACGAGTCTTGCCTGGGGTCGGGATAGTGATCGAGGAAGACTTCGCTGTTATGTTCGAGCCAAGATCAGGGAAACGTAGGACTTACTTACAGAAAACAATGTGACGGGAGACAGAAACGTAAAGACGTCATACAGGAGAGAATATGGCTCCACGGCGCATTCAAGGACAAAGGGAAGGTCAGTGCGGCCGGAGCCCGTGCTGCTGGGGAGGCAGGTGGGCTTCGTGGGTCAAAGAGAGACGTGCAGCCCGTGGCACGCTGGTTCTTAAAGGTCACGTGCTCCCTAAGTGAGGGCTTCTCGACCTCATGTGCTTTTGGGAAGGAGGGACGTTGTAGACGCGTAAGTGTGAATGCTCGGTGCGTTCTTGTCTGTCCAACTAAATAAGTTCCCTGTGGTCAAACACACCAGCTTCTTTTGCTGTTCGTAGATTTGCATGTTCTTAGAGAGTGAAATAAAATACGTAAGTACAGATATTGCTCGTGATAAAGATTTGGCCAGTGGCTGACAGGGAGGGTCCTCACTATCTGATGAGCAGTCGTCTGAGTCTCTGCGGCACAGGTGGTCACGTGTAAGGACATTCACTTGCGGAGCGGCTGCTTCTGTGATTAATCCCCATTCGGATGCCCCCTCACGTAACACGAGCTCCCCGCCCCGCACGTCGCTTCGCCATCCTCGTGTGTCGGTCTCTCCGATTGCCGAATGTTACCCATTTGACCATGCGATGCAAATCGATTGCAATGTAGAGTTCAAACATTGCAAACGATGCAGGATTTCACGAACACGATGCCGAAGAGCTGCTTCAATTCCGTCCAGTGCTGTAGGCGAGTAAAGATGTGCAAGTTGGGACCAGTTAACTGTTGAAGGAGAGGAAAGTGGGTGCTTTCGCAGAGGAAGCTGTTGGGGAAACCGATGAAACTCCAGAGAATTTTGCCAAAATGACCCTTTTTGACGGTGCTGCGAATGTCGACATTACCCCAGGAATGTCGCAGCAAACCCTGACAGTCTCGGGAAAATTGCCACCCCCTCCCCCAAAGAAATAGTTTGATTGACTCATGCATTCTTCATGCATCCTAACTATTACTGAGTGATTACAAGTTGTATTAAGTATAAGGTAAAGTAAAATAGTATTCACATGTTTTATTTTTTGATAAAAGATCGATCCGTTCTCCATTGACCATGGCCTATGAAATTTGGGTCCCTACCTGGGGCGCGTGCAGTTCGAGTGGCCTTTCCCACGCAAAGCCCCTCGGTCAGCCGGGGGCTCCTCTGTTCTCCGCTGTGCCGAGCTCTGCCCCTGGTTGGGTTGTCGGTTCCCAAGCCGTCCAGCAAGCGGCCGCATCTTTTGGCGATAACAACTCCTCCGTGTTCTGCCATTTGCCTTTACATGGTGTTCGTTGAGTTGGTTTTGCTGCTCCTTCAACTTCTCTCTGTTTCCCTTTCCTAGAGCTGTGTGTTTTGCGTTTGAAGACCGTCATGCTATCAGGGTACACGTACTTAGCATGTTGATACCGCATGTTCGTTCATTCGTGTCCTCATTTTCATACGACTTCTTATTGTACGAACACTTCATGCTCATCGAAAGTCATTTGACGGTATTCATGAGTACTGATGTAGAGAAGAAAATGAGAATCTCCTGTAATCCCACCACCCAGAGAAAACCACTAGAGATGTCTTAGGCATAGCTGGTGTGTATCCTTTAGCTATGGGTGATGTTTATGAAAATCGGATCACGTAGTCCATACTATTGTTTGACCATTTTTTGCACTTGTACCGTAGACATCTCTCCATGTGGTCGAATGTATCTTTTGCATCATATTTTAAAATATATGGAATGATCCGCTGAGTAGCTTAAAGACCCCCTCACGGGAAGGGCTGGCGGGGCGTAGACCTGTTTCCACTTTGTTTTCGGCATCGGGGCTAATGCTTCAGGCACCACGGGGCAATGTCTGAGAGTTTGGGGTCAGTCCCGAAGTCTCTCCAAGCCAGCCAGGGCCATGCTCGTCTCATAGGTGAGAAGGGGACGTCCTCAGCCTCCGCGGTCAGCTCCGGCCGTAGCCGCTCAGCACGCTGTGCTCCTTTCTAGGACATTGTGTCGGCGCTGGAGGACCGGCTGAGGCCCCTGGTCCAGGCCGAGCTGTCCGTGCTGGTGGACGTCCTGCACAGGCCCGAGCTGCTCTTCCCGGAGAACACCGACGCCAGGCGCAAGTGTGAGAGCGGCGGCTTCATCTGCAAGTAAGTGGCCTCTGCCGCTGGGGTGGTCCGCCTCGGGGCTCCGCGGCCGGACAGAGCAGTCGTTCCCAAGAGGGGACGCTAGCCCTGGTTTTCGACGTCGACGAGTCCTGTTCTGACGTCCCAGAGTGAGTCCGTGGGCCTCGCCGCGGTTCTGTGAGCCTGTCTCCTGTCACCGGCATGCCCGTCCTGTCTTCTGTTCGGCAAGGACTGACCCTGCCCACCAGGGACTGTGACACAGACCCAAAAACCGTCACAACCCTTCCGCCCTCAGAACTCCGGCACTTACCGGGCCCCGCAGTCTTTTCCTAACGGGTCTGTAGACTCCTGGTTGAAGCCTGGGGCGTAATCTAAGAGAAACGCCTGGCTTCCGGACCAGGGACCTCCATCTGATGTTTACCCTGAGGCTGGTTCTCTGCGGAGCTGGAGGGTGGCCTCTGCCGTTCGGTTTACTGCTCAGGGCTCCTCGAGGCCCAGACTGGATCAGGGGACAGTCTGCGCCATTATCCTCATGCGGTGTTTGCACCGCTGGCACGTTTTGGCCACGTCACCAGCTGTCCTCATAAAGCTGCCCTTCATAAACGAGCTGGTCTGAGTGGACTCTGTCCCCCTGTCCCTGTCTCTCTCTCTACTCTCTCCACGGGCCGTGACTGGCTCTGCCCGCTGAGCCTGCGTGCTGTCACCAGCCAGCAGGTGTCGCTGTCGATTCTCGGTGAGGTTGGTTCTCCGTGTGGAGAATGCCCCAGGCACGCCTAACCTGGGAGTCCTTGGCAAATACCTGTTCGTTGGCTGGAGAATGGCAGTCAGTTGCTGGCAGAGGGGTTTTTAACGCACACATGCCGCGGCGACGTAACATGTGGCCCTCCCGCCCCATCCAGGCTGATCAAGCACACGAAACAGCTGCTGGAGGAAAACGAGGAGAAACTCTGCATCAAAGTCCTGCAGACCCTCCGCGAAATGATGACCAAGGACAGAGGCTACGGAGAGAAGGTGCCGCGTCTCACGCCCCCTCAAAACCGGGTTTCTACTGGGTGGGGGCAGGGCTAGAAATCCACCTGAGTTCAGGCATGTTGACGGAAGGGTTAACTTTCTTTCATAACTATTGATCCTGCTCCGAAGTGTAGCTAAATCCTATGGCCGTCTCCTTGAAAAGCCACAGATATTCAGTTGTCTCTCATAGGCTGCTTGCCACATAACCTACCGTCAAGAGAAACAGCAATAACACGCTTTTCCGACCACGTAAGTTCCCACCGTGAACACAGATGTCTCGTGGATCGACACACGAGTTTCTGTCTATGGGGTTCCAGCTGAGCATACCTGTGGGCTTGCTTGCTTCTTTCTGGTGAGATGTCGCACAGCCCTGCCAGTGTGTTAAGCCCCCTCCAGTTCTAACTAGAATTAAGGCAGCCAAACGTGTCACCACGTCTACTTAAAATCAGGAAGTGGACAGTCCCTGGGACGTGACGCTGCTTAGCACGTGCGGCGAGAAAGGGTCTGCAGAGAACATGACTCACACTTCCCATTTTGGTCCAAGTAGGATAAAAACAGTCCTCCTTTCTGCCCTGCTTCCTCTTCCCAAAAAGCCTGGGCCTGAGTCGAAATCTCACCAGTTTGCATTGGAGGTGGATAATGTTCATTGATTGTCTCCTAGCCGCTGTTAGCAGTGTTTTCTGAGTAGGCGAACACAGTGATATCATCGCGTTATCAAAATACCCGATAACTTGCGTAGTCAACTCTGTGAAGAAGCCGAGGTGATTAAATCATGGCCCGCCTTGTCAAAATGGACGGTGACAGCCAGACTACCGCAAGTTCAAACGTCTGCAGGAATCTGGCTGTTTTTTAAAAGCCTACAGCACCTGGTCTTCCTGGGTGGTCTCCCATCCAAGCACTAACCGGCCCGACCCTGCTTAGCTTCTGAGGTCAGCCGGGATCGGGTGTGCTCAGGGTGGCATGGCAGCAGGCGGAGTCTTGCTTTCTAACCTAAGCAATGTCTACCATTAACATTAGAGCAATTTCCCGTGTGAGTCTTTGAATAAGAAAAAAGTAGAACAGAAAAGTGCACTTTTTTTTTTGTGGCTTCATTCCTCCACTGTCCCCAAACCACAAGCCTTTCAAATGTCACTCTAAACTTTTAAAATCGATCCATTGAAAGATGAACGGATGTTGAGTAATTAGACAGTAAATTTCTGTAACTCAGTAGGAATTTTGTGGCGAAGGCTGCCAGAAACGAGTTAATATAAATAATAAAAGCCAGAAGCAAGTTAACATAAATAATAAAAGCAAAGAACCCTGGTGGCCAGCGGTGAGATGGCCTCTCCTACAAACAGCTGGACGAGGAGAAGGCTGCCAGCACAGACCGTACCTGCCAGACGAATCAATAGGAACTACTCATTCCACGAGATTGTTATTTTTCCTAACGTGAGCTCGAAGACGTGGTTTAAAAATACAATTCTAGTTACATACATTCACTCTCCATAATAAGGCAGAATCCACTCAAAGGGCCTTAACCAGCTATGAATATATTTTTACACCTTAGGGGCATAAAACTCGATTTTAAAATGTGGAGACCACAGTCTTCTCCTCTTCAGAATAGCTGTTCCTTTTTATAACTGAGGTTCTTCAAGCGAACTGGGCATCTCCGCTCCAGTGCGTATTGTGAGTCGTGATTATACCCTCATTCCCCTTTGTCATTTTATGCCTCGGGAGGTACAAGTGCTGGTGGCCGATGAGTCTCTCGGCGGACGAGAGACTGCTTAGCACGTGCGGCGAGGAAGGGTCTGCAGAGAACGCGACTCACACTCATGGGGCCACGTGGAAGGGACGACCCCCCCTTGCCTCCTTGCCCTGCCGATTAATGCCAGTTGGGACATTGTCACAGACCGGGGACATACCGGACCCGAGATGCTGTGGCATTGCCTGTTGTTAAGCTCGTGGAGGAAGAGAGAGGGCAGGGGATGGCGCTCGCCGTGAAGGAGAGTACGTGACCGGAAGTCGGCCGCAGCTCGCAGCCCTGTTCAGCTGGGGAGGAAATTAGTCACGCCCAAAGCGGGGACAGGCCTGGAGGCCAGGTGACATTGCTTTCCAGCATGGTTGGGGCCGCCATCCCCTTCACAAAACTGAGAATACTGTAGGCACGTATGGGGACTGCTGTGCAGCCGAGGACATTCTGGAAAGCCGTGTTGGTCAGCACGTATTCGCAGTGCTGCCGGCCCTCGGCTTGGCCTGCTCAGAATGCTACTTACAGTCCCGTTCACTGAACTTTACAAGAGGGCACTACGCTAGTGCCGCCTTTTCCGGCCTGGTAGCGAGCACCGACGGCTTTGAAAACTCCTTGGATGGTTTCCCAGCCGCCCCTGTTTGACTAGAGAAACAGGTCGTTCGGGGCAGGCCATCTCTGTCCAGGAAGGGGACACCTAGGGCCGCAGAGCCGACCTCCCTCAGGCAAGCCTGCCCGGGTGGAATAAGCCAGGTGCTCTGTGGACGGGGTGCCGAGGGCCCCCGGCGAGCGTGGAAGCTGTTTCTATCTCATTGGCCCAGTTTTTCTACCAGTCGCCTCTTAGGTGGAACTCACCCCGTGACCGAATCCCCCCCCCGGGACACGCACAGCTCTCCTGAGTCTCTCCTGGTCAGAATCCTGTCTGGTGGGCTCCGGTGCCTTGTCCGGCTCCTCCTGCACACGAGGAGGCCGTGGCCGAGAGCCGAGGTGACATGCCAAGGTCACTCCCCAAGGCCACGTGGAAAGCGTGTGGCAGGATCGAGGCCAGAACCCAGGGTTCCCAGCTCGCAGGGCCGTGCCCTCGTCCGCCTTCCCCAGGCGTCCATGGTGGCATCCACCGTGTCCGTGGGCCAAGTTTTTTTCTGAGTTTTAATCCTTAAAAATGGTGAGACTTAGATCCTTTTACCCATTCCTACTTTTTCATTCGACATTTAGAATTTAGTCAAGGTCACAGATGAAAAAAAGTCGAAGCCACTTTTATCCTGTTCGAAAACGCTGCTGTGTTTGTCCGGGTCTGCCCATTCGAGGAGGAAGGCCAGCCACAGCCGCCTGCCCGCCCCCCACTGCCACATACGCCAAAGTGTAGCGATCACTCTCAGACTGCCTGACAGCCCGCCCAGCTCCTGGAGCATGTCTTCAGTGACACTGGTAACACTTACCAACCTCTTGTTGTGTGCCGGCCACTATGCTAAGCGCATCTCCTACCTTGTGTCAGATCAGCCTCGGAGACAGATATCACTAGTTAACTATTATACCCGAAATGAGGAGGGGCGAACCGGGCTCAGAGAGGTTCAGAAACTTGCCTGGGGTCACACAGCCAGCGAAGAGCCCCGGACCGAAACCCAGACAGACGGCCTGATGTCAGAGTCCCGGCTCCTCGCCGCAAGTGGATCAGCGTCGTTCGGATGTTTCCAGTCCCACCTACAAGTGTAACGTTTAAGTTGAGATTATGTTCCGTGGTCACGTAAACTAGATGGGACAGAGGCCCTCAGAGCCCTGAGCGTAGCAGAGCTTGACCATCTCGTCTTTGGCTCAGTTCTGATTTCTTCCCAGCTGGAAACAGTCTCTAATTGATACCAGGTGACTTTACAAATTGTGATCGTCCCAAGGTCACCCCAAACACGGTGGTTTGGTCAGGCCCTTTATGAAAGAGTCAGGTCAGTGGCTGGTCAGTGGTCGGCCTGCTGGCTTTGGGCCCCTGCACTGAGAAGGACCCGTTCAAGAACTGTCACACGTGACGGCAAGGTAGGGGCTGGTCGAAGGAATCGTCAGAAAAATTTGATCGTGATCACATAGGATTAAGAAATTTTCTTTAACTAATGTGTCTCGACAATGCAAAGGACCAGCAATGCATATTCGTCTCAGAGAGAGGTAAATATAAAATAACGAAGCATTAAAAATGACGCCCCAAATAGCAATGACGTACGTTTTCGTATGACACTTACAGCATCTTTTTCTCTTGTGTATTCAATGTTCTAAGTTTAAAATTTTATCAGAACTTCACAACCACTCATGTGCACCATGCCTACTAAACTTCACTTTTAATCTGCAGATTAAACCATGTCCATTAAAAAACAAACAAACACACACACAAAAAAACCTCCCTAGCTAAACATCCTGAAAATTGACTCTCTCTCTAACTGACAGGAACCTTCCTTCAAGCCCTAGACCCTGCCAGAAAAGAGAACACAGTTATTCCGTGTCTTGGCTGCTCTGTAGTCTACTGTAGGTGTCTGTTACGCTGCCGTTGACTTCAGTTAGAAATCCAGGGGCCGAGAATTAACGTAAAATGCATCTCAGAACTTACTTAAAATCCACATTCCCTGCCAACAGTGGTAGCTAGTTTACTGCTAGGGGGCTTTGACCTCAGATGGTGCCAGTTTCCGTTTCAACAAACTGCAGCCCCCTGCCGATTGCTGGTGCTGCTTTTCTCTTCGTGAGTAGAGGACGCATTAGCATTTCCAGGTATCCGTGTTTCTAATAGCAACTGAAATTTGCCAGATGTACTGAACATTAACGAAGCATCATAAAAGTCAATCAAGGACCATCCGTCTGTCCTGTGCAGTTAACGGTCTCATTTGCGATTTTTCTTGAACTCGAGGCTATTAAATTGTTTACTTGTTATTAATATTATGTGAGTTAGCACCAGTCATCTTGGGGGGAGGGGTGGATTTTTGTTTTAATTGTGAGCAGTGCCAGGATATGACACTTCCGAACTTGGGGCGTATCAGTCTTATTACTCGCTGATGGCAGCGGATCCTAGTTCAGCCCAGCCACAGTCTGGACCCCCGCCCCCCAGCCCCTCCCGAACGGTAGAACGCGTCTGAAGAGCTGTCCTACACAACTCGACCTGACGCTGGCCCTGTTCCTGCTTTCCCATCCTCTTCTGGAACTGTGTCCCGAGACTGAGCCCTTGCTCATGGCTTTGACCAGCGGTTGCCCCGTAAAGAGCTGCAGAGGCGGGGGCGGTCCCGGGCTCCTGCTTGAGTGCCCTGCGAGGTTTGAGGCCTGCCACGGGGACAGCGTGTGGCAGCCTCCTGCCCGTTTGTTCCGGAGCAGAACATTTCAGAGCAGATGTCACGATGAGGTGCGGCGGTGTCCAGAACGCCTGCGCCTCTTAAGACGGTCACCACCTCACGAGGCGTCCGCCGGACGAGTCAGCGGTAGGACCACGACCCAGACAGCGACCGAGGACTGACGACCGACGACCGAGAACGCTCGGCTCTCTTGCTTCCTTCCCTAACATCTCCTTTTTCTCTCTTCCAGCTAATTTCCATTGATGAATTGGATAATGCTGAGGTCCTAATTTCATTTCTTTAAATGTCCCATGTGGTGTTTTCGTGACCGTTTTCCAGTGAGCACTGTGACCCGTCCCCTGGTCTCCGCAGAGTCCAGCGTCTAACCCTGTGCCATGTGCCTTCCGGGGATGAGTCACATCCTCCGTGTCTGTGTTGTTAGCATTTGCCATGAGTTTGTTTGCCGTTTGTCCCTGGAGATCCCATCTGAGTCTAGATAAAGATTTTCTAAACTGAGATATGATTTCAGTTGCTCGCTATCTAGAATCTCAACTGAATTTGCGGTGGACGCTGGCCATTAACCTGTCTGAAACTCATTGTGCCTGTCGTCAAAACAGAGCTGTTTTTCTGTGTAAAGCATCAGCTACAAAAAAGAGAAGCAGCTGCGTTGGTCCAGTCTGAAAGCGTTTTTAAAAACCCCTGCTCTCCTGGACTCCACGTTGGAGAGCATCGAGTGCGAGGGAGGGGTCATTTTTGTCCGAGTGCGAATTGCAAGGGCTCGTTGAGACTTCGCAGCTGCAGGCTTGTGACAGGGTGGGAGTGTCCGAGAGCTGTGGCTTCTCTTCGAGGAAAGCTGCCGAGTGGTCAAGAAATTGAATGGTCACCCAACGGCTTCCATACTTAGGTATCCAGTTAGTTTCACTTACTGGAATCACCCTGGAGACCGACAGAGGGGTGGCCATTTTGTTTGGGATTTGGGGGCCTCTAAAATATTTTCTCTTTGATGACTGTTTCGCAGGGTTTCTTGCCATATTTTTAGGATGAGATCCGTGCTAGGTATACGGTACTGGAAAAGATTAATTGGGGAATTGATGTGTATGATTGGGGGAGTTGAATCGCGTGTCAATTCGAGCACAGTGGACGAAAATGTGATTTGACTGTTAAAAAAAAAAAAAAATCACCTTTTGGCCTGCTTCTGCCCGTCCGGGAGGCCAGTGAATGCTTTGCTCTGGGTGGGAAGGTGCCGCCAAATAGCATATGCTGTCTGATGTCTGTCACCACCATTTCAGAAACAGTGAGGGCCGTGTGGGGTCAGGTACAGCCGGGGGTATCCCAGGCTTAAAACCAGAAGTGACGCAGCGGCTGTGAGCTGGGGCCGGTGCTCTCAGGCACGGAGCTCAGCGAGGTGACGTGACCATCTTAGCTCGCACAGCCACACTGCGGCTCCCGCGGGCCGAGCGCCCAGCCGGCTTCTCTCACGCGAACGTCTCCTTGCGTTAAGCAGACGCCAGCAGGCGAGGCGGCCGAGCCCTCTGGGGCGCGCAGACGCGAGCGAGGAGAGCGGAAGGTCCAGCGCCGCTCGAGGGACCACGTGGCCGTCGCGCTCCTGCCGTGCCCCGTTTGGTTTTCTCTCGCCCGAAAAACACGCCCCGCGAACTCGCACGTCGGCGCCCTCGTTTCTACCTAGAGCTGTGACTGCCTCGCCGATTTAAAGTCTCCCTCTGAAACCCTGAGGTCGAGTTTCTGTTCGCCTCGGTACAGATGGAGTTGGGGCGGGAGGAGCATCCCGGATCGGAGCCGGCGCTGTTCCGCACCGTCGTGATCGGCTGGCTCGAGACAGACCTTGGGTCCCCTGGCGGGGACGTTGTTGCTCGTTTACGGAAAGATTCCACAGTTGGAGCAGGTGTGTTTATAATTATACTCTAGGAAATAGAATCCTGTCTGTTTATAAAAGAAGAATGTTCTGGCAGCTACTTGGATTCTCTGAACATTCCCTAAGGAAGCAACTGTGGATCCCTTCTTCGCTGTTACCCCTGGCAACCGGCGGAGCCCTGGACACGGTACTGTCCCCAGGCCCCCAGGCTGTTGGATCTGCGCCTCTAGGCAGAGCTGCGCGATTGGCCTTTATTGTCCGTGGCTGTTCTGGAAACTCCCGCGGCTCCCGCGGTTGCTCCCCGACCCAGCGTTCTGTCGGCGTGAGCTGGGGCAGACCAGCACCCCACAGCTGGGGCCCTGCGGAAGCTTGCTGAGAGCGGACGCTCGCCGGGGTTCGTACGGGCAGTGCCTCGCCCCGGAATTGCAGACCAACCTTTAGGATGCTAAGCGTGCTGGGAACAGCCCTGGGGACAGCGTGGGGCGAATCTGGCGACCCTGCCGGCCTCCGATTGGGGAAGGGCCACCGCCCTTTGCTGAGAAAGGCCATCGGACGTCTCCAGAGAGGTGTGCAGTGAACAACTTGGGAAAAAAAACACAGCGCCTGCTGAGTCCTCATCAGTGCCCTGAGCAGTCGGAGTGAAGTGAGGACAGGGTACAGGGTCCCTGCACGGTGGGGCCTCCCCAGCCGCCTTCTAGTTCTAGAAGAAAGTTTCACTGGAAACCAGGAGGAGGAGGCGCACCCGCCTCCTTTCCTCCCCTCTACCCTCCCTTCCCTGTGGCAAATACAGAGGCAGGGTCTCCATCCGTACTCCCTGATTTTGCCTTCTCCTTGGTGGGCAGGGGTCGGGTACGGATGAAGGGAGAAGAAAAGGAAGCTGTTTGCATCGAGTGTCTCTGCTCATTCTGAAGCGTGTAGTTCAATGGCTAGTTACAGATGGATACACACGAGTCAAGGTACAGAAAGACACCACCGCCAGAAAGGTCCCTTGTGTACCCATTCACGGCTTCAGATGGACACGGGTCGATGCCGAAGGCTGTGACGCGCATCTGAGTGTCCGCTACGTCCCAGACGCAGTGAGGGGACATCTGGAGAGAGGCTACCCAGACACACAGCGTCTGCCCTTCTGGAGTCGACCGTTTCATGGGGGAGACAGACAGTAGGGCGAAGGAACGTTAAGTGACAGCCGTCAACCACGAGGGGTAGAAAGCTCATCGGGTCATGAGAACCCGTAATCTGCGGACTTCCACCTTCGCACAGAGGTCCGGTGACAACCAGCAAGTCGCACCAGCGGGTGATCACGTGAGCCACTTTCCTCAGCTGTGAGGTGCTCTGCTAACCAAGGGGCAGATCCTGGCAAAGCGCTCGCCTTCAGGACGAGGACAGGCACACACCCACACCCACCCGTTGTCACGTATGAGTCTTTGGAAAAGAGCCGTGCGTTAGAACATGTGTGCTGTGGCTCGGTGGACAGGCAGCGTTTGTACATGTCTGAGATCCGATCCCCATTTAATCACTGTCACCGTGAAATCGCCAGAGCCACTGGGGTCAGCTCGCAACTCCGCCTTTCTGCACGGCCACAGGAAAGCTCGGGTGACGTTCCCACGTGTCGAGGGCGGCCGCAGCCCCCTTCTGCCGAGTCCTCCACTTCTCCCTCCACGTGCTTCTGCGAGCAGAGCGTGCGGCCGACAGGGAACTCTGTAAAATTCAGGAGGCCAACGAGGAGCCGCACGGGAAGGAGTAGATTCCGCCCGCAGGGGGCGCTCTCGCGACGTCCAGCCCAGGGCGGGAGTGTCCTACTTTTTGCGTTGCTGCGAACGGCTGGGTTGGGCACCTGCCAACATTCAGGCAGCAGTTACATAAGAGCGTCTTTTTTTCCTGGAATTTAGGCTTACTGCTGATGTGTGACCTTCAGCAGTAATTGCCAATAAATGCAGCGAGGCTGTTTACTGTTAGGCACTGTTGGCCGCAGAGCAGGCGGGCCCCACGCGGCGCACACAAGCGCTGTGGCAGAGCCTGGGGGGGGGCTCTCGAGCGCGCTGTCTTTTTTTTTTTAATGCTGACGTTATTCCGTAACGCCTGAAGTTGTACAATTTAGTCAAGTCAGAATGCGGTTTTTAAAAACCCGGATTTCACCGTTGAGTTCTGATGGACTTGTACTATAAAATCGGGGTGAAACCAAATAATTTTTACTTCTTATTTTGTTTCTAAAAACAAATGCCATGAGCAAAGGGTATTGTGTTAGCACATGTGAAGGTTTAACATTGTTTTTGCTAAAACGTTAGGTAGCTTCTATTTTGGCTCAGTTTTTTAAAAAGAGTTCTGTTCTCTTAGCGTGGGTTTTCAAAGGCTCATGAAAGACAGGGCCCAGCAATCGTCTTTGCAAGGCCCTCTCTGTTTGTCTGTTTGTTTGTTTTTCTCCTTCGAGGTTGCGAGTGGGTGAGGAGGAACTGAACACTGGTGGGGGTGGGGGTTAGAGATTATAAATTCCCTTGAATGGTCTGATAACGACATCTACATTTCTTGAACTGCATTCGACTTCTGCTGGGGTGGTCCCTGGGCGGAGATGTCCTATTTGGAAGGAAAATTATCAAAGCCCAGGGATAGTAGAGAGACGATGTTGAAGGCAGTAGAAAGCAAAGGGCATTTACAGGTCTGTGCTCTCTGCTCCCTGTAATAGGCACCCGTGGACCGGCAGGCAGACGGACGAACGGATGGACGGACGGACGGACGGATGCGAGTGGGTGCTGTTGTCACACACCAGAAATAGTAACCCAGGAAGTCTGCGGGCTTCTTTTTTATTTAAGAATGACAGAGGATAATTTTCTTCATTTAGAGTAGAAATTTGCCCCTCGATAAAATGTTTAGTATGTTCTGTATCGAAGGCGAGAGCGGCAGGATCTTATGTGCATGTAGCTAGTTACTGCTCAGGTGCCATAGCCATGAGGACCTGATTGGTGGCCTCATCCAGGAAGGACAGTTGGGATTCAGGGACTTGAGATTCGTTTCGCATTTCTCTTCCAAAGCCAGTCATCAGAAATCTTTTTTGTATTACGTTTGATTTTGCCGACCTCGTCTGACAGCACTCGGAAGACTTAAGATCAGAGAAGACCTGTGAGGAGGCAGTAGCGGGCCAAGTTCAAAACCAGGCAGCTTCAGGTTGTTGCCCGTCACCTGCTGGCTTGGGAGGCTCCACCTTGATCTGCGGCGTCAGCACCTGATCCCAGGACTCAGGTGATAGAAGACAAGGGCTTGTGAAATTCAGACATGCCCATTTTCTCAAAACCTTTTCCTTTAGTGTGAGGCCATGGAGGATGACTTCACATGGAAAACAAAATTAACTTCTATAACGAGTGCTTATAAAATCACTCCGTTTACTAAACATTATCTTTTGCTCTGGGCAGTGCATATTATACTTAGCTGTTATCTTATTTGAACATAATAGTGTATTAATATGCTTGTATTTTTCAAAGTTGCAGCTTCAAATAACCTTATCCTCAAGGAAATGTAGCAGAAAGGGCTAGTAAATTTGGTGACCAAATTACACGCCAGGTATGTTTTGGCCTTTCCCATGCCCGCAATCACGTGACGTCCTAGGGGGTTGTGTCACTGAGAGAACTTGCCTGTTAGATATTATGAAATGAAGTTTACTGACAATATACTAAGCATTACTTCATGTTTGAGCCAGAAGGAATCCTAAGAAATGTCTGCTGTGGTCTCTTTGAGCTTCAGGGCAAGAGGTGGAAGCCCACCCAGCGTTAGCGCCCAGCTCAGGGGTGCACAGAGAGCCGCTGTCTGCAGAGCCCTGGTCACGGGACTCCTGTCCAGCGCGCTCGGTTTTTCCATCTCATTCCATGAGTGGATAGCGTTAAAACATGGCCCTTCTGTCTAAATGGTGATTCCTGGGGCTACAAAGCATCCTCTCTTGTCTCAAAGGCTTCGTGAAAGGTTCAAAGAAGAAAGATAATTAACGTAAATTTAATTTTTGTTTTAAAAGTTAAATGAATTTGGAAACAAGCCTGACAGCAGTGTAGGGACTCAGTCGAGTGTCAGTACAAGCATAAAACGACTCGGAAACCACTGACCTCTGAGCGACGGAGGAATAGTTACACGCGACCTGCGACCACTCTAAAAGTACAGGATGCTGCTTTGGACAAAGGGATCTCAGACAGTTCCAACCCATTATCTTCGTTTCCTTTAGCTTTTGTTTTGATTGGCAGGGGACTGAGAGGGTAGCTCTGGGTTTCTACAGCAAGGCCATGCCTGTAATTCTGTGCTTCTCCCGCGAGTGAGTGTGAAGGAAGTACTGGTTGGCTTGTGGCCAGTGCAAACAGTAGGCGACAATACTTTTTTCCCATCTGTACGCTCTCAAATGCTTTAATTCTGCCTTTTCTTACGTGTCATTTTTGCACTAAGGACGGACAGCACAAATGTTGGCACAATTTTAATGCCTCCGCCTGAAGCATCCAGAACGCAAGGGTTAAAGCGCATTCCTGGATCGTGATATTATTTATGTTGCCTCTCGGGCTTTATTTTCCTTGCTCGACTCCTGTTCTTCATACCACTTTACGCCTCTCCCACCCCCACAGGAAGCTAAACTCTGCGGAGGGAAATTTTTCCCTGACGCTATAGGGGGTTGTACTCCCGTCAGAAAGGTCTTCTGTCCAGAATTCAGAGAGCAGCCGTCCCCGTGTGCCTCGTCCTCGGTGACCTGGTTTACTCTATGTGCTTAAAGAGATCCCCT
>NW_006434366.1:2891923-2899481 GCF_000325575.1 Pteropus alecto | reverse complement strand
CACTGATCACGGCTGTCGTTGAGGTGGTCCTTGGGGTGGAAACAAAATTCCGAGGAGCTGGAGGTAAAGCCAGGGCCCCTCCAGGTGCGAATGTGGCTCTCTGAGGGCGTTCACCCAAAAGCATCATCTCGGTCTTGAAAAGTTCTCTCGAGAAATTTTGGAACATCAAGACCTTTCTGTTGTTCCCTGAACTAGACTCTGGGTCCCATGCAGAGATGATGCAGATGTGAAGTTCTGGGTGTGAATGCGGAGTTTTGGTGAAAGCTGCTCATAGAGTTATAGTTTCGCAGTTCACTCTGCCCTTATCGCCAGCGACATTTGCTAAATGAGGGACTAGAATTCGTTACGGCGTCAGAGCCACGGAGAAGCTTTTTGGAGAGGCGTATTGCCAAGGATCCAGATTTACTTTCAGAAACGATTCTAGGATCCCAGGAGCAAAAGCCAGGGTGTGGTTAGTGCACTGTGCTTGGGGGAGGTCTGTGCAAGGGTCTTAAAAGTGCCACCGATACTAGAGTGGCAGAGCTGCAGGGGGAACTTGGCGATGACCAGTCCCTGACGTTCTCCTCAGGGCTCTTCAGCAGTGACAGCTGTGATTAGAACGCTGTGTGCCTTCAGGTTGGGGACAGCTACCGTCCCGTGTCCGTGTGTGCCCCGCGGGGTCGCCTTGGTGTCCTCACGCATGCGCTGTGCGGGATGCATGCCTAAGCCACGAGGACCTGCCCGGTTGAGTCGTGCATTGGAACCTCATTTGGGTTCGTGTAAAAATACATGATATAGAGCTTCCTTTTCATAATCTTTGCAAAAAAATGATGTTGGCCCAAAAAATCCTATGCCCGCTCACTGTTGACCGCGCCCCAGGGTCGGCGGGGGGCGGTGGGGGCAGAGGGGGAGGCGGTAAGCAGTCGCCAGAGCAGCGGAGCCTCACTGTCTCCTGGGGAGACAGGACAGCCCGGTCCCCCTCTGTGGCTGTCCACGCACCTGCGTGTGCTCGCGACTGATGCCGAAGCTGGCGGCGTCTTCGTAGTGTGCGCTTAAAGTGGAATTTCTGCGTGCCCGGCAGGAGCAGGAGCCGAGTCCACCCCTGAGGCAGCTGGAAGACCATAAACGGGTACGTAGTCCGGGGTGCCGGGAGCCCCCCGGCCACTTTCGTCATTGTTGCTATTGTTGAAGCGTTAACTAGCTCAGGCCCGATCACAGCCATTCATATAAATCAAGCTCACCGGCCGGTCCACCTGTCCCCCACCCGCTCAGAGCCCCACACCCGGCCGGTCCCCAGACGCTGACCAGGCCAGCTTGTCTGGCCCGCTCTTCTGCGCTGGAGATTTTCTTAGTTTTCTTCTTCTTTTCTCTGTGAGTAACTGACGATCATTACGCGTGATTTATGTTAAAAGCGTAACGACCGAGATGCTCATGGGCACGAGCGCCAGCGATGAGCTGTTTCCGTGCGCCCGTGCCCCCCGCACACGTGAGGGTGCGCGCCGCCACGCATGCTCGCCGTCCTCGGGACTGCTCCCGGCGTGCGAGTCCTGTCACGCGTGGTCACGCCCGAGCACACTCTGAAAATCTCCGAAAGTCAACAGCTGCCTAACGTTCCACAGATGCCCGAGTGGTTCGTAATGACGCCCTTCGACAGGAAGTGAACAAGTGTGTGTCTCTGGAGAGGCTGCTGGAAGGGGAGTCTAGGCCAGACGGCAGGGTTGCCAGGCCGTCCTCCAGCAGGCCGTGCACGTCACCGGCACGCTGACCACCCGTCTCACTTGCCCATTTTTGGGAAAAGCAGACGGCCCGGTTTTCTGTGTGCTGAATTATCGTGTGCCGATTGCCGTGCTAAGACTTCTCCACGTGTTACCCCGTCCGCTTTGTTACTGCCGACATCGACCCAGGGACGGGGCCTCCGTCCCCCCGTCACAAGTTAGGGAACATTCGGAGAGGGGAGGTGAGGTCAGGGGGATAGGAAATGAGCAGTCATTGCGAAGACCTCGGCGATGTGGCCGTCAGTGTCCTGGAGGATGTAAGTGCAAGATGAGTGGGTGGCCAGGAGCTCCGCGCCCACAGCCCGGCCCCTGCCCAGCCCGGCCCCGTCCCGAACCCCGTGTGCTCTCTCGTGATTTCCTCACAGGTGCTGACCAGAGAGTAGCTCCCCAGAACTTGGCCCTTAGCCCTTCCCTCCAGCATCCCTCATGTGCCACAGTTCAGGGACCAGGGACACTTGGCACTCGTGGACTTTCTGTCCTCGCCTGCCCTAGGTGTCAGAAGTAGCTGCTCCCTCGTGCCCTAAGCTCCCGGAGACAAGGCACTGACCGCTGCCTGGGCGCACGAGCTGCGGAGTTAGAGGCGGGTTCTAGTGCCCCTTTGCCAGGCCCTGCCCGTGAGATGCGGGCAGGTTAGTCCACCCCCCTGGGCCCCCGTTTCTCCTGTCATGACGTGGGGTCAGTGACAGTCTCCATCCCTTAGGAGCGTTCTTCAGAGCTGTGAAGCACTCAGCACAGCGGCCGCAGGACTGTCATAAGATCTGGCAGCTGTCACAGCTGTTGCCCCCTTGCAAATGGAGACGCTTCGGTGGTTTGGTGGACACGGATAGGAAGAGGAAGGGTATTTTTAAGTCGAGGCCCCACCCTACTGTCGACAGAGGTCTCACGTGAGACCGCGGCCTTTCTTGAAGCACAGGCTTTCTCAGTGGCTGGCACTTGGGAAGCCAAAAGGTCACTTTTTCTCTGCTTTGCGTGTGGCGCTGTTCGCACCCGAGCGCCTCGTGGGGCTCCCACCTGCATTCCCCACATGGCGTTAGCCACCGGTTTCACCGGTAGAAGCGAAACTCGGAGGCCCCCAGCTGCAAGGTGGCCCCTGGTTTCGTGACTTCCCGTCCGCGTTTTAACATGACACTCGGTGTGAATGAAACGCCGCCTCTTCTCAGTCTCAGGGGAGATGACGTGTGTGGAATTTCTTACCAGAGACAAACATCTGATGTTTGTTTGCACGCTGTAGGTGTCAGCTGCTGGAAAAAAAAACTAGCAGTATTTTTTCACAAGGGTCACGTGGCCAGAGGCGACAGGCGAGGGGGTGACGCCGTTTGGGAGGTCATTTTCTCCTCCCTTCTCTGCAGCCGGGTCTCTTGGCCTGGCGCGCCAGGAACCGCTCGGTGCCCTTGAGGAGTTTATTTCGGGGCGATCGGGAATGCTCCCCTCTGCAGATCCGAGTGTTCCCTGCATGAATCCACTGCCTCAGGAAAGCAGAATTCTCCTCGAACCTAAGTTTTCACATTAGGCGTTTGTGTAACTTTGAATAATGCTTATCCGTTTCCTTTTTCTGTCCCCTTTTACCAAAAATTCTGTCTTCTTTCAGAAAAGGAATAAATCTCATGTTGTTTTGATTTGTTTTTTAAAAATCCCACATGCTACTTGTTTTTTTTGCCCCTTGCAGGGTTGTGTGTGTGTGTGTGTGTCTGTGTAGAGAAGGTAACAGGAATATGCGCTAAAAACCTTATATTAAGAGGGAAAAAAAACAAAAGTTTGTGGAGTGGAGTGTGTGCGGTGCGTGTGCGTGTGTGCATGCGTGCATATGCGTGCGCGCGTGCGTTTTCCATGAGTACATTTCATAAGATCCTGTTATGGGGAAAAGGGCACCATTGGATGCATCGGTTGCCATGGTAACCGCGAGGGTTTTTCTGTGGAAGGACAGGCAGAATGGTTCTGCAAGCGCCCTGTGTGACTTGTTTTTGGCACCCAGCTGCCGGTCCCTCACCTCTGCGTGTTGCCGATGGCACGTGACCCTTCCCCCACCTCCTGCTTCCTTGACGGCAGACTGTCCGGGGGCTCGCCCGCGCCCCTCCAGACCGCGGGGAGCAGGGAGTCTGTGTGGCTCCGGCCCCGCCCCCGTGGACCTGCAGTGCTGAGGCTCTGCCTGCTGTCCCTGCAGGGGGTGTGTGTGTGTGTGTGTGTGGGGGCTGGTCACAGTCACCCTGACCCTTCAGCCCCGTGACACCCCAGATCCCTGCTGTGCCGGCCGCACTGGCCTTCTGCTGTGGCTGCAGCTTCCCCACGTCAGACCGGCCGTCCGCCTCCCGAACCGTGTTCCCCTGGGCCGCGGGGATCCAGTGAGAGTCAGGAAGGGTTTCTCCAGCCTCCCTCTCGTGGGAGCGCGGAGTCTGTTTCTCATTGAAAGACCGTCAGGTAGATGCTTCACGAGCGTGAAAAGGGAAATTGCGTTTAATCTCCTGTTACCGTCAACGTGGAGGTAACATTTCCTTTCCCCTTTTCTCTCTCTCATAGGCTTTCTTGAATGTTCCTTTGAAATTAGTGATTCTTTTAACGAAGTCGTCCTTCTAAGTCACCGTGCTTTCGGGGCCGGCTTTGGAGGGTTTGACCAGAGTGTTGTCTTTATACCAAGATGTGGTTTTCTAGGCCATTAAAGGATATTGTTCTGGAAGCAGTTGATTTAAAAAGCACTTGGAAACATCACAAACAGCCTCTCCTTTGGAAGCGCCGTCAGAATTTTGAATTTGCAGTTGCTCGAGGAAGCGAATGCATTTCCTGAGCCAATAGAAGCTCCCTCCTTTGCAGCAAGAGATGGAGATGGAGAGGGGGAAATTGAGATTTTCTTTTTTTATTCCCTAAACTTTTATTTAAAAATTAGTACTCCCCTTGCCCACCCCCGACTCCCTCCTCTCCTGTGTACCCCATCTCAGTTTGTCCCTGGAGTCTTTGACTAGCAGCATGGATTAATAAAAGAGAAAACCTAGCAATGTGGTCCTGGGACCTTAAGGGGTGCCCCTGGCCTCCCCGCCGCCCTCAGGGCACCCCTCCCGCAGCTGGACATCTCCAGACCTGTTCTGGGAGCTTATTAACAAGTCACTTAAAATTCTAAAGACTCACGTCAGGGTTGCAGGCCTCTCGGAAGGGCCGCAGAGTCTCAGCTGAGAGACCTCTGTTTCGACACCTTCCTCTCTGCCAGGCTCCTCACTCGCCCCTCTCCGTGAGGGACCAGAGGAAGGCCATGCCTTCCGGCTTTGTCCCTGGGAATCCGCACGGCCTCTGGCTCTTAGAAGCTTCCAGACTGGGAGGTGGTCTGGAGTCTCCGAGCGTGACTGCAAGTCAGGTAGAGCTGAGGACATCCTGCTGCTTGGTGCCGCTTTGCCAACGCCCCGGGCTTAGACAGCACATCAAAGTTTTGTGCTTTTTCGGTTGTGGGAAGGAGTTACTATCGCTCCCGTCCACAATTACTTTGATATTTATAGTTTTTAAACTTTTTGTGAGGGAACTATTCAAATCTACGCAAACGGCATCAGAAGAGTTTCGAGAAGCCTCATTCACGACTCTACCAACTCATGCCCACTCCGGTCTCATCCGTGCCCCTCCCTGTTCCCCGCCTCGCATGTTTCAAAGCAAATCGCAAGGGTTATTTCTTTCACGATGCTTATTTTTTGATTGACATAGCTGATGTCGGTCACGAATTTCTTTTGTATGGCATAATTTTTTTTTTCACCACTTGGCCCATCGACTCTGTGTAAGAAAGCCTTGTTTTCAGCTTATCATTTGATTATAGTTTCTTACTCAGGGTACCTTAATGTTTTCATCGGATCCTGGGAATAAGCCCTGTGCTTCAGTAACATTTTTATATTGCTTTGTGGAAAGCGACCTGTAAGATCTTCAATTTGTCCAACTTTTATTGGCTTACTGTACAGGGACTTTTTTGTTTGCTTTCGCTATTGTTAGTTGCCCTGCAAAATTACTGTTTTTTGTCTTTATCGCTGTGTGAGAGAGTGCTTCAGACAGTCGATATTCTAGATCTCTGCTTTTTTATGATCTAGTTTCCTGAGAAAATATTGAAGTTAACTTTTAGAGTTCCCAAACGCTTTTTTAAATTAATCATTTGTTTTCTCGCCGAGTGACACTGAGCCAGTGATACCTGAGTACCCCTTTGCTTTCTGAATATTAGTCACTCGGTCGTGCATTAAATTCAGAACCTGATTTCATTCTCCTGTTTGAATTAAGGGTGAGGCGCTCAGGCAAATTTTGGTCAACCGTTACTATGGAAACATCAGACCTTCGGGAAGAAGAGAGAGCCTTACCAGCTTTGGCAATGGCCCGCTGTCACCAGGAGGACCCAGCAAGCCTGGGGGAGGAGGTAGGCCACGTGGCGTGCTAATCAGCTGCTCTCCTGCTGCCGGAGAGCTGCCTCCGTCCGCATAACGGGTCGGAAGTCGAACAGGTGGATTTGGGGTACAGGCGGATTTTTTTCTACCAACCTGTTTTGTCTTGGGTCTGCTGTCACATCGATGTCTGCAAACATTTCCCTGCAGTAAGATATCGGCTGAGCCTTTCTCCCCTCTCCCCCATGCAGCGACCCTCTCGGTGACATCCGAATGACTCAAGGGACTTGATTTTATTGCGTGTTGTCTTGTGGTCCTTAGGACTCACGTTGTCCCATAAAATGACAATGATGTTGGCGGTGAGGACGATGAAGCCACCGTTTCTTGTGCGTTTTCTGAGTGCCAAGGGCTCTTCTAAGCGTTTCGCATTTTTTATCTCGTGTTCTCCTTCAGGCTGCCCGTTGTGGGGTAGGTGACGCTGTTATCCCAGTTTAACAGAGGAAGTGGAGGCTTGTTACTGATGGGTCCAGTACATGAACCCGGTATATCAAATTCTATTGCCCGTGCCGTGTGCCTTCCCCAGATGCTTATGGGAGTTTATCCAAAAACATCCCTATGTAGAAGTCTTAAGAACAGATCCTTAAAGGCGTTTCAAAACATTGTGAGCACTATTACAGGCAAAAGTGACCGAAACACTGAACTTAGCTATGGGCGTTGGGTTTGGTTTTGAGGGGTCAGGAGCTCAGTGCTCTAAGCACAGACGTGAGTTGCCTGATTTCTGGTGTTCTGATGATTCTTGGTGGGCCCTGGAGGTGGCACAGAAATACTCGGCATTTAACAAATGTGGCCCAGCAGCTTCCGGGGAGGGGTCTCGGGTTTCCCACCCGGTGGAAACTGGAAGCACGTCTGCTCGGTTCGCAGAGCCACGTGGCTCTGGAGAAGCTGCAGTTCCCAGGGTGTCCCCAAAACGGGGCCTTAGCTTTTCATCCAAAAGGTCCCAGTGATTCTCAAGCACAGTTTCTTCATCCAGCATCTCAGAATGGTTCCTCTTGACATTCTCTGGTGAGGTCATTCAATAAATATGTGAGGTCAAGGGGCGGGGGATCGGAGACACGTTGGAGCCGGATTCTGCTCTGAGAAGCTGTAGGAGGCGTGATGAGCAGCCCGCCTCGCACGATAGGCGCGAGGCATCTGGACAGTCGGGGCCAGCAGCGGAAGGCGGCGGCGTCCGACCTGAGCTCTGTGGGGAAGGACTGAGATGATTCTCCCTTTTCCGAAATGACTGGTCCGTTTTCCCGCATCAGCATTTCAGTTCTCGCCAGTAACCGTGCAAGGCGAGTTCTCAGACAGGCGCTTTCCACGCACAGAGTCCATCCCTCTCCGTGGCGTAGCTCTCTCTCTCTGCTTGGGGGTAGGCGTGTCATCTGAAGGTCGCAGGATGGGAACTTCGGTGGCTCTGCTCCCTCCCCC
>NW_006434366.1:2877150-2890566 GCF_000325575.1 Pteropus alecto | reverse complement strand
TGTGTGTGTGTGTGTGTGTGTGTGTGTGTTGATAACAGCTTGATTGAGATGTGATTTACAAATGACACAATTCACCCTCATGGGTATATTTGGCTTGACGTTATATTCTGGGTCTTGAATTTAAAATCGGAGTCTAAACTAATGGTGTCTTGGTCCCTTGTGCATATTAGGACAGTGCGTGTCTCTCGGTGGGCAGGTGCGCCCCAGGCCAGGGCACCTGGCTGGGCAATTGGCTGGGCACGGGGAGCGCAGGCCGGGCTTCAGCCCCGCTCGCTCCCAGCCAGGCGCCTGGGCCTTGCACACCCTGCACGGCTGGTGGCAGTGGCCCCAGCACAGACTCTTGGAGTTATTAGTCGAGACTTGTGCCCGTGGCAGGGTTCACTGCATGCCTGATTGTCACGTGGGCACCCAAGTTGTCATGTGTCGGCACCGATGTTTGACTGTCACGCATGAGCCCGACTGTGAGCGGGGCGTGGCCCGCGGCCCTTCTCCTCCCTCGGGGTGCCGGTGCTGGGGGGAGCAGTGCTGAGATGCTCCTTGTCTTTGGACCACGTGACTCCCAGGGGCTGGACCAGCGAAGTCAGCATTCACTGAGCTCCTCCTGTGTGCACGGAGCTCGGCCGGTCACCACCGGGCGCTGGAGAATTCTCTCCAAGCATCGCCAAGCGCGAGAAACGAGGGCAGCGAATGAGCTTTTGATTAACCAGCTGTATCGGTGTGAAGGGCTGTCTGACCGTCTCATTCTGAAATTATAGCCTCTCCGATTTTTTTTAGCTCCAGTATCTTTTCTTTAATGAAGCGGTGTTGCTAGAGGGTGACAGTTCTGTTTTGCTTTTTCCTCTGTTGGCCACGTGAGAAGTTGGAAACCTTAAGTTATTCCTTTCCCTCCCTAGTTTTTTTTTTTTTTAAAGCTTTACTAATTTGAGAAATCCCAGAAGCTTAGTGCTCAAGAAATCGAAAATCTAGCAAGGATACAGGAATGCATGCACAGCACACAGGAAGCTAGGTCTCACGGGTAGCGGGCGGGGCCTCCAGGAGGTGGGACCAGTACGGTGGACCCGCCGGGGAAGGCGTAGGACATCGGTGGGAGGCGCTGGTGGAAGGTGGTTTTGACGAGATGGGCTTTGAGGAGGGTTGTGGACCCGGAAAGTGGAGCTGGGCACAGAGCTGGGCCTGGGGAGGGGCCGAAACCTGCTGGGCCCTTGGCAGTGAGCAGAGCGGGCAGAGGAGGCCAGAGGGGACAGGGGATGGGTTGGGCTGTGATTTGAGGGCTCTAAGTCTGGCAGTGTGGGACAGATAAACTGAGGAAAGCAGGAGACAGTCCGATCATTAAAAAGTTAATTAGCAGTAATTCTGGGGAGAGCTAATGAGAACCCGAGCTCAAAGCGAATCTAATGACAGAACTGGTCGTCACTTGGAGAGGATGGCTGGCTGGGAGAGGCACAGGGAGCCTTTCGGGGTGCAGGAATATTCTGCATCCTAGTCTAGCTGGTGGTTGCATGGACATGTGTCTATTTCAAAATCGGCGAGCCGTGCAGTTAAAATCAGTGTGCTTCACTGCACCAAAGTTATACCGCAAAAAAGTGGGGAGCAGAAGAGCTCCTGAACCCAGTGGTAGGGTAAGGGGGTGAGGCACAGGCTCCCAGGAGTGGAGATCACTGCCCGCTGGAGGCCGGTGCCCCGGCCATTGAGAGCTGGATGCGGGAGACAAGGAGGTCGGAGGCCCCGTTGGCTGTCAGAGCTTTCGAGAGCCGGGATGACGAGCCGCATGAAAACACCGCTAATTAGGGAATAATGAAGCGTGGAGGGGGCTCGCGGGGGCGGCGGGCTGAGGCTGGCTGGCGACATGCCGTGTTTTTCACAGTGTACCCTGATGGTGATGGCAAGGCACACAGAAGCTGTTTTTCCTTCAAGTTCTTTATCTTGTAAAGTAATTATGAATATTAGTTTCATGTTTTCACACATTTATTACTCATATGCTCAGGCTCCAGATGAAATGCCGCAGTTGGGCTCCAGCAGTTTCCTCGGGCGGGGGGTGGGGGGGATGTTCCTCCCTAGGGAACCGGTGAGCCCGTGAGCCCGTGAGGCGGGGCGCGGTGGCCTTGTGCCCTGCCCGGATGGGGTACAGGACAGGGCACGGGACACTGCACGAGGGCTCGCATGCCCTCTCTCCTCCCTCCCCCTCCCACCCCCTCCCCGCTGCCTTCTGTGCACTCAAGGGTTGGAAGGGAGAAGGTCACCCCAGCCCACCCCCTCGATAGAGACCCGTGCTTCCAGGAACACGGATTCCAGCCCGGAGCTGACTCTGAGAGCCCCTCAGCCCCGAGCTCATTTCCTGGAGAAAACAGTGTGGAACTTGGGTTGTCTGAGGCCACTTAGGGACAGACACCCTGAAGGCGGAGTGATTGGAAGTTCCAGAAGGAGCCGGTTCAAAGCAGCAGATGACCAGCGGGGAAGCTGGCTGGCGCTGGGTCAGTTAGGGCTGTGGTCATTCGAGGCGGGGCAGGCTCCAGCTGGGACCCTCTGCCCGTGGTCACTTCCTGTTCCATGTGACGTGCCACAGTCTCAGGGAGGGAAACCGGTCAGATGGCTTCCCGAGACTCACGCCTCTCAGTGGCAGGCGGCAGGAAGAGCAGTCACGGGGAGCGTGCGGGGCTGCGCGCTTCCAGCGTGGTAACGTTTTCAGGCCGGCGTTTGTCACCCCCGCAGCCCTGGGGCCTGGCACGGGCTTCTCACGGAGAGCAGGGTGCGGGGGAGGAGGCCCGCCTGTCAGTCCGGCTTTGTGTGGGATGAGGGAACCCAGCCTGGGTTTCTGTTCCTCTGTCTGTCCAGGCCGAGACGGAAGCGCAGGCTTCTGGGGTCCTTGCAGCTTTGAATCAGGATTTTTTTTTTTTTAAGCAATTATTAGATCTTTTCCCAGGAGTTCTTAGAACCCAGTAGTGATGACTGGCGGGTTCCATGTCTGAAAGTCTTCCCTGGTTTCCAAACATCATCATTTAGAATATGGGGATTGGACAGATGATGGTGCATCCAGACAGCCGAACACTACACAGCAGTGAAAGGGGTGAACTCTTGGGAAATGCCGTAACCGGGGTCCCCCTCGAAGGCCTTACGCCGAGCGAGAGAAGCCGGTCTCCAAAGGTGACACCCCATATGGCTCTACCTTCGTGACGTTCTCACAGGGACGAGACTGCGGAGCTGGAGAGCAGGTCCCCGTTTGCCAGAGGAGGGATGAGGGGAGAATTTGGCTATCAAGGAAGAGCACAAAGGAGTTTTCTGGGTGATGACGCTTTGATGTGTCTGCTTTTGGTGGCGGCCGCACTAGTCCATACATATGTGAAAATCCGTAGGACAGGACACCAAAAAAAGTCAATTTTACTGTATGATCATTTAAACAACTACAGTAAAAACCACAACGGTGACCGTGACAGTCAGCACTTATGAAGTGCTTCCCGTGGGCCAGGAACTTGGGGAAGTGCTCCTCACGCTCCATCCCATTTAAGCCCCCCAGTCTCCCCATGAGGTAGGTGCCACGATCCCCCCTTTTTATAGATGAGGGAGCCGAAACACACAGCAGTGAGGGAGCTTGTCCCCCAGTCACGAAGCGGCAAGTTGGAGGCCCGGGATCCGCGACGGCGCGGCCTCCCCGCCTGCAATGGCTTTGCTCTTCAGGACGACCGTGCAGATCTGAGGAAGCAGACAGGTGCCCGGAGGGCAAGATGGCTCTGTCCTTACACGGTCACCCCTGTCGTGTGCAAAGGCAGAGGTGTCCGTGGGCGGGGCTGGGATCGTGGCCCCAGAGGTCAGTGGAGAAGAGAAACTTCCAGACCTCTTGTTTGCGGTCCTGTCTCTCCAGCTCTCGGATCTGGGTCTTCCAGCTGCGCCGTGAGGCGTGACAGGCACGTTACCCTGTCCCAGACGAGGAAGCGGGAGCTCCATGAGGGCGATGATTTTCTCGGGGCTACAGAGCTAGACGGAGCCCGTGCTACATGTCGCGTGCCTCTGTCCCGTCCTCCCCCAAACCCAACCATCCGAGAGCGTGATGGCTTAGGGCGGCGGCTCTCCTGGTCCCCGTCACATCCCTGGGGGTGTGAGCTCGGTGTGGTTCTCCTGCTCTGTGTGACCTTCGCTGGGGCTACGGTCACGGGGCACAATTGGGCCGGAGTGGCCGGGATGGCCGCTCGTATGGCTGTGACCCTCGGTGCTGGCCGTCAGCCGCGAGCTGAGCCAGGGCTGTTGTCTTGGTTCTCCTCCATGTGGCTTCTCCCTGTGGTTTGGGTGTCTTCGAGCATGGTGGCCGGAATCCAAGAAGTGACGTTTTGAGAAGCAGGAGTGGAAGCTGCCCACCCTTTCCAGTCCTGGGCTTGGACGTCCTAGCACAGCCCATCTGGCACGTTCTGTGGGTCAGAGCCGGTCGCGAGGCCAGCCCCGCTTCAGAGGGAGGGGAGGCGAACCCCAGCCCTTTGTGAGAAGGGGATGGGTATGTGAGGAGAGCGAGGGCATCGGGGGGCCATCTTCGGAGACTGGCTCCCCCACACCCCTTATAACCGACTGAGCACCTACCACGGGTGAGTCAAGCCCCCGAGGTGGGTGTCACAGCTGCAAAGCAGAGGCACCGCTGTCTCTGCCGTGGGGGTGCTCGGTTCTCCTTGAGGTCCAGCCCCGTCACGGCAGAAGTTTCGACATGTCCTTCCCCTTTCGGATGGTATGTGAAAATCCAGCCCCATCCTGAGCATGAGGTCGCTGGCGGCTGTGGTTCTTCAGAAGTTCTGACCTTCATTGCCCAGACCTTTAAGGACCCAGTGTATGGGCACCCAAAATAAGCCACCCAGGCTCGCCAGGCACCGTCACGCAGAGCTTGCTCCCATATCCTGGCATCTTGTAATCCATCCCATCATCACCTAAAGCCCTGAAGTGCCCAGAAGCAGGATTTGGGATGTTTTCCGGGGTGGCATAAGGGACTCCTAGGGACGGTGTCCCTGAGTCCCCCAGCACCTTCTCCCCTGCCCTGGCTTCTCTGATGATGGTAGCATCCGAGGATGGATATCGCCCCCGAACTTCTCCCACCCGGGCGCCCCCCAAGCGGCTCAGACTCGATGGCGAACCCTCTGCCTCTAGGAACAGGAGGTGGCCCCACCACTGCCCGTGGGTTCCCCAAGTGTGGGTGACACCACTGAGCCAGGGGACCAAGCTCCTCTTAAAGAGTAACTCCTGCCGACTTTCTCCCCATTCTGGTGCCACCCCCTTCCTGCCAGCCCCCAGAAGAAATCTTTCCTCTCTGCTTGATGTTTTGTAGCAAGTGGGAAACTATAAAATAAGCATTTGCTTATGAATTAATTTTTGGCACACACAGGGCTCAGCAAGCCTCCCGGCACTCCATATCCGTCCCGGAGTCCTTGCCAACTTCTGTGTTCCTTCTTCCTGAGATGTTCCCACCAGCCCCGGGGGACGTTCCCTCCCTCTTCCCTGCAGGGGACAGAGCTGTCCCCACCTGGGGACGAGGAGGAGTCAAGTTTGAATGTTCAGGTTTTCTTAAGCAAATGCAGATGTTTAGGGATCGGCTGCTGGGAGGGCTGTACAGGACCTCACAGAGAATTCGGGAGACTAGATCTAAAAAAAAAAAAAAATGGAGGACTAATTGCTTCCGGCAGCAGAAGCGCGGAGAATGTTTGAACGTTTGTATCCGACGGCGGCCCACGTGTGCTCCCTTGCCCCGTCTCGCCCGCAGACACACCCAGGAGGGGCCTTCTCTGCTGCACGTACGCTGCTAGGGTCGGAAAATGTGACACGTGCCGTTAGGAAACTTGGCCTGCAGGTTCAGGAGCGACATGACATCTCTGGTTCTGGGGCCCTTCCCTCTCCATGCATGTGGTTTCTGAGGTGGTCTTGAGACCTCAGCCCAGGAGCCAGCATGAGATGTGGACTCTGCCGCCCCTCCCAGGAGTCACCGCGAGAGCGAGGGTCACCTGGCTGCCTCTGACCCCGTGAGCCAGCAGTCAGGGTGACGTGCTTTCCCTCGGCTGGAAGCGGGGCGCCAGCTGGCGAGGAAGGTCCGCCTCAACTTGCCGGGGCGGTCACCCCACGGAGGAGGGAAGGCTGGTGTCGATCTTGGCAGGGCGGTCAGAAGTGAGTCACTGGTGCGTGGTGATTTCCGACCTCGGGTTTCATCCGTGTGGGAGCGTGTGGCCAGCAGTGGGGGCAGAGGGACGCCTTCTCCCGGTGTGGGGGGTGTCGGAGCCGTCGCCATGAACGTGTCGGAGCAGGCGGCCTGGCCCCAGCAGACTGCCCTGGTGGAGACTGTGCCCCTCAGCAAGGCCGAGGGCTCTGCCCAGCACAGCTGCCCAGCTGAGTTCAAGGAGTGTAGGCCCTGCCCACTGGCCGTTCTCTGAGAGTCAGTGGCATGGGGTCAGGGATGTGGGGGACGCCGCCTCCAAGAGAAGTTGGGGGCCTGGGAAGCGGCACGGCCTCCGGCGTGGAAGCAGCTGGTCGGAATCCAGCTCTGCCCCACCCCCCCTCCAGCCGGTGACCTTGGACTTCCTCAGGATACAGCGCATCTCAGTGTTCCCATCCGTGAGACGAGGGTGGTCGGCCCGCGGGGGTGGCCCCCTGTCCGAGCCCTGCCTCCTCTGCCTCTCAGCCCGGCTCCTGGCCGGGCACCCGCCTCTCAGAGACGGGGCGGCTCACAGGCGGCGCTTCACACGGCGTCGGGTCCTGGAAAGCTCTTGAGACGTGGCGGTTTTCATTAGTCAAATTTTTATTTAAAAATATGCTTCGTTTTCGTTAATGTGTCTTCCATCAGAAATCTGACCTCTTATGTTTTGCCTCTGTGTAGCGGTTTATGACCCAGTGGCCCAGGGCGGGGGACCAGTGCCCTGTCTTGCATTGTTTTCACACACGACCCACCTGAGTCCCCGTGAAATGACTTCCGAGGTCCAGAGGTTGGGGCCCCCCGCGCCTTGGGTGCGGTTCCCGACCCTGACGGGCGTCCTGGGCAGAGCGGAAGGGCCGTCCAGTCCCTGTGGTGTGGCGTGACGTGCTCCCTGACCCACGCCTCCTCCTTTCCTTCCCTCTTTCTCTTTTTTGGTTCATATAATTCCTTGGCCGTGTGCACCTCATCTTTCCTCTCCAACCCCAGGAAACGGCACGTCATAGAGCAGTCTGTCGGGACGACTGCTCTAAACCCAGATCTTGAGGCGGAAACTCAAAGCTCAGACGTATTCCCATCCTTGGGACTACGGGGCCTGGATGAGCTCCCCTGAGAAGGACAATGCCAGGCCCCACAGCTCCTTCCTGGTTGTCATTGCTGCCACTCTCCACGTGGCGGCTGACACTCGGTCATGCGTGGGCCAGCGGGCGCTCGGGTCCCCACGTCGGGGCAAGGAGTCCGTGCACGGGCTGTCTGCACAGTCTCGAGGAGGTGGCCCGAGGGGAGCGTGTGCGCCCCGCTCGTGCCTTTGGGGAGTCGGAGGACCGAGGTCGGCTCTGCCGTTTGCCGAGCGGCCGAGCCAGCGTTGAGGCAGAAGCGGCCAGTCCCGGGTGTCCGCTCTTCAGTCCTCCGTTACTGGGCTGCCCGGCTGGGCGGGGAACTTTCTGGAAGCATGTAAATCTCTTTTCTTCCTGCAAAACTCAAATGCAGGAATTAGCTTCTAAAAGTCGTCGTCTGGAAAGTTGGATTAAACAGCAGGAAAACTGTCGGAGGAAGCGGGGAAGGCGGTGCCGGTCGAGCGTGAGCTCCCTCTGTCCCGTGAAGGCCGCGGCAAGTCCGGGTCTTGCGTCTTTCTCTCCCGTCCTTTCGTCTCTCTCCCCGTTTCCTGCAGACCTTCAGGATGTCCGTGTTCTCCTCGCTTTTCGGTGACGACTTCCGGGCAGGGAAGGTCCCTTCCTGCCTCCGAGCCAACAGCAGACCCCTCCCGGCTGGCGTGTGGTGTCAGTGCAGGCTTGGCACCCGGTGGCTGACGTTTCCGGTCCAGCCGGCCTCCTGCTTTGGTAAATAAAGTTTTATTGGCACGCTGCCACGCTGATTCCTGTAGCACCCTCGTGGCTGCCCTCGTGTGACAAGGGTTTAGAGAGCGAGTCGCCCACAAAGCCTAAAGTATTTATTTTCTGTCCGGCCCTTTGCAGACAGCCGTCGCCGGCCCGTGTGTGCGCGGTCTCTGCTGTCAGCTGTCAGCCTGCTCAAGGAGCAGCGAGCAGCCTCTCCCGTTTGCCCCATGTTCTTCACCGGTGTAGCGATAGGTCTTCACCAGGACGTATTACATCCCCCCTCCCCCCGCCCCCTTTCGGCTCAGCTTGAGGAGGCAGAGAAGGCCACTCATTCCCTGGGAGACCTGTCTGGGCAGCTCGAGAGCCCAGACCCCTGAGCGACGGCAGAGTTTCCATCGGTCAGGGCTTTTGGACCGTCCCGCCCCAGAGCATGCTTCAAGTCACTTCCTGATGGCCCGATGCCACCTCCTGCCGAGGTTTTCCTGGGGGCAAACACAGGGCTTCCTGGCAGCGTTTGACAGTTAAGCCTAAAATATCTGAAACGCCGAAGCCGGGTCTCGAGCCTGTTTGTCTCCTTTTTCTCCAGACTCCCTGGGTGATGTCACCCACCCCCGTGGCATTCAGCTGCCGTTTATGTCAACAGCTCCCGAGGGTAGAGCTCCCGGCTCCGCCTCTGCTGATTCCCAGATTTCTGTGCACATCCCCGGGACTCTCCAGCTGTGCTGACTCAGTGCGACCCCGCACGTCCGTCAGCGCCCCTCCCCCGCACTTGCCCTCTCGGATTCCATAGCTCGGTCAGTGCTCCCCTCCAGGCACCCAGGCTCCAAACCGTGATGCCGTCGGTCGCCCTCTGGCTGTTCATCAGGACCTCGTTCTGTGCCCACTCGACCCTCGGCATCCAGTTAGGGTTGATAGTGAGCCGGACGGTTGGCACTCTGAGGTTAAATGACGCGCCTCAGGTGGCCCGGCCGGGGCTGGAGGAGCTGGGCTTGGCACCGCCTGCCGAGACGGGGTTGTCGGAGTCCGGAGACTGAGTGCCTTCCCTCCGGGTGGCCGAAATAGCCTCTCAGCCCCGCGCTGCTCTCCTCCACGCCCCTGCCAGCGACGTCTCCTAAAGGGAAGGCTGATCACCTCATCCCCCGGCTTAGCCTTCCTTCCGCAGAGGGCGGACGCCACTGCCCCGCCGAGGACGTGCCCTGGCGCCCTGCGTGATCGGGCCCCGCCTGGCTCTCTGCACTCACACCCCGCAGCTGCACCGCACGGGCCCCGGGCCCTGGGCGTGTACTCAGATGCCCCCGCTCCCGTGGGACGTGCCCTCTCTCCCTCGGCCTGGCACGCTCCCCGAGCGCTGTTTGAAATGTCCCCTACCCTGAAAACTTCCTCTTGGTCCCCTGAGGCAGAGGTCCTGTCTTGAGATGCATCCGGTGGTCTCTGTCTCCGGGGAGTTCATTTACCGTCACAGCCCTCACACTGTAAACGGAGGGTCATTGTAAGGCCCAAGGGAACAGAGACCAAGTCTGTCCTCCCCCTGAGTTTTCTAGAGAAGTCGTTAGTGCGACGCGTGAAGGGAATTCCTCTGCACGTGATGGGCGCGCGGAGAGGGCCCCGCTCTGTCGGGCTGGTCCGGGAACTCAGGGAGATAATGCGTGGAGAGCGGGTGCAGTAGCCATGGGTGCGCTTGGCTTGCATGTCTCTCCCCCACGCCGCCCCGCCCGTGAGTCATTTCTTCCCGGGTCAAGCCTCTCACTCCCCAGCACCTGGACCACAGTGGGCGCTCAGCAGATGTCCGCTGAGTGAATCCGACTCTCGACCCTCCCTGGCCACCCTGTTCTTTGAGTACCTCCCTCCTAGCCCTTTCTGAGTATAAGCACGAGGACGTGAAATGTGAAGATGTGTTGGTGGTCATTACCATTTTGAAGGGACGCCTTCTTTATGTGTGCAGGGGAGCGAAGTTCATCGGAACCCGAGGGAAATACACGATGTCACTTTGGAAAAGCCTGCTCGATGGCTCTGCTCTCTTTTCCTCTGAGGAATACCCACATCGAATAGGAGGAACGAGCGCCTGAGCCTGTGCTCATGGGCCAGGTGCCTCCTGCGCTCGGCCTCGCTCACTCTGCATGGCGACGCCGTGTGGGCAGGTGCCGCCGCGGCCGCTTTTTCTGAGAAGAGAATAGAGGATCTGAGAGGTCAAGTGGCTTGCTCAGGGTCACAGAGCTGGCGGGTAGTCGCATCCGGGTGTGTTTCCTGCTCCCGCCTGAGTCCCTGGCTTCTCTGTCGTGCTGCCTGCCTGTGGCGGGGAGGGCTTCGCTGGCACAGACGAGGCCCACGACCCCCTTTCTGGGGTCCGAGGAAAGGGGCCGGGTACCCCCTTCAATTTAGAAGATCAGAGTTGATGGCATTGCCCTTGGTGGTTCTTTTTGTCGCTGGGCTCTGCCTGCTGGACACATTCCGAGACAGCTCGTGCGGCCGGTCTGTGCTCCGGTTATAATATCGGCCTGTGAATGACTTCCTATAGGCTGGGTGTCTGCTTTGCCAAGTAAAAATTCTACGTGCCATACATGCTGCTTCCCTTCCAGCAAGCTCCAGGCTCCCAGGTCTATGAAAATCAGTGACAAGGAAACTCTCATGTAACTTCCTCTCCGTGGAGACAGAGGGCAGCTCGCTGAGTGAGGGCTCTTGCGAAAAGTCCGATGACGTTACTGACGATTTGGCTTCTTGCTTGTATCCGAAGGCATAATTGAGGCTCGTTAGAGCTCAGCTTCTGCCCGTTTTGCACAAAGCAGCGAAATGGGCTGGATTGTCCCCACATTCACGTCTTTGGCTGGTTGGAGACTATTCACGTTTGGGGAAGGACGAGGAAGGGTCTTTTTGCCTTTATAACGTGACTTTCCTGGGGCAGGCATTGTGCTGGGCGCTGTGACGTACTTTATCCGGGCAAGGTGGGCTAGCTCTGATTACAGAGGAGGGAACTGAGTCTCAGAAGAGCCGGGGGTCTTATCCAAACTCTCCCAGTTAGCAGAGCTGGGATTTGAACTCAAGAATCTCTCGACTTTCCACCGTGCTGGGCAGCCTCTCGGTTCATGGACCTGGGGCGGGGCTGCTCAGAGCCGCCTCCATCTGGCGCCCTGCGTGCGGAGCTCAGCATCTGTCTCACTGCTGTTAGGTGCGGGGCGGGACGCACTGGTCGCCCGATTTGAGAAGCAAGTGATCACTGTGTGGTTATCCAGTGGATTTCTAAAGTCGAAGTGTGAGCCGCACAATGGAAGCAAATTCAGTTTTATATAATATACGAGTTTTTCTTCCGTTTCCACTGGGTTCTTTTTATGAGCAGCTTTCTCTGGGCAGAGGTGAACTCGCCCCTGACAGACGCCTCCTGCTCAGTCGTGTTTCTTTGAGTTTTCCGGAGGTTGCGTGCGGGGCTGGGGCCAGTAAATGATAGGGCGCACTGCAGATGGCTCTCACAAACCCCTGTACTATTTCCAATTAGTGGGTGCGTGTGTGAGTTGTATGCCTGTCTTCTGTTTACAAGAGGAAGTATCCCGTTTAATTTTATTTTCACACCCGGGGCCCGGGTGTTAAGGGAACATGGTGTTTTAACACTCCCTCGGTTATCAGCTGCAGAGCGGAGGTTGTATATTGTCACAGACAGTTTTCTGAGTATATTTCCACATTTGTTACCTGGCAACGTTGCTGCTTCGGGACGTGGAGACGTATGGGTTCCCAGCGGATCCACGCTGTTCAGACTGTAGAAGGTAGGGCCTGTTTTCCTCCCGGGGACTTGGAAGGGGGTTGGGCACAGGCTCACGGGGCGTAGCTGAGAGATGGCCCACGTACCTCAGTGACCAGCCGGGGACGGGGGGACTCGGCAGCGGAGGTGGACTTTTCTCCCGCCTGGATCTCTGCGTTATGGTCTTGTTGACCACCCTCCAGTTCCGCTGAGAGAGGACACCCCACCGAGTGGACCACAGTCACAGCCTCGTGCTGGGGTCGCCCTCAGAGCTATTACACCCGCCCGGCCCCCGGCTCGGCCGCAGTGATGTATTGAAGCCACTGGGGAAAGAACTTGAACGCTGCGTGGGGCCCGCACACCCTCAGGCCATCAGAGCACTCCCCCGTGTCCTGCGGGATTGACCGCTGTCCCTGAGAGGCGTCTGCATTTACAGCCCTTGCATCAGAGACTCGAAAGTCCTGTCAGTTGAAGCAACACGTTCTGAGGTTCTGGGGAGTGAAAAAGGTTACTGAGACCAGGGCGGCGGCTCTCCAGCACCTGTAACACTTCTTGAACGATGCTTGGGAGGGGAAGTTCCCATGGCAACAGTTGCTCAGAGTTTTGTGGCATCGACAGGTTAGACGAGACAGCAGGGGAACAGGGCTCCGCAGCGAGCCCCGTAAGCACACGCTCCTCTGAAACCGCCTTCCGGCGAAGACGCCGAAGCCAGGGTCTGCTCAGAAGCCCCGGCCGGTGCGGGGGCTCAGGTGAGCTTGGGCTGATGTCGGGACACCGCCTAGGCCATGTCAGCGTGTCCGGGGGAGGCCCTGGCAACCCACTGGACTCCCGCTGTCTTGCTTGTCACAAAAGAAAAAGACAGCTGATTACGCCTGGAGGTATTGAGAAAGCATCAGTTAGCTTTAAGTGTGCACATTCTGACCCCCTGCGAAAACCCAAGAAGCCATTTCATTCCTGGGTCTTGCTCTGGGAGGGTTGCAGTGGGGGTCATGTGAACCCCGGCCTCACCAGGAAGTGTTCTAAGTGGCAGCCCCAAGATTCCTTAAGATTCTGTTTTGTGGCAAGAGAGTGGACACTTCTTATACCTGAGGAGGCCTTGACCCCAAGCATTCCGAACTTGGACGATACCTGAGCACCTGCCCTTCACTTGGAAATCTGTATCCCGCGGTTTAAACTTTAAGACAATCCCCACCTAGATTAAAGGCCCCCAGCAGCCCGCCGAAGAGAACGCCTCAGAAAAAAACAAGGTCATGCCGCATTTTGGGGTAAGCACAGGAATCAACAAAGAGCTGTTATGTAACTTCTATTTATATCTCCTCGCTCACTGTCTGCAGGCAGACAAGAGTCGCTGAGAAGGGGTTTAATGAGCTCTGGGTTTGCTCACCTTCCTGAGCTGGTAGGAACCAGCTTGTTCTCAAGTGCGTCAGCAGAGAATCTGGCTGTGGGTGGGCGGCCGGGGTAGGTGGACGGACTCGTTGCCATGGTGTCTCTGAGCGATCGCGCTCCCCCTTCCCTGGCTCCTTCCTCCCCCCCCCTTCTCTTCTCTCTTTCTTTTCTAAATCTATAAGTGTCCTTGTTTCTCACACCTACTCATGATTCTTGGACCTGTCACCGGAAACAGGACATTTTTCCGTCCCCCGCTCAGAGCGTCCCATTGTGTGGCTTCCGGACATCAGAACAGTGTTGGCTGAGGTGTGTTTTTCCCC
>NW_006434366.1:2861767-2876947 GCF_000325575.1 Pteropus alecto | reverse complement strand
TTTTTTTTTTTTTTTACCACCAGGCCCTCCGTGATAGGGGCCTATCCTAGACGTCTCATCTCACCCGGCGGAAGCTGACTCCCCACTACGGGATCGCCCCAAACCGATGGGCCCCACTGCCGGGGGGGGCAGGGGGCAGACAGTGGCTGTGCCCCGGGGAGCACTGTTCGCGTCCCCGTGCGTCCTCCTCGGTGCTCACGTCCTGGGCGGGCAATGGCACCTGTCTCTGGTGCGTTAGGAACTAGAACCCGTGAGAACAGGGAAGGCGTTTGTCCCACAGTTGGAGTTCTTGGGGCCTGGGCAAATGCTGTCACTTGAAGGTTCTAGGTTGAAATTGCTTAGCCTGGATTTTTAAAAAACTAAGTAAATAAAAAGGCCATCCAGTTCTCAGCAGGGGAGCGAACTGCCGTTCTGAGAAGTGTGTGGTGGCCCCAGGAAGGCCCACCTGCGCCCTAGCCGGCTGTCCTGCTGCTGGCCACAAGCCTTCCGAGCTGGCCCGGGGGTGTCAGCCACATTCCCACCAGAGCAGAGGCATCTACAAAACATGATTAGGGAAGTCATAATGGAATGTTCTTAGAAAAGAAAAAGTAGTTCCTGTGAGGACAGACGTTAAAAAAATTTTAAAAACCCAAAACCCACCCCAGCCTTGCCCAAGAGTTGTGCAATTCATAATAGCAGTGGCCTGTTTGAATAATCAAAGGCAAGCGACTTCCCCTTGCTACTTCTGTCAGGGACATCTGCATAAAATATCCCCGGATTCCAGACCGAGAACATCACTTCGTTCCCCTCCGAGTGACTAGGGGGCTTTCCCTTGGGAGCTGTTCCCGCGGCATTGACTTCAGGGCTGAGACGTTTTCTCAGTAGATGCTGCCAGCAGCCGCAGTCCTGCCGTAGGAGCATGAAAGCACACCTTGCACAAGCTCCGAGCCCCGCTCGACAGCCTGAGTCAGCGCTGGCTTTGGCGCCTCTGCCCTGACGCTCCTCGTTCACAGGGACGTCTGTGCCCACTTACATCTCCCGAGGTCTTCTGAGTTCCTTTTTGAAAGTGTCAGAGGGCCTCTTGATGTTGCTACCCGTTTCCCACGTCTGGGTTTTACACTTTGCATCAAAATGTCCGAGGCTCTGAAGGGGACAGTCCTGTAAACCATCTGACCACTCGTTTCTCTTTGAATTCAGGACTTAAAAAAAAATTATACTGCTATTGGAGGAGGATGCGTTTCCACAGCAGCCGCCACACGGTTTCGTGTTTGTGTTTTATTAGCCTCCTTGCAACGCCAGCCCACTGACTGCCGAGCCCGGAGCCTGTATCACCGGGTCAGGGGAGGGAGCCAGGTGCCGGGTCGATCGTCCTTCCTGCTCCCTGATGATAACGCTTTTGTCAGCGAGGCCAGGGGAGTTAGCAGTTCTCCGGATGGATTAGGCTCTCTGGCCAGCCCGAGCCCATCACGGGGACCCGCGCACCAACCGGTGAGCCTCCGAGAGCGGAGGAGGCCACGTCAGCCGCCTCTGGCTGGCCTTGGGCCGCGGCCCTGCCCAGTCTGGCAGGACCAAGCGTTCACAGATGGGAACCTCTGGTGCTTGAGGTACATACTCCGCAGCCGCCATGGATGCAGAGCTCGGCTTGACTTCAGTGTTCTGGGAATCCTTCGGGGCCGTTGCGCATTCACTCATATGGCACACATTTGTGGAGCCCATTCTGGGTGCCAGGCGCCCCGTGACGGCCGTGGTACAGTCGGGGGTGAGACCGTGCGTGTCCCGGCTCTCAGAGCTTGTAGTCTGTCGGTGGAGATGGATCCTAAACCAGTTAACAGATGAATAACAAACTGGGACACACGTGAGGCGGGTGTGGAGCGTCGCGAAGAAGCCACTCGGGGTAGTCAGGGAAGGCTTCTCTGGGGAGGTGGCGTTTCAGCTAAGACCCAACAGATGAGAAGGGAACCAGCTGTGCACAGAGCGTTCAGACGGAAGGGCTGGCACGGGCCTAGCAGGCTGCAGGAGCTGGGGGAGGCCAGCGTGGTCAGGGCGTCGCCGCCGGGGGTGGGGACGGAAGGGCTGCTGGGCCCGGGTCGGACGCTTGTCGCCAGGGGCGAGGCCGGGTTAGGTGAGCTCCACAGCCCCTGCCCACGCCGAGTCAGTGCTGCTCTGGGGCTGTAGCCTGCTTGTGGGCCCTGAGCAGCAGTTGCTGCGTCGCCAGCCCGCCCTCCGTGCGCTCGGCCATCTGCACGTCTCACTGGCAGGTCCCGGGGGAGTTCTCTGCAGCCAGGCGGAAGCCACCTGGTGGGCCAGAACCCAGGGCAATGGGCCTGTGGGGCTGGGGAACAGCGAGACGCGGAGCGCGCGTCCTTCGGGGCCCAGAAGGTCTGTGACCTGAGCGTTAGTCAGATGCGGCAGGGGACCGAGGGAGGGAAGGCACTCGTTCTGCTGGACAACGTGCTGTCTGCCAGCCTGTGACCTTGACCCCGGCAGCCACGGCGCGTTTTTCTTCGGCTTTTATGGTTGAGTGCGTTTGGGACAGTTGGCTTGTTGAGAGCAGGGAAGGGAAAGCGGCAGGTGTAAAGTACCTGCCAGGTGCCTGGCCCTGTGCCTGTGTCACCTTCCTCCTCCAGGCCTCCCGAGTGGCATCCTCGTCCTCCCTGCCCCGTGACCGATGAGGAAGCCGAGGCCACAGTGTCATCGGTGACCTGGGCAAGCCCTCCCAGTTCTGCAGTCACCCCGCCACGGAGGCAGGACGTAACCCCCATCTCTGAGCCCCCCGCTGCTCTGCACGAACACAGGCACGGGAATGGGCCCGACAGCGACGTGAGTCGGTTGCTCTGGGGGACCTGGGACCTTTCAGGACAGGAAGAGTCGGTCCGTGTGGATTAACTGCCCCTCAGGAACGCAGAGCGGAAGTGAGACCGAGGACCCGGTTCTTAGCCTTTCACTTCCTGGGTCAGTCTTCTTTCTCGATGCCCCGGGCCGAACCCCTCAGTGGAGTGGGAAGGGACAGCCACGTCCCCGCCAGGCTCTCGGCAGGGGACCCGCCTCAGTGCTGCGGTGCCTCCTGTGGCCTGCGCGCCTGGCGCACCCCTCGGCGACAGCGTCCCCCCCGCCCCCTTCCTTTCAGGTCTCATGATACAGGTCGGAGGCTCGCGGAGAAAGTCTCGCGGCCTCCCGGTCACGATGCCGCGGCCGTGGGCCCTGAGAGATCGTGAGCTCCTGGGAGAGTCTCCCGTCGAATCGTGGGCTCAGCCCCGGGGCCCCCTCGGAGGTCAATGTGCGTCCCTCATGGCCCGGACTGCACGCGAAGGCGCGTCACCTTCTCTGGCCGAGTAGATGTCCGTGGGCTGGGAGCCCAGAGCCCCTGACGCTCTGACGCCGCCCCTCCTGGGGTCTCGCCTCGTGTGCCGTGGACCCCGCCCTTTCCCGTGGACCCCGCCCTTTCCCATGGACCCGAGCAGCCAGATCGCCGCCGTGCACTTGAGCAGGGTCCCCAGGGAAGGCCCCACCCCAGGCCGCTGCACCCCTGGCAGATGTCGGTGCGTCTCCTTCACACCCTGCTGCTCATCCTTGGTTTTCCACGGAGGCTGTTTTTCTCTTCCTGTCTTTGGCTGGAAGAGACAGACAGAGGCCAGTGACTGCCACAGAAGATGCTGGCCTTTGGCATCGGGAGCAGGTTGCAGAGCCGAGCCCAGAAGAAACCAGGGTCTCCGGCACATCTGGCCCCTGGGTCGGCCTCCCAGGGCCCTCTGGGGCGACACCTGGCCTGCCGCCCTGAAGTCCGATTGCACTGTCCTGTGTCCTGGGGACGTTACCACCGACCGTTTACCTAGCGTATGAGGGCTTTGTCAGAGAACACCTTTTCAAAAGTTGTTTCTTAGGAAGCAGCGTGTGTTGGTTGAAATGTCGTTGATGAGAAGCTGTTAGCTCTGTGACCCCCAGTGGGGGTCCAGCCCGCTCACCAGGTCGGCACCCTTCCCCGCCGGCACCGGTGCCGTGGGCCCAGGGAGACACAGGGTGGGCCGTCGCACTTCCGTCTCAGGAGAAAAGCCGCCCTTAACGGAACTGGGTGGATCTTGCTGCCCATGAAACATGGAGCTGGTTCCCGTTAGCAGCATCAGGATGGTCCAGTGCATCGGCCTTCCCTCCCCCGGTGGCCTGCGCGTCCCCAGCCCCCCAGGCCCCCTCTCAGCACTGGGCGTCAGCAGTGAGCTCCCCGTCCGCCCCGCCCGGCTGAGGGGTTGAAGCAGGTGTCGGTGTCCTCGTCCTCCGGAGGTGACCCCGCAGGGAGCACCTTCTCTCCGGAAGGCGAAGAGACACGGGGGCCTCCCCAGCCCATACGTGGTTGGCTTCATCTCTTCCTTCCTTTCTGCCTTGAAGGTTGTGTGATTTCTGAACTCGTTAAAGCTGGAAACATCCTCACAGCGGTTGCTGGACTGAGAGCTCCGCGTATTTGTGGGTTAAAAGCCATCGCACCTCGCAGAAAATTTCCTCCTTGGAGCGAGTGAGAATTTGTGCCAAGGGAGTGTTCGATTCCTCACGTCCCTTTTATTAACCGTTAGACTCGTGTCATACATCACACTTTTCCTGAAGTCAAGAGAATTGGTTAGAAATATTGAAAAAACAGTTCGCGTTGAAAGGTTTGGGGCCGTCCAGGAGAAATGCCTGACCAAAAGCCAGCGTTCTGCCTTTAGGTATATCAAACTCTGAGGAGGGAACGCGAAATGGTCGATCTCTGTGTCTGAAGGAATCTGAGTGGCTTCTATAACTGGCGAAATGTCAGCTGGATTTTTTTTTAAGCTTCATTATGATGGTGAATTGCCTTCCGGTGTATTTTTTGCTCCGCATTCAGAGGCCATCCTGGCCAAGCAGTATCAGCTGGCATTGTTCTCCGTTGGCCGTGTTCGGACACCTGACTTTGGCCATCACATAGCACCTGGCACGCGTTCATCTGCCCATCTTACTGTCCATCGCCTTTCCTTTGCAAGGGGAATTGGCCGACGGGTACCGACAGCTCCCTCCATCTGAAGAGCTTCCCGCAGTAATCAGAGTGTTTTCCACGCAGACTGTTGCACACCTGCAGCCTCGGTGGGCCGCCAGCCTCCAGGTGATGCACACAAGGCGGGTGGTGGGAGTTGCTGTTCCGACAAGGAGCGCAGGGCACGGGTAATGCCCAAGGTCGTGTGGCTGGTTAGTGAGGCGCTGAGGCCGAAGCCTAGATTCCCACCCGTCCAGTTCTCCAGGTCCCGATGCCTCACTGTTCGGCCCCCTCGTTCGAGATTCACGACCTTAGGGTTTTGATTATTGCCACCAGATTCTAAGAAAAGGACTCGAGGCCTGCAGTGGTCATTGCATGACGCTGGTTTTGGTAACAGCGTAAACCCCCAGCCCGGGCAGCGCTTCACCAGGCAGAAAGGGCCTGTTCGGGAGCCGTGGTAACAACGCACCCGGCAGGTGTCACGGGCAGTTGGACGGTTCACACGGGGACCCACCACACCTCTCCGTACCTGCGGAGCGGGCGTTATAAAAAGCCAAAGGTGCTTGAGTTTGACAAACTCGCGCTCAGGTGAGAGGTGTGGAACGAAGCAGAGTGTCCGGGAGCCTGGACTGTGGCCTCAGACAGGTGAGGCTGGAGCCCTGGCCCGCCCCGCCTGGTGGGATGACTCGGCGAGTTAGGTCGCCTCTGAGAGCCTCAGCGCCCTCCTCTGTGAAGTGAGGCTCGTGCTAGCAGCTCCCTCATGGGTGGTTATAGGGACGAAACGATGTGATGCGTATAAAGCACATAGGCACTGCCTGGCAAATAGGATGCACTCAGTTACCACGCACCGTAGTGTAATTGACCGAGAGAGGGTCTCCGGGATGTGGCAAACTGTCAGGTGATCACGGGCGCAGGAAGACAGCCCCGGAGGTAGACCCCGCACCTCGGTAGATACTGCCGTCCTTCTGTCACCCGCACAGCATCTGTTCTCTGGTGTCCGAGACTCCCGGGGCCAAGGCCGAGGTCTTCGTGTGCCCGAGGCAGAGCGAAAAGTGGAAAATGTCAAAGACCCCGGCGGAGACTTCCCGTCAGCTGGAAGCTCAGGGGCTGACGCACTGTTCAGTGTCCACATTTTTCAAATTCCTGGATTCGCCTGAGAACGTACTTCGTTCTGCAGCAGAGAAGGGAGCGTCCAGACTGACCGTCACGGGCGGCAGGGTCGTGTCGTCCGGGGCAGTCAAGCGGAACAGCTGGTTCTCTGGATTCTCTCCGGGCCCAGCGTGTGGGCTTCTGGAAGGTGGACCAACCGCGGGTGGACAGCTTTCCGCTGTGGGGGGGTCACAGTCTCGAAGCTGTCTCGGCGGCACGGTGGCCTGCCCCGCCCGGACCACCCACACTCCCGCCAGGCTGCGTCCTGGGTCACGTCCCCCTCTGCTTCCCGTCACGGCCCCTCCTTAGCCAAGACTCCCTCGGAGGGCTCCCCCGGTCACAGTGGCCTCTGGCCCCGCAGGTGTGGGCTGGCCGGCTCCGCGTCCAGGCACAAAGCCTGTCTTCCTCCCACGTCTCTGAACTCTGGGAGGATGGCCTTTCCATAAGGCGCATGTCTGCTTGTGTCCCCTGCTGCGTGGTCAGTGCGCGGGGGAGGCCTGGTCTCCCATTCTCCTCCCTGTGACTGTGACCTCTCACCCCGAAGAAAGGGGCGCCCACCCCCCTCCTGCCCACTGCATGCCCATTGTCTGTAGAGTCGCCACCACTGTCTGCGAGGTCCTGACTTTGGGGCGCCTTTTGTTTAGAAGCGAGCAGGCTTCTCACAAACCATGCTCTGAGTCTTTGCAAGGATTTGGGTGGCCATAGTGGGTGGCTGCCAGGCTCATTAACCAATCTCTGATCATTTTCAAGACGGATCTGAAAGGATAGTTTCGTTATTATTTCGATCTGAGGCCGCTCGGTTCCTTAGTCCCTGTCCAGCTCAAGCAGCCACGGGAGAACAAACCGTGTCCACTTGACAGTCATCCGAGGACGAGAAAGTACACGGAGGCTGTCGATTCCACCAGGACCCAGCGTGGTCCCAGGGACTGGGTTTGGGCCGTCGGGGGACGAGGACTCCGTGTGGCCTTGGCGGGCCCCTGTATCTCTCCTATGCGTGGTATCTTTGGCAGAGCTGGTGTCTGGGGAGAAAGGAGGGTGTTTGCAAACTGAATGGCTGCTCCCAGCCTCGGCCTTCTGTGACCCATCTTCCCGCCCTTCTCGTTCTGTGTTTGAGCTTGGCCGTGCCTCATGTCCCTGCCCCCGCCGCCCCCGCCAGAGCTGCCCAGGAGATGGCCTCTGCCAGCGGCGACGTCCTCACCTGCTCCGACCCTCGACTTCCTTCCTGAAAGCCACGCCAAGTGCAGACCTGTCGCCCGTGAGCTTGGGTCTGCCCCAAAAGCACCTGCCCCTGGGCGGGTCTTCCGTGTGTTCCCCGAGAAGCCAGAATTGTAGGAAGAGCCCTGGGCAGGGGGTCGGATGCTGGTCGTGGCTCCGCCACGAGTCGCCCGGCCTCGCCTGACCCCAGCCCGCGCCTCCACGTGTGCTGGATTCGTGAGCGGCGGTCCGTCTCGGCAATCTCCTGAGACGTCTTTTCATGGTGATATAATTTACCAACAGCAACGTGCCTCGACTTTCAGTGTCACGGCCCCGTCCCATCTGACGGGTGATGATACCTATTGTATTCGTTTTTTTCAGCTGCTTTAACAAGTGACCACAAACTTCGTGGCCTAACACAATCACATGTTTTACCTTACGAGTTTGACATGAGTCTTCACTGGGCTGAAAACGAAGGTGTGGGCGGGGCTGCCTTCCTGCGGAGGTCCCCGGAGAACTGCGTCCTGGCCTCCTCCGACCCCGCAGCCCTTGGCTCTGGGTCCCTCCTCCGCCTTCGACTCCGGCAGTGGTGGGTGGAGTCCCTCTCACTGTCACCCCCCCTCCTCTGCCTCCCTCTCCCACTCCTAAGGACCCTCGAGGTCACATCGGCCCCTCCGGTTAATCCAGGACCCTCTCCCTCCGGTTAATCCAGGACCCTCTCCCCGCTGAAGGGCAGCGGGTGAGCGATGTCAACCCCACGGCAACTTTAATTCCCCTTTGCCAGGTGAGGTGACACACTCCCAGGTCCCGGGGATCAGCATGGGGAGAGGGGGCGTCATTCTGTATGCCACACCTGTGTCACCACCACCCTAATCAAGGCGTTTCCTTCCCTCCAGAAAGTTCTCTGGTTCCCCCTTTCAGTCACTTCCCACTCCCCCTCAGCCAGGCGATTGCTCTTCTGATTTCTGACTTCATCAACTAATGTCACCTGCTCTGGACCAGATGTATTTTGAAGGGTCACCTCATACCTGCCAGGTGGGGTGGAGTGAAAAACTTGGCGTGAAAAGTGAAACAGTCTCTCTGTGACTATGGCTCTTGGTTTAGGGGAGGGGGCGGTAGGTTCAGGGAGGCCAGTCGGCTGCCTGCGGGCTGGGGGTGGCGTCCCCCCCACGCCCCTGTCCATCCCTGTCCCTCTCCCCCTCCCACACCCTCCCAGCTCATGGTGACAGAAAGAGGTCCAGTGGACAGGTCTGCGAACTGTGTGCACAGCCTGGTCTCACCCAGTCCGGGCCTCACCAGGCAGCAGAGGGGGCAGTGACTGTCCCCAGGAGCCCCTGTGGGCCCCTGAGCCCCGTTTCTCCCCGCGGCACATCCTGCCTCTGCGGGAGGCCCCCGAGTTCCCCACACTGCCATCACTTTTCACATCCCCTCCCGTACGGGGCACCCCCACTTCCTTCTGGGAACCAGGCTCCTTCCTTCCCCAGCGTCACCGGGAAGGTCCCCAGTTGGGGCCCGAGCGCTCTGTGGCACCGCCACCTGGCCCCTCTGCCCGGCGTGCCGGCCACGTCCGTCATGGGGTGGGCACCTCGGGGTGAGGCTCGACACTCGATGCGCACTGTCGGTTAGGTCCCCGATCCCTCAGAAGGGAGTGACAGTGACCGCCATTCCCGCAGGGCTACGTGAGGGGACGCCCTGGGGGTGTGTCCCGGGCCACTGTGTCAGCCAGTGTGTCACTGTGATTGTGCCCCTGGAGCGTCACAGCCATCACGAAGTACTGGGGTCCTGCCCGTCTTGCAGAGGAGGAAGTTTGGGTTTCAGAGACGTTGTCTCTGAAGGGGACACTCGCTGGTGTTTGGTGGAGCCGAAACCAGGTCTTTGTGACCCTGGAGACAGAGTCCTCGCCACTTTGCGATCCGCCCCCAGGTGCTCATGGGGTCACCTTTGCTGTGGAGTTTTCGTGTGATGCTGACGTGACGGACACACCCAGTGCGAGCTCCTCGTGGGCTCAGAGAGGCCGAGGAACTTGCCCGGGGCCCGGGATGAGAGCCCAGTGGACAGACCGGGAAGCCGGCCCCACCGTCCCCTCCATCAAGGAACGTCTGCTTGCAACGGGAAGAGGCGTCACGGAGTGAGACTCTCTGTCATCTCAGCTTGACGGCCAGAAACCCGGGCGCCGAGCCCACGACTGCCCCGCCATCGCTCCTCCCAGCCGCCCACCACATCTCCTTCTGGCCTCTGTGCTCACGCATGTCGCTGTCCCCTACTGTCCACTTTTTTATTTTATTGACCACATTCTGTTTATAAACCTGCTTCAGGTCCTTGAGGGACTGGGGACTGGTGTAAATAATGCAAATTAACATGCGGGCTGTTGCGGAAACCGGCGCAGAAGCACGTGGTCCTCGGCGCCCGGCCTCGCTCGGGTTGCCTTGGGGGTCTCCGTACCCCGCCTGTGCCGTCCGCTGGGCTCGGCCGCCACACGTCACGGTGCGGAGCAGGCTGCCGCCGTGCGCTGGCGGAGGTGGCGGGTGGCAGACCTCGGTTATTTACTTACCCTCTGAAGGGCATTGGTTTTCCTGAGTGACCGGATGGACGCTTTCTAAGCGGCCCCCGTGCAAGGAGCAGACGCAGGCACAGCAACGGCGTTCACTGCCCCCCGCGACCGCTTCTGGCACAGTTTGCTCTCGACCCCGGGAGGTGAAGCCTCGTCCTGGGGGAGAATTTAGTCGCCACAGTTAGGTGGCTGTCGGTTGAGTTCTTTGACCCCACACATCTCCTTTTGTCTGTCCGTGGACGCGTCGGCTCTCAGAAGCGAATGATTAAAAGTTAGTTCCTCATATTTGAGCAGTTTTTCAGAATTCACCTACCCTGGGGTTATTTCTGTCGCGTCCACTGAATATAAAAGCAGGCACGGATGGGGGTGTCAGTTAAGAGCAGCCTACCGTGCTGGGTCGTGGTCATTCCTTCATCAAGATATCATGCAGCCCCCTCTATGTGCTGGGCCGCCTCTGGGCGCTCAGGAGGCCGTGAGCCGGGCAGGCGGGCATCTGCCGTGAGCCGTCCGGATAGGCACCTGCCCGCACAGAGCTTACCCTGCGTGCGAGAGGCAGGAGGCGGGCGTGTCGTTTCAGAGGCCAGTGGCTGAAGAGAATAAAACGGCCCGTGAGAAAAGGCAGCTGGCTTGGCTACCACGTCAGGATGCTCAGGGAGCTGACGTTAGTGCCGAGACCGAAGGACGAGGGGGCCCTAGCCACGGGGAGCACCGGGGAAGCAAGGAAGAACGGGACGGTGGCGCCAAGTGTCCGCCACCGCCCCGTTTACCAGCGGTCTCCTGGGACAGGTTCTTAGGGATAAAAGGCTATTTTAGTAAGCAGTCAGCGGGGTAGTTATTGAATTACTGTGTCTGTTCCCCACCAGCTTTCAGTTTCATGGGGACGGGGTTCAGGTTTCATTTTGCTCGCTGTTGTATCTCCAGTGATGGCGTAGTGCCCGACTCATGACAGGTGCACAGCAAATGGTGGATGGTCGGATAGGTGGCTGGGTCGGTGGGCGGATGGATGGATGGATGGATGGATGGATGGATGGATGGATGGATAAATAAAATACTGAGAAGCCTGGAAGGCAATGGAGGACATTACAGTCTCGAGCTTGTTTCAAAGAGTCGCAGGCTTGGAGGACCCACTGACACAGAATGATAAGGACGAACAGTAGACAGGTGACTCTTGGGAGCGGTCGGAGGGGAAAGGACAGAGCCGAGAAGCCCAGGTAGGAAGGGCGGATCCGGTGTCGTGTGTTGTAAATGACCAGAGCTAAAGAAGAACAGCAGGGCGGGAAGAGAGGGTCAGTCAAGAAGTGCTCTGTGGTCAAATGGGACGGACACCTGTCCAAGTAGCACATGGGCTAGAGGCAGGAGGGTCAGAGTGACTGGAGATGGCAGAGAAACGTGTTGGCCCCCGGGGCGGGGGGCTCCTGGATCGGGCATTCGGTATGTGTGGGGGTGAGAGACGGGGGAGTGAGGGGGCTTCCAGACGCTGCTAAGGTTTTAGATTTTCTGCGATCGTGAGCCGAGGGCCACCTCATGTAGAGATGAGCCGTCTTTCCACGTGGGGGAGGATAGGAAACTGGCAGAAAGATCCAACTGGGAGAAGCAAGGATATTGTTTGGAGCTTTGTTTTATTCCTCTGGAGATGACCGTATTGTATTTTTATGTAAATAATTCGCAACAGTGTGGTGTTTGCGAAGGGGCGAAAAGCGAACACTCATAAATGAAGTTGAGACACCATATTGTGTTTCCACATCAACAGTTATACTGTTGCTTGCAGCGGGTCCAAAAACAAGTGTGTATCCAAGAGGCAAAGTACCTGTTAATTCTGAGCTTCTTTATCTAAACACCCTTACCTGCCCTTCAAAGCCTGATTTGAAAAATCACATTTTCCACGAAGATTTTGGGATCACTCCAGCCTAGCGGCCTCCTTACCAGCTCTGAGCTTCTACGATATAATCGTGTAGCTTCTGGGGCACTTTTTACTTACCCAGTTTGGTCTTACTTACGGACGTGTCATCCTAACCTGGTACGGAGCCCCGTAGGGGCGTGGTCGCACGTCTTACGCATCCGTATGTCTTCACAGGGCTGTTCCAAAGGAGGGACTCATAGACGTCCTTAAACAAATGACTAGCCCTGCTGTGATCACCAAAAATGCATTTCATTTTCTTCGTCGGTGGGGTTAGCTTTGTCGTTTGGGTAGAGGGGCTGTTCTCATCTGCCCGGCACCCCTTAGCGTGCTTCCTAAGCCTGCATGACTGCTCCAGCCAAAATATCCCGTGGCGTTTGCTTTCAAGGCTTTGTAAAAAAAAAAAACAACTTCAGGCTGTAGAATCCAGAGACAGACAGTGCATGGAATAGTGTTTGTCTTCGGTCCAAACTCGGGCCATCGTGGAGCCTGGCGGCTGGCCGTGGCCTCCGCGAGGTTTCGGTGTCCGGAGCGGGATTCCGTCGCAGGTCCGCCTCGGTGCTGACAATGTGCGGCTTCTCTCCGGCAGCACTCGTTTTTCTGCCGACTGACGGAAGACAAGAAGTCGGAGAAGTTCTTCAAGGTCTTCTACGACCGGATGAAGGCGGCCCAGCAGGAAATCAAGGCGACGGTGACGGTGAACACCAGCGACCTGGGGAACAAGAAGAAGGACGACGAGGCCGACAGGGACGCCCCGTCGCGGAGGAAAGGTCAGGGCCGCGTGCCGCTTTCCCCCGGCGTCCCCGCTCCTTCCTACTCAAAACCGAGTTCCTTTTGGAAGGAAAAAGCCAATCTGGTTACGATGCAATTATTTCTTCCTACAGAACCTGAGTTGAATTCCCGAGGCTTTGGAGGTTCTGCTTGTTTAGTAAATTAATATACATTCCTCTTGGTCAAACTCCAGGTTTTATTGGCAGGAAATCCACGAACAAGGCTTTTCTGTAATTTTCCATTTACCGTTCGAGAACGTTGAGGACGATTCACACTTTGGAACTGGATGTCCGCTTTTCGTCAGCTCATTATCCCTCATTCTCTAACGTGTGTGATAGTTCGTGAAGTTTTTCATCCATCATCTCAGGGGAAGGGAAGTGATATTTGGGAGGGGTGGGCGGACCCACCAGGGCCAAGTCAGATGGCCGTGAGCAGTTAGTGAACCACGCCGAGCCTCGTTCTAAGGGGAGAACGAGGTGGCTTCTCAGCCACGGCACATCTGACATCTGGAGAGTGGTTGCTGTCGGGGCCGAACGGTGCATTGTGAGACGTTCAGCAGCACGTGTGGCCTCTACACAGAGACGCCAGTTGTCCACCCCCAGATATTGTCTCCAGAAACGTCTGCAGATGTGAGGGGTTGTCCCTGGGTGGGGACGAGGGCAGACTCACGCCCGGCTGATAACCGCTGGTCTAGAAGGGGGTAAAAAAGGAATGGCGGCCATTTTCCAAGCACTTGCTGGCCACCAGGCCCTGTTCAGAGCCCTTTGCGTGCATTGCTCCGTTTGGAATGCGAGTGAACCCTGCAGAATAGATAAGATGGTGACCCCTGATTTACAGGTGGGGAGACCGAGGCAAAGAGATACTTGTTAACTTGTCCTTGCTAAAGACCTGAGCTCGAAGGCGGGTCAGCCAGGATGCGGACCCAGGCAGCCCGGCTGCAACGCCCGGTTACCTGACAGGGCTCTCTGGGGACTTGGATGAGGTAGCACACGGCAAAGGCTTCATCACAGTGCCTCGGCACGTGGCGGAGGGCACAGGCAGTTGTCCCTCCAACAACGGCGATTACCATTGTGATTAGCATTACGTGGATCCCCTCAGGAACCTGTCTGGGTGGGATTCACCTGTGTGTTCCCGCTTCACGGATGAGGAAGCTGAGGCCCCGAGCCTAGACATGTGGGGTGACAGAGCCTGCCCTGAGGTTTTTCCTCTAAAACACAGCGAGCTTGGGTGAAGCAGCACAGCCACGAGCGAGCTGGCAGGCCCCGCCTCGGTCTTGGCCCTGCCCGAGGACTGAGAGAAGGCGCTGGCTTCTTGGAGTGCTTTGCCAACCGTGGGGATCCCTAGGGAATATAAGCACTTATGTTTCTGGACGTCGCCTTTGGCCGGTGACTGACCAGCACTCGTGAGGTTCCCGTGGGCTTGACAATCTCCTGTTTGCCTTCTAGCCAAAGAGCCCTCGACGCAGATAACTGAAGAGGTCCGTGACCAGCTCCTGGAGGCCTCCGCTGCCACCAGGAAGGCCTTCACCACCTTCAGGAGGGAGGCCGACCCCGACGACCACTACCAGCCCGGGGAGGGCACCCAGGCCGCGGCGGACAAGACCAAGGACGACCTGGAGATGAGCGCGGTCGTCACCATCATGCAGCCCATCCTCCGCTTCCTGCAGCTCCTGTGCGAGAACCACAACCGGGACCTGCAGGTGAGGGCGGGGCGGCCGGGGTCACCGGGGTCACCGCTGCCACGCGCGCCCCGACCCTTTGCTCCTTCACGCCAGCCAGTCTCCTTGAGTCGAGGACCCAGGATGGTTCTCGGCTTCTGGGTGATGACGTGGTTCTCTGCCTGTCCTCCCCACCGTCTGCACAGGGACAGGGACCACCTCCCTTGCTCACCAGGGTGGGCACCTGCTCCGTGTATGTTTAAGTGTGTACGTGTGCCCGTGCGCATGCAGCCGGTAGCCTGCCGGTGTTCGGCATATAGGTGCACAGGTAACACTTGGGTGGATGATGGATGGATGGACAGATGGATGATATACTACACTTACAGGTAACACTTGGGTGGATGATGGATGGATGGACAGACGGATGGACAGATGGATGATATACTAGACTTACAAAATCTGCTACTTAGAAAGTTCTAATTAAGTTTTTGTTGGGTGAAGGAATGACATGGCCTTCTAGAATTTTACACGAATAGATGCTCAGAAATATTTGTCGAACCGATTATTCCAGAAATCCTGTGTTCACTTCTTTGTCGTTAGAATAACAGTGGCCAGGGGGCACTCGGAATGCCCTGGGTGGTCAGCGTCGCCTATATTGTTACACTCGTACCTGTAGCTGAGGAACTGAGGTTCAGGGGACACAGGTAGGGGGCACAGGACTGGGACTTGAACCCAGGTGGTCTGATGGCAGAGCACATGCCATCAACCATTTTGTCCCTTGCAGAGTGTCCCCACCCCCACCCAGCAAAGGCTATTTAGGAAGGGCCATGGTGGGTTCCACAGCCGTCTCGTTCCGCTGATGGGGCTCAGAGCCATGGAGGAGAAGCATGCGAGAGCCCCAGGCCTGCCCAGGGCCTGGCTGTGCCGCTGACTCTGGGGAAAAGCAGCACCATCTACTGAAAAGGGACGAAGGTGAACAGGAGCAGGTGTCCGGACAACTCCTC
>NW_006434366.1:2860564-2861728 GCF_000325575.1 Pteropus alecto | reverse complement strand
CGTCGTGTCGTTTATTGGGATGACGGTCGTCTGAAGAGGAAGTAGCTCAGCCCAGACGTGGCAAAGGGAAGGCCCAGCCTGTGGGCGTTTGCACAGCTGGCCTAGCCTGCCCGGTGACTTCGCGGCCTCTCACACACGGCCGTGGCCAGGGCACGTGAGCCCCTTGCACTTAAGACCTGCCACAGTCTGTGCCTGGACGAGATGAGCAAGAAGGTATGCTCTTGAACAGGGGACGGCGGACCGGACTGGGCGGAGCCTGTGGCGTTAGTGCCTCCTGCACCGGCTCTTATTTTTAATCAAATCAATCTGAGGAGCGTGAGCTTCGAAAAAGCATCTGCACCCAGGGTCCCCGACCGGCCAGCTCTGGCCCATGTGTAAAAACAGAGAGGCCGCCGCCCTCCAGCTGGTTCTGTGCAGCCCACGTGGTGGTCCACGGCACCCGGAGCAGCCACCGGGGCTCCGGCTTCAGGCTCTGGAGGCTGATGGCGGCCGGGACCCGCCAGTGGTCCACGAGGCCAGTGGACGTGGAGAAGTGTGTGCCGTCTCTCCCTGAGCGTGTAAGACTCCGGCGTGGTCGAGTGCCACAGCGCACGAAGCTGTGTGAGCATCTGCCAGGGGACACTGGTGGCAGCTGGCTCCGACGGAGGCGGGCGAGCAGCACGCAGGACGAAGGCCTCCAGGAGCTCGTCAGCCATGCGGCTGCACCGATGCAGCAGGCCGTGCAGACACGGCTCCTGAAAGCCAGAGAACAAACGAGGGTTTTTGAAGAAATTCTCCCATGTGAGGGCGAACTTCACGATCACGCAGTTTCAAGCCCGAGCGTGAAACTTAGAGTGATGCCTTCTAGTCCTTTCCTGCCGTTGCAGTTTTTCTGGAGAATGGGTGGAGCGCTGCTGGAGTGAACCGCACGAGACTTCACCGTGAGGCTGACGAGGCCCACGTGTCCCAGCAACACATGTCACAAGGGAGAGAAATGGCTGATTTAATGAGCGTTGCACCTTCTCTCTTCAGAGAGCCCAAAGAACTATCACATCATTTACGGATAAAGGGGGCAGTTGGTGAGACACTGATATTTCCAGAAAGAAAATTGATTGTAACCCTGTGACTCACAAGAAAATAGACCCGTGGTAGAATGTGACGTGCCACATACTCACGTGGGATCTG
>NW_006434366.1:2852748-2859641 GCF_000325575.1 Pteropus alecto | reverse complement strand
AGACCAGCCCAGCGTGCCGGGCCCAGGAGGGCGTCTCAGTGGAGCCGATGTCCGCCGAGGTCGGTCCAGCAGACCCGAGAAAGGCTGCCTTGACCGGAGCCCAACATGCTCGTGGCGCAGCCCCAGCTCTGGTCTCGAGACCGGCCCTGCCTCCCCTCCCCCCCCGGACTCCCATCCTCACCAGCACCCCTGGCCTCTGCCATGGAGCCAGACCTGGCTGTCCGTGCCCAGGCTCGCCGTGTCTCGTTCGAAGTCGTCACAGTTTGGCTCCTCATCCCTTCACAAGACTCGCCTCTGAACCGATGCCCGAGAACCCAGGGGCTGCAGCGCCTTAACGGCCCCTCCAAAACTCTTCTCGACTCCACGGAGGCAGGCGGGCTTCCTGCAGGAAGTGACCTGAGACCCCACTCTGAAGGAGGACGATTAATCGGTGGGGACAGGGAGAGAGTGACGGGCAGAGGGACGCCCTGGAGGCAGGACGATGCAGCCTGGTGAAGACAGGAAGAGGTTCATTGCTGCCGGGCAGAGCAGGCCATGGCGGGAGTGGTGACAGCTGAGCAGAGAGGCCCATGGTGGGAACGCTGACAGGGCCGTTTGAGAGACAAATGGGCCGTGACAGCCGTGCTGTGAACGTCAGCCGTGGACAGCCAGGCCCTCGCCTGCCCTCTTCTTGAATATTCTCTGACCCCACGCTGCAGGGCGAGGGGCTCAGCCAGACCCCCAGACAGGAAGCTTTTTCCCTGAGGAGCTGGAGCAAGGAGTGGCTGTGGAACCCTCCGCTGGCCTCCTGTGGCCTTTAGAAAAATGGTCACCTTACGGAAGCCCACGCGGTCCCAGATCTGCTAGGCAGGAAGGCTGGGGCTGAGGTTGGTGGGGGAGGGCGAGGCGGTTAGTGTGATGCTGTGTCGAGCATCAGATTTGGTTGCCACCTTTTAATATGTGTGTTTACAAATATTTCAATTGTATTCAAACAATACGTGCATATATTTTCACTATAAAGACTCAAATGAAAATAAGTAGTTACAGAGAGCTGCCCCGCTCCCCATCCTTCCCAGAGAGAGCCATCGTCAGTGTGGGCTGCATCTTTCCATCCTTTTCTTAGGTATTTGGAAGGAAGCATTGAACAACTGTTCATCTTTGCCTTTTTTTTTTTTAGCTTAACAGTGTGTCTTAGATCAGGGGTCCCCAACCTGTGTGGCACCAGGGACCGGTGCTCCTCTGAGCATCTAATGCCTGACGATCTGACGTGGAGCTGAGGCGGTCCATAGCCTGGGGTTTGGGGACCCCTGTCTAATTTATAATAAGCAATGTTGCTACATTGTAATTCATTTAACTGTTTTCTAATTGATGGGTATTTAGGTTGTTTCCAGTTCTTCACTGTTCCAGGCAGTGCTGGGGTGAACATCCAGAACTTTGTGACAAGTCAATATTTCATAGAAGTGTCATTATCGAGTCAGAGGTTACATCCATTTTATCTGATTCTATCTTATCGTAGTACCAGTTTTCAACAGTAAACACGTGCGACTTTTGTAACTACGTGCAAGGGAACATTCGTAGTTAACTTTTGCTTCTTTTTAAGAAGAGATTAATGGAGTCTGACAACAATCTCCTCTTCGTCCAAACGGTCTGCCTTGTAAGGTGGCTGAGTGTGGCTTGCTCTGTTTAGTCGAGGAAGTACCGGCCCTGGCTTCTCTTGTTAACCTCACACGTTTCCCCAGAGAATGCACACTCGGGCACGTGCTCACAGCACACACGCTTGCTTCCTCTTACCCCTTCCTTTCACAGTGGAGGTGGCCACACAGGACAGCCCAGGTTCCCGCGATGGCGCTGGGCTCCAGCCAGCCTGCGACACCTTCTGTTGTGCTGAACCATCCCCGGACTAGGCTCTGGGCATTCAGCATGCAGACCGTGCCATCTTTCCAAAAACACCACTGCCTCTGGAAACGTCAGATGCCTCCGAGCTTAGCACCTGGTGGGAGGCAGGAGAGAAATGGGAACTCGAAGAGGCTACCGGAGTCCCGAGCAGGTTGTCAGGGAAGAGCCCCCACCTCCAGGGCAGCCCATATAAAAGTGCCCCAGAGAGCCAGCCAGGGCTGGTGGCCACTGCCGTAGACCACGGCGTGGCTGAGCCTCCCGCTCCGCCCAGTGCTGCCTCCCTCTGCATAACCGCCGGTCGGTCGGGGCGCCGACCAGTCAGACACTGTCGACACGGTAGGGTGACTGACCCTCTCCCTCTTGTCTCTGAATCGCTCCCCCGACCCGGGGACCCCCCAATTGCAGAACTTCCTCCGTTGCCAAAATAACAAGACCAACTACAACCTGGTGTGCGAGACGCTGCAGTTCCTGGACTGCATCTGCGGCAGCACCACTGGCGGCCTCGGCCTTCTCGGCCTCTACATCAACGAGAAGAACGTGGCCCTCATCAACCAGACCCTGGAAAGCCTGACCGAGTACTGCCAGGGACCTTGCCACGAGAACCAGGTAATTCCGTTTGTATTTGAGGGGCGAGGGGCAGGTGGGGAACGTTGTCATTTCGGAAGGGTCGTTGCCAGGGACGAGTTCAGAAGTCACGTAGCACCTGCCTGCTGCCCAGGCCATCAGTGTACCTGGAGGCTACCTTCCAGGAAGATGCCCTGGTTCTCTTTTGAGCTTCAGGAGTTTACCTGGTCGCAGGTGTTGGCGCTGTCCTCACTTGGCTCGGCTCGGCTTGGTTTGGTTTGACTGTCCGACTCTGACTTGACTGGGGTAGAGGTTAAAGCTGGGGTTATATTAAGACCGGAAGACTGGGCTCTATTTTAAATGCTAAGAAAGACTCAAAAAGTAGCTACTTAAGGCAAGAAGTTTAAACCCAGCTAGAGAGAGAAACCTCGCTACACATGAGACGGCTCGAAAGTCCTATGAGAAAATGCACGGTCCAGATCTTAACAGCACAGACATGCGGAGAAGAGAAAGGCCCGTTAGCTTTCACCTCGGCCTCTCAGGAGGCGTATTTTTTGAGCGGATCCCAGTGTCCCCTTGGGTCGAGTCGTTGCTTCTGCAGGGTATCTTGCAGATGCCGTGAGTTTTCACGTTAGTGCTTGGATGAGTACGATTTGTCACTCAAATTATAGCTGTATCCTGGCCAGAGAGGGTAGGCCAGTGCTTGCCAGGGCCAAGGAAGGTGGGGCGTGCCAGGTTCCCCCGGGGACGAGGCCAGAGGAAGAGTGGCTTAGGAAAAACCTGGTCTCAGTTGACCGTGACTCCGAGGCTAGCATCTGGTTAAATCCGCTTTTTACCCCAGTTCCCCGATGAGACCGAGGGTGTATATAATCTGATTGCAAATGAAAAGGAACCAAGAAATTACAACAGGCTCATGGGAAAAGGCTTTTATCTGACGTCTGAGTGAATTAACTTATAACCTCGGGTTTGCTTTTCTGCCAAACAGAGGTCCATGAAAAGGAACATGCCAGACTAGTATAACCTCGGGTTTGCTTTTCTGCCAAACAGAGGTCCGTGAAAAGGAACATGCCAGACTAGGGCCCACCACAAACGGGGATCTTATCGGGGCAGGGGAGGGGAGGGTTCGTTTTTATACGTGTGAATTAAACAGGTCACGGGCTCTCCAGGCGTCAGCTTTCAGTGAAAGTGCGCAGTGTGAAACAGAGTGACGCAGAGGGAACGGAACACGCCTCGAAAGGGCAGAACGGGGCTCGGGACCCAGGGTCAGCCACACACCGTGTTTCCCCTCACGAGCGTGCGCCACGGGCCCCGCCCCGCTGGAGGAGACGCAACCGATTACAGTGACGGGGACTTTCCTGCTGCTCACTGCTAATTCTGAAACTAGAGATTTTCATCTGTCTTTAATTTTTTTACCACTTTCTCACGGAAAATTCGCAGCTCAGCCCTAGAGACATTTCTGGGAGTGGCAAGCATTGCATTGCAATGGCCATGAAGCCTGTCGCCCTCTGAGGCCCGATTTACGACCAGTGCTTGTGCGTGTGTGTGTGTGTGTGTGTGTGTGTCTCCTCAGAACTGCATCGCCACCCACGAGTCCAATGGCATTGACATCATCACCGCCCTGATCCTTAACGACATCAACCCTTTGGGAAAGAAGAGGATGGACCTTGTATTGGAACTGAAGGCAAGTGGGAGTGGAAAGCAAAAGGCAGTGGCCCTCGGAGACAGTCACTCGTGTGTTTCGCCTCCGCACGTGACACGGTCAGTGCCGTGAAACTCGGTATTAGAGGCGGTTCTTTTCGACTACGTTGAAAGTTCTGACTGAAACGCAAAACTTCAGTCTTTTCCTCCCAAAGAAGGGTCTGGTGACCGGAGAGCAGCTAATTAGCTCCGGGGTCACAGCAGCCGAGCACTTGTCACTCGCGTCTGGGGGACTAATGAGAGCAGGACCTGAGCACTAAAAGCCTCGATTCTGAAAGGCACAGACTGGGGCCCAGGGGACGCGCCCCCCGCACCCTCCCCCCATGGTCTCCGGTTGTCCCCCCTTTGAGGAAAAAGGGCCAGTTGAATAACCGTGCCACTGAACCCATGTGGGGCCGAAAACTGCTATTTTCACATGATCAGGGAAGACCTGTTTCTGTTCTGCTGTCGCTGTATCAGACGGTGGCTCCTCGGTGGCAGTGGCCCTGTGCCTCCTGGCCTCCGACCAGTTTTTTTGAACCGTGACGGAAGGCCAGCGTGGAAACACCCCCGACTTGACGCCTGCCTGTTGTTCCAAAGCAGCTTCAGGGAGCGTGAGCGCTGGCTCCAGGTGCCTCGGCCGCTGCGTCTGCAGGCCGGCCCCTTGGACGTTTGAGAAGCCGGTCATGCCCTTCCTGATAAAAGCCTGGCTTCTTAAGTATACCCAAACACACGAACAAGCCCTCACCCTGTTTAGGGGTTCCCAAGATTCTCCAGGAGTTCAAAAATTCAGTTCTGGGCCTCGGACTTGCCGCCCAGCCTGGCGTCTAAAGCGCATTTCGAAACGTGTTAGCCTCACTGAGCACATTTCGTTTTGAACCGTCCCCAGGTCGGGGCCTGTTGAGATCTGTCCTCTCTCTCACTCCTGCACAGCGAGCACTTTATCACTGTCCCGGAAGAGCCTAGAACTAAAGGGTTTCGCCAAAAAGCGGGTCTGTGCTTATTGCATGAACAGCAGCGCGGGAAAGCAGGGTCAGCAGGAGGCGTGAACAGGAGCCCAGGGGGACGGCACAGCTTTACTTTGCCCTTAGTGTTTAGAACGGAGAGTCCACAGAGAGGGTCGATTTGGGTGCGCGGTGCCCCGTGCTCGGGGAGGAAGGAAGTGTCGCCCTGTCCCCAGAGCAGCAGCCCCCCCCACCCCCCCGCGGAGGAGCACACAGACCGTCCCGGGCCCCGGGCCCCAGGCCCCAGGCCTAGCGCAAGGTCAGGCCGGGACGTGCAGGTGTGGACACGTCGACGTCGTGCCGGAGAATCGCGGCCTGGCCCCCAGCGCGCCCCCGCGGGGCACTCCAGTCGACTGGTGTCACTTGTCCTCGTGACGTGAGGGCTCGGGGGGCTGACGGCAGCACTGAAGACAGTGGGGGTGACCTGCCCGCCTGCCGTCTGCGCCTGCGGGGCTGAGTCAGAGCCAGCACCCATGGGCGGCAGGAGTCCAGGTCGCGGGTCCTCCCTGACCACCGTCACCGCAGGTGTCCCCGCAGCACCCCGTCGAAGTTCCCCGTTTCCGAATAGTAGGGAGACACTGTGCGCAGGCAGACGTTGGCCTCGGAGGCCCCGATCCTGCTCCGCAGACCTGCCCTGGGGTCCGAGTTGGTCCAGGGAGGGTCCGGCCGCGGGTGGTTTGTGGCGTGCCTGGCCTGTGGCTGCCCCAGGGGCTGAAATGTGTTCCAGCCGCCACTCCACGCAGCTCTCTGCCCCCTCCTCCCTTCTCCCCCAATTAGAATAACGCCTCCAAGCTGCTGCTGGCCATCATGGAGAGCAGGCACGACAGTGAGAACGCGGAGAGGATTCTGTATAACATGAGGCCGAAGGAGCTGGTGAGTGGGGGGCCGGCCCCCGGCCGCGGCGCCGATGCCCCAGACCAGCACTGTGACAGGGACGTGGGATCCAGGCCCCTGACCAGCTGGGTGGGGAGTGCAGTGCTCCTCGGGGGGAGGCCTCCGCCCCCTCCCTCCACGACCAGGTGCGGTCTTGTCCCTGGCCTTCCTCCCTCCTGGGACACGGCACGGGATGGAGCCCGCAGGCTGAGCCAAGGGCCCTCCCTGGCTCTGCCCTTTGGCCAGGTCGCCTTGGGCTGGTGCTTGACCTCTCTGAACCGCACCGTCCTCACCCCTAAAAGGAAGCCGCGGTGTCACCCGGTGCAGTGGCTGTGCTGGGGTCACAGTCCTCGGCAGGCCCAGCCGCCCGCTCGCCGTCCACCCTTCGCACACCGCGGCCGCCCTGCCTCCTCGTCCGCGGCGGCCCCGCCCTCCGTGTCCGTCAGAGCCACAGAAGTCACTTCTTTTCTTGGTGCCAATAGTCTGGGCAGCAGAGGACTGTTTGGGGGTGCTGACGTTTTGTGTTTTTTTTTTTTTTGAGAAAACACACTCTTGTTTATCTTGGGGGGTGATGTTCAAAATGGGCCGTGCCTCCCGGGCGGGGCGTTGGCACCGCAGCCGGCGACACCAGCAGCAACCAGACAGCGAAGCGAGCCGAGGACAGAGCTCCCGATTTGGACTTTTTCCCACGCAGATAAACTGTAACTGACAGACCTAAATGAGGGCACTAAAACTCCTCTGCCGCCTGCGACCTAAGGTGCACTCGTGGCCCGGCCGAAGTCCCTTTGTGTGTTCTTTTAAACGAAGTTAACAGCGAGCTCACTCTTTGATCTCAGAGGTCAGGGCTGAGTCGTAGCCCGTGATGCAAGTCATCCCGAGCTTACGTAACCGCTTATGTAA
>NW_006434366.1:2851708-2852737 GCF_000325575.1 Pteropus alecto | reverse complement strand
GGCAGGCTAGGGCTTGTCACGCTTCAGTAGGGACGAGTGACTTCACCTTCGCAGAGACCCCATTCCAGCTCCCGTGAATCAAAGACGTGCCCCTGTCTTGGAGGGGAGCCGTCGGCACCCAGGGCCGTGGGTGCCACCACCGCCTGGGCTGCCCCGTCGTGGGTGGGTGACACCACTCCCGGCTCCTGGGGAAGGGTCAGAGGCTTTCTGGAACAAACCCGGTTCTAAGACTCGGTGGAGCAGGGACGCTGTAATGCCCAGAACGTGTGTGCGCACGCGTGCGTGTATGTGTGCGTGTGCGTGCTCCACGTCCTATGCAACTCGTCTGTTCAGTCTGGTGCTAGAGAGAACGACCAGGAAATCAGTCACGTGCAGAGCGGGGCCATGAGACATGCCTGAGACATGCCCCTCGCCCCTCCGAGGGTGTTTCCTCATTCGGAGTAAATGGGAATTTGGGCACCTCATGAAACATTCAGAAGCTTGGAATATTCTGAAAGAATGTTAAAATACTCAGCCCAGACCTTGGCCCGTGATAAGTGCTAGGTAGATGTTACCTGTTAGTGGGGCCGTTTTCATGTTCAGTAGGCTGTGGGGGTTCAGGGAAAATGTGGAGTCGGAGAAAATAGTTTCCCCAGCCAGCTCCCAAAGGCAAACGGATTTCTTATTCGTCTTTCCTGAAATGGCAAAGGTCGGGGCCAGGGGAGCTGGCGGGCGGGTGGTGTAGAGACAGGAAAAGCTTGGCCTCCAGCCGTCGCTGATTTGCGTCACGTTTTATTGTTCGGGGCACTTTCGTTGCCACTGTTCCCTTCTAAAGGAGAAGGGCATGAAGCAGCCCCCGAATGCCTCGGGGGAGGCAGAGCACGTGGGTCTCATGTCTCATGTCAGTGGAGGTCGATGGGGGTGACGCCTGTGGCCGTGTTGGGAAGGATTCTGAAGCCGTGTCCACGCCTGACAGGAAGTCGAGTGCAGGGCCTGACGCGGGGGTCTGCCCCGGGGGCGGCGGGGCGGGGCGGCGAGGCTGACGGCAGG
>NW_006434366.1:2811370-2850739 GCF_000325575.1 Pteropus alecto | reverse complement strand
GCCGGAGGTCGCTAGGCCCCGCGACAGCATGCCGGCGGAAGGAGAGACAGCCTCCCCCATCGTGTCCCCCGTCCCTGGCATTTAGCCAGCGACGGTGCCAGAACCTTCCGGATGGAGGCTCCGGGGCTGTGCGGAACCCCGATTCCCTCCTGCCGGCTAAAGAAGTCGGGGAAAGTGGGGCCTCACGTGGGCATGCGCTTTCTGTGCTATCCTGCCAAGGTCACAGAACAGCTGCTGAGCAATGCACACCTGGGCAGGAGTCTGCGGGCCGCACGCCCTCGACCACCCTTGCCCTTGATCCTGCTGCCCTTGGCCCCACCGCCCTTGACCCCGCCGCCCTTGACCCCACCGCGCTTGACCCCGCCACCCTTGACCCCACCGCCCTTGACCCCACCCACCCTCGGCCCCGCTCCCGCTGCCCCCTCGTGCCCTGCCGGCGGGGGACGTCAGCCCTGTCCTCTGTTCTGTGTTCCAGCTGGCCCGGCACAATAAAGAGCTGCAGAGCATGCTGAAGCCCGGGGGCCAGGTGGACGGGGACGCAGCCCTGGGCTTCTACGCCAAGCACACGGCCCAGATAGAGGTACCGCGGCGAGCACCCCACGCATGTGTCCGTCTGGGGTGCCTGGGGGTGTTGTGAGCACCTCTGTATGTCAGCTCCTGCACCAGTGGTGGCCAGGCCACCGGTTCCCGCCTACAGCCTGGTGGGGAGGCGGGCCCCGAGCAAAGCCTCACAGGGAGGCGGTGTTCGTTATGCGTCCTGACCAGGCCATGCGGACCCGCAGACGGTGCTCTAAGAAATTCCAGCAGAGGGGCCCGCGGTCGATTGTGGGACACCACGTGGAAGCGTGGGCCTCAGGGAAAATGAGAGACGAGAGGGGGCAGCCTCTCGGAGGCGAGGCCTAACGGCGAGGGCGGGAGACACTGGGCGAGGGTGACGGAGCAGGCAGACCGGGAAGGAAGACAGGCGGCCCAGCTCCTCAGAGTCCTGGCCACCTCCCCTGACAGGTCTGGACATCACCTGGGGGTGGCCCCTGGGACACTTCGTCATGGGGAAGTGATACGGCCAGGTCCGCGTTAAAAACACACACACTCCACAGGCCTTCCTAACCCTCGTGAGCTAAATGGGGTCGTCTCCATCGTGCAGATGGGGAAACTGAGGTAAGACGCAGGGAGGCCGTGCCCCTCGTCCAGTTATCAGTGGCGGGGCTGGGATTCGAATCCCGGCCTGGCTGACCCCAGGGCCCACGGGTACATGTCCGGTCACCTGCATTGTCTCTGAGCATCGGAGAGAGCGGACTGTCTGCGGGCTCTGGGCCGGCAGGGGACACGGGCCTCGTTTGGCCGATGAGGAAGCGCACGCAGTCCGAGTCAGTGTTGGGACGAGGACTGTGAAGGACCACTGACTCCTCTGGGCCTCGTGGAACATTCAGAGTGGAGGCTTTTTGAGAACAGATTCGCACCTGATGTCGCGAGTCTCTGGGATCCCTAATAAAAGGCGTCACCTCACCGATTAATGACTAAATGCTTGAGGAGGGCCAGCTCCGCCCCGGAGCCCTTGCAGGACAGGCTGTAGGTGTCTGCAGTGCAGTGTGTCAGAGGAAAGAGGACTCGGACCCTATCATGAGCTCCTCAGTCACTGGGGAGCCGCCCGAGGCTTGGTCAGGCTAAGACGTGTGAACAGGGTCGCCGAGCCCGTTACAGGCGGGAGGACCGGAACGTGTTCTCCTGACTCCCGCCTGTCAGGATGGTGAACGAGGTGTGGGTAGGTCTCAAACGAGAAAGAGATATGGCCAGGCATGGTGTCCCCAGCTCTCGCGCCCTGCCCTTGGCCAGCCACCCGTCTCTTCCAGTTTCCCAAGGGCGTTACCTGTGCAAAGCCACAGGCCACTTTGTAACCACCGGGGTTCTCCCCGCAGACCCTAGGGCCTTGGCGAGTCAGGCTGGGGAGCCTGGGGTCCGGGGCTCAGCTCTGGCCGGCCAGCCTCCTGTCTCCCGCTCCGTTACCTCCTGAGCCCCGATCGCAGCCCTTCGGCGGAAGGAGGGGCCGTGCGAAGCTGGCAGGCTCTGCGGTCGGTCCCTGAGCCTGTGTGTGCACGTGTCGCCCAGGGAGTCGGTTCGTGGGCAAGATCCGCGCACCAACCCCCACACACGATTCGGTTCAGTGAGGTGGGCATGGGGACCAGAGTCGGCGTGAGAGGGAAACTTCCTGTAACTTGATCTCCCCTAGATTTGGGAACCACTGGTCTAAAGACCAAGTCTCCCAGAATTTATGGAGCCAGGGCTGCGGGATCCTGTCTCACCCCTGGGCGAGTTTCCCACGACAGCTTGACCTTGGTGCATCAGGGAGAGCGAGAACCAGATCTTCTCGTAGAGGGTGTTGGCCCAGGGCCTCCCCGGACTTCTCAGGCTCTGGAGAGGAAGAACAGAGAGGCCGTGCCCCTCCGTCCTGCACCCCGCACCCCTTTTGAAATCTCTAGCTCCCAGGACGGTGTCTTAGAATTTGAATAATCCTGACCAGGCTGCCTCCTCCTTGGGGACTGAGCCAGTCTGTGCGGCGTCCCCTCCCCTCTCCCCCGGGCCCGGCAGAGCGAGTTTGAAGAACAGTAGGTGCTGTCCCAGCATTGGTTGGGACGCTGGTGCCCACACTGTGCATTTCAGATGCCGTGACGAGTACGAGGCAGGACGCCACCACGACTGGATAAACCAAGGTCTCTTTAAGGTCCCTACCTAGGAAAGGTGACCCAGTTTTGCTCTGAGAAAGGATCCTAGGTGTCTGCGCTGCCCAACACAGAAGCCGCTGGCCGTGGGTGGCTGCTTAAAATCAAGTGAAATAAAATTAAATGCTCAGTTCCACGGGCGCACTAGCCACATGCACTGGTGCTCGCTGGCCTCCTGGGACTGGCGGCCGTGCTTTTGGGCAGGACAGACGCTGTACAGAGCCATGCCGTCATGATAGAAAGCGTTATGGGACAGCCCCAGCCTGGAGCCACAGCCGAATGTGTGTATGGGGGGCGGGGGGAACAGTTTACGCTGCGGTCAAGTTAGTCGCAGTGCAGTTAATCGGCCTGAGGTGAGAAAAATACTATTGGAGACGTACGGAAACCATTTGATGTGAGGGGGTCTGCACGGTCAGCAGACGCGGGCTCAGGTCTGCACCATGTCGTACCCCGAGCCCAGGACTCTCGGCAGCGGGCTTCTGAGGCTCCTGTTCATTCTCCCCTCAGATCGTCAGACAGGACCGGACCATGGAGCAGATCGTGTTCCCCGTGCCCAGCATCTGCGAGTTCCTCACCAAGGAGTCGAAGCTGCGCATCTACTACACCACGGAGAGGGACGAGCAGGGCAGCAAGATCAACGACTTCTTCCTGCGCTCCGAGGACCTCTTCAACGAGATGAACTGGCAGAAGAAGCTGCGAGGTGTGTGGCCCGCACACGCGCGCGGGTACGGCCGTGCGCCCCTCCCCCCAGACTGGGCGGAGCCGAGCCGGGGTGGCTCCGGCCCAGGAATGATGCCACCCATCCCAGACAGATGCCCCTGCGGCCGGCGAGTGGGCTCCAGCCCCAGGCACCCGCCCCGAGAGCTCCACGGAGCGCCTTTCAGAAGGCCCTCTGGTGTCTGAGGCCGGGCCCTGAGCTCACAGCAGGGTCACAGCTCCGGCCTGACCCCGGTCACCCCGTTTGCTCGCTTGCGGCACACCTGCTGGGGGAGCTGCTCTTCCTCCTCTGTGGGCAGCTCGCCTTTTACGCTCCTTCACGCAAGGAACCATCTGCCCACTAAGACGCGTCCTTGCTCACCACTGGGTCCCAGGGCAAAGCCCGGCGGGGCGGGCTGAAATCGCTCATCGCAGGCGCTTTTCGGGGCGACCCCGGAGGGCTGCGTGGCTCCTGGTTGTCACCGACATTTTCATGTGACACTTCAGCGCTCAGGCACCAACTTCCATGACCAACTCAGAAAGGCCTGTGCTTTATTTCTGTTAGGAGCTGGTGGTTTTTTCAAAGCCCTGGGTTCCGGCTGCAGTCGTGACCTTTGGGGCGCACTCTGAGGGGCGGGGCAGCGGGAGGGGGTGCCAGGTTGGAGGTCGGCTTCCGGGAGCTTCCGCCCTCTTCCTGCCAGGCACCAGTCCGAGCAGGAACAGACCGGCCTCTCACTGAGAGCCGCTCCTATCACCGCGCCCTCCTTCCCTCCCTGCACCCGCGACTCGGCTGGCAGCAGAGCGGGCCGTGGAAGCAGGTTGCCAGAAGGCCCCGTTCCCAGCTCACCCCAACCCGCGCTGCGTTTTTTCCTCGCTTCCAAAGGGCACCTCGTCGTCCAGCACTGTAAAACGTGGTCACCTGTCTTGCTGGGCCAAACTCGTCCCTCACCCAGCCCCGTGGCTCTGACAGGGGGTCTTAGTAGGACAGCATGCGCGCCGTCCTCGGAAGGCCCAGGGTAGAGTCTCCCCAGGGTCGCCGTGTCCTCGTGTCCTGCCGTGGACGTCCACACTGGGCTCTGAGGGAAGGAAGACACGCCCAGCCCGGTCCGTAGCCTTGCGTTTTCAGCTTCCACGTTACACAGAGGAGAACATCCTCTTAGTTGTCATTTTTACCCCTGGCTGGGCTGTTCTACGGCTCACCGTCCGGGGATGATCCCGAATTCGCGCGCCCAAACCTCCAGGGTGGTTTCTGGAGCTGTGATTTCGGGGGTCCGCTGAGACCGGTCAGGTAGATGCATCCGCTCAGAATCGTGTCATCAAATATGTCTGTCTACTCGTGCATACACGTGGGACGTACATCGTAAAGGTTCTCCGAGAAGCTTTTGAACTAACGGAAAGGTTTTCACCTTCTACGGCGGGCACGGTACCTCGTCCTCCTTCCTTCTGCCACGTCAAGGTGTCGTCTGCAGCCCGGCAGAGAAGGAGGCCCTCGGCCCCGTGAGGCGGGGATCTGAGTTGTAATCCACTCTGCCACCCACTGGTTCTGCGGCCCAGGCAGATGACTTAACCACTGCCAGCCCCTCACCTATAGAAGGGGGAGTCAAGACCACCTTTTGATTGATTGATTGATTGATTGATTGATTGATTGACTGATGGCAGAATGGCCACCCCATCATTCCAAGTTGTATTTCACAGTGTAGCTAGTATCCTATTTCATCTTTCTGTCTTTCAAAACCAGTTTGTGTTTCAGGAAACTTAAACAGAACTGTAGTTGTCAACGGAAAGATTTTAATTGGCTTCAAAGCTATCTGCTGGGAAGAGAAAAATCGAAAATAATAGCTGAGTTAAACACGGTTTGCAGATTGAGGGAGGGGAGGGTGTGCTCGTTAGAAGGACAACTAAAATGAAATACATTCTCCTCTCCAGCTCATTTCTCTTCTAATGAATCTGCAGAACACATTTTTCTGGCTTATTCACAAGGCCGCTTTACCTTTTCCTGAAGGCGTCACAGAGAATCGTCTGTGCAGCCGGAGGCGGATGGACACCGAGCTCCGAGGCTAAGGCTGCTTAGCATTTTCTTCTGCGAGTATAAAAATGCTCAGTCCCCAGGCTTTCCGGAAGCCCTCTTCCGTGTTCCGCTCACCCCGCACAGACGCACACACGCACGCGCGCACACACGCGCACACATGCGTGCACACCTTTCCGTGCATCCACGCCCTCCCAGGCCTCTGCGACATCTTCTCCGGGAGTCCCTTGCCCCAAGGAGGCGAAAAGTCCTGGCCAAGAAACCTGGAAGGCAGAGAAAGAGGAAGGCCAGGCAGAGTCGCGAACCCGACGGTTTCTCGGGGGTTCTCGGGCGCGGGCATTGCACGCATCGGAATAGAGCCTGGGCGTCCGCTGCTGTATGTATGTGGAGTCCAGGTCACCGGCAAGGGCCCGTTCCTTTTAAAAACAAACAACAATCCGGGAAAACGATGCCCTGGCCTGCGGACATTTACACTGGCCGGCCTGCCTGGGCTCCTGGCGCTCCGTCCGTGCGCTGTGATGTAGCAGGTGTGTTGGTCCAGCCAACTTCTAAGCCCCTGGTAAGCAGAAACACGCTAGAGGGCAGAGCGGAGAAGTCGACGCTGTGTCAGCTCCCGTGCCTTCCCGTGAGACCTGCCGTCTGTTGGGGGCAGACCACGCACCATGCTTGTAAGAGGCTGTCGTTTCAGTGGTCGGCTGGGAGCAGGCCTGCAATCGGCCCTGATGCATTGTGGGAGCATGAGAGTTAGGCTCCTGAGCAGAGATGAGATCTGAATGACAACTAGAGGTTGAAAGCCGCCCGAGAGGCGGGCGCGGGGAAGGCTTGCCGTGCGTCTCCCAGCTCTGCTTTCTCCCAGCACGCAAACTAGGAAGCCGGCAGCAACGCACGTCTGTTATGCGGTGGTTCCGAGGCCACGTGTCGGCAGGTCTGGATGCCCCCCCCCCGGAGGCTCCACCCCTTCCTCCCTCTGCAGGGCCAGGGAGCCTTTCTCCTGCCACCCCACTCTGACCGTGACACTCCGAGGTCCCTTTTGCCACTTCAGGTAACAGGTTCGCAGTTTCCGGGGGTAGGAGGTGGAGGCATTTGGGGCCATCCTTTTGCCCATCGCAGAGGCGTGCTAGCCGCGTTCTGTTGCTGCGTAATGAACTGCCACCAAACTTACTGCCTGAAAACAATAAGGATTTATGTTCTCACAGTTCATCAGGATCCGGAATTTGGGAGTGACTTAGCTGGGTGGTTCTGTCTCAGGGTCTTTTGTGAGGGTTGCAGCCACAATGTCAGCCAGGGTTACTGTCACCTGAAGGTTGGACGGGCCCTGAAGGGTCCCCCTCTTTGCTGGGGGGTGACTGTTGGCGGGAGGCCTCAGTTCCTCTCTGCATGGGCCTCCAGAGGGCTGCTGGAGTGTCCTCACAACGTGGCAGTTGGTTTCCTTAGAGCAGAAGACTAATGGGAGAGGAGAGAGAGAGAGAGAAAGCACACGTGTGCACGGAGGAAGCCGCAGTGCCCTTTGTGACCTCGTCTCAGGGAGCATGACCGTCACTTCCGCTCTATCCCGTCTCGTAGAATCAAGTCGCTGAGCCCAGCCAGCCCGCACTCAAAGGGCGTGGAGTTAGGCCGCATCCCATAAAGGGAGGAATGTCGAAGAATTTGTGGCCGCGTTTTTAAATCGCCATGGGGGAGCCCCTGGAGGCGGGAGAGTGCAGGGTGGTTGGGGGAGCAAAGGCAGAGTCTGTGGGTGAAGGGTCCGGGGAGGGAGGTGAGGACGCGGTGCCGGCTGCCGAGGAGGCCGCAGGCGGTGCACGTCGAGTCCGGTCTCCGTGTCTCCTCGCGCCCGGGTAGACACCCCGCCGATGCAAAGGACCAAATGTTCATATTCACAGCGATGCTACGTTTAAGTAAACGTTAGCCTTGGGGAAACTTCGGAGGTCGGTTTGTGTGCCTGGTGGAAAATCACTTATCACAGTTGTGCTCGAGCCGCGTTCGCATGGCGGCCCCCGCAGAGAGGTGGCCGAGCTCCGCCGGTCCCTCTGCGCCTTTTAACTTCTTCACGTGCTCTCTCTGCACGTACACGAATGTGGAGCGGGAATCGCGAATCCCACGGGCCCCTCACTCCGCCCCGGCGGTCAGCAGCCCTCGGCCGCTCTCGCCGTCCATCTCGTCTCTCCTGGCGTTTTCCCGTCCAGACCAGAAATGGGCTCCCGTCTGGAAGAAATGCTAGCGGCTGTTGTCACCGCGTTTCAGTCTGCCTCAGCCGTGAACCTGCCGAAGGTCCCTTGTCACCGGAGGTTGGCGGAATCCCGGTCAGCGCCTCTGTTGAGTGGCGACATGAACCACTCACCTGTGTCTCTGCCACTGACCGCCCCCAGCAGGTCACGGACCTAGGCGACCAGATCTCCACAGCTTCCGCTCTCTACTGGGCCTCAGTTTCCCTCTTTTATAAAACGAGGGATTTTTTTAACTGGATGGTGCTCATAGCTCTAAAACTCTACAGTTTAGAAACATTGCCCGTTACCAAGCGCTGACATGAAACGACCAGTTAGTAAACCACCCAGGGCACTGTCTAACCGCTTTATTTTAAATAGAGGCTTCCACAGGCGTAGCTGCTGCTGTGGCCTCACCGGAGGGCTTGTCACTGCCACTGTCCTGAAGTTAGATGGTGGCTCCACCGGGGAAGAGGACACACAGCAGAGAGCCCCTCTCATGCTCCAGGCTTCTCTCCCGTGGGCTTGGGCGGGGAGGTATGTCAGCTGACATTGTCTTGAGACACTTTGCCTCTGGCATGGAACTGAAATTGTTCCTTCCACGTGCATTTTTGAGCGTCATTGTAAGTGTCAGGCACCACTGTCCTTAGCGGGCCACAGGCTGGTGCCTCTAAGACTGAGAATGTGCAGCCAGCCTGGTGTCACCTGCCGGTGACAGCGGATGAGATGGCAGCAATATCACACGTGTCTCTCACCCCCTTAGTGACGGCTTTAGTACGGCTTCCTTTCTCCACTGTGGCCTTTGGGAATGGGGACCCTGCTCTGTCCACCCAGTCAGCAACTGTCACTCCTGGTCCCCCCCACCCCGCCCCGAGCGATCATCAGACTTCAGGAAAATGGCAAATGACTTGGCGTCAGGAACGGGACCTCGTCTCGCTTTTAGGCACCACGAGTTAGCGGAGAATGCCAAGCAAGGGGGGCACGTGGGAGTGGCAGCCGTCCTCGTCTGGGACCCAGCTGGCCGACTCTGAGTCTCACGTGTCCCCCCCTCCTCCCCGCTGTGCCCACACTTCTCAAAGGCTCATTCAACTCGGGTCTCTCCGAGCCTCTCATGTGGTCCTGGAGCCCTGGGGGTGGCTAAGGACTCAGCACGTGAACTCTGGGTATCCCCGGGTTCCATAACCGAGGGTGTCGACCGGGGTAGGCGGGGCTTCCGATGCTCCAGCTCTTCTCCTCTCCCTGGTCCCCAAATATGTCTTCTGTCCCAGTGAGTCCTCCAAACAGAAATAAACCGATCTGTGGTCGCTGTGAGCCTGTGAGTCACCTTCGAAACACATGACCGTTTTTACTGTTGTGGAAACTGGGAACAAAAGTGCCTTGTAGGGGCCGAGCGGGGGGAGGGGCCGGGCACCCGCCGGGCGTCCTGCCCTGCGGCCGGGACCTCACGTGGCCCGTCTCGTTTCCGCAGCCCAGCCCGTGCTGTACTGGTGTGCCCGCAACATGTCCTTCTGGAGCAGCATCTCGTTTAACCTGGCCGTCCTGATGAATCTGCTCGTGGCCTTCTTCTACCCATTCAGAGGCGTCCGAGGAGGTACCCCGTCTTTAATTTCAGGGAAACTACTGGAAGCCGCGGGAAGGCTGTGACCTGTACCTTCAAGGTGACCGCCGGACATCCCAGGGTGATCTGTGGGGTCCCTGTCATCCCCTTCAGACAAGACGAGGTGGTAGCTTTCTCCGTGGGTCTCGTTTTAAATCTAACTTAGAATAATGCGAAGTTTCCGTTCGTATTTATTGACCAAGAAAGAAAGAAGCTATGACATCTGTGAGGAGTAGTCTCAGCCGCCTCGTGTGTGCCGGGAGAGAGTGGCTCAGAGAGGTCGAGAGAGCCAGCCCAGGTCACACAGCCCGTCCGGGGCAGAGCTGACCCGAGCAAGCAGATATTCTGAGGCCCGGTCCACTGGATTTCTTTCCCCCCATCATATTTCTGGAGTTGATCTCAGACTACAGAATTTGTAAGAAATCTCTGGAATTTGAGGGTGGCAGGTGAGGTGGGGCGCAGGGCTTCAGTGACTGCAGACCGTTTGTCCTGGGAGCTCCGTCTTAAGAGTGACATGCCGTTAATCCCATGCCAGCCCGTGCTGTCCATGTTCTGTACGGGCCACCCGTCCCCAGCTTCCGGTCACCCGTGTGCACGTTCTCCACGTCCTGCTGAGGACAGGCTCAGGGCCACGTGCGTGCGGGCTCCCACACACCCCTCGCCGTTGCCCACGGCCGCCTCCTGGGGGCGACTCCTCAGCTCACTTTCCCCCCGAGTTTCCTGGCACATCGGCTCACGTACATGTGGGATGGCTGCCGGGAGCCACCTCGTGTGGCCCGTGTGGGGTCAAGGTCCCGGAGTGAGACGCACAAGCCGTGCAGGAGCGAGGCGCAGGCTGAGCTCGCGAGCCCGACAGCGCAGGTGTGGGCCCGTGTGAAGCAGCAGCGGCCGCCACATGACGGTGACTTGTCACGTGAGGCGCATGTCTCTAACTTACCCATTCGAGGAGTTAGCTTTTCTGTTTGGTGTCGAGTCACACTGAAAGCTCTATTTGAGGGATTTTCTTCCCCAAAAGCACTGTCTAAACACGAGTCCGGGAGATCTTCCTTTCCAGTGCTGTGCCAGGAATAAGTGTTCTGGCCGAAGGACTCGGCAGGCCCACCGGGCGGCCAGCATTTCCCTGAGGGCACGTCTGCCCCAGCCAGGCGGCCATTCGGCAGAGCAAGAGCAGGAGGCCGTGGGCCAAGGGCTGGGTCGGGGGTGACAGAGGCCAGGCCTCCCTCCACCTCGTCACGTGCGTCCCAGCAGATTCTTCAGACGTGGTTTTGGATGTGCTTTCATTTACCTCCGTTTCTTTAAAAACATTTCAAAGCGATTTTTGTTATACACCTTGACCATTGTCTTCACCAGTCACTCTGTCTCGAGGCCCATGTCTGGGGACAGTTAGTGGACAGCCCCCTCCCCGTCAGTGATGAGCCTGGCCCAGTGGGTACCTGGACTTAGAGAGTCCGGCCTGGGCGTCCAGGCCTGGGCGAGCCCCCTTGGCGCTCCTCACCCTCTCTGCATGGTGCTCACGTTGGGCCGGTGTCGTGACACCTCCGTGCAGACTCGGGGACTCCTGTGGCTTCCGGGGAAGAATAGTTGCTGACCAGCCGGGATCTCTGAGGGATCCCGATTGCTGCCCATCCAAGTCCAAGACCCACTGAATGACATGACTGGTAAAGGTCCTTCCAGCTCTACAGCGGTGGCTCCACTGTGACATCAGCTCCGGCTGGGCTGTAGGAATCCAGCCTCCCTGCTCTGGCAACGTGGGCCTGAGGACTTGCTGCCGATGGACTGGACGGGAAGCACGGTTAGACCTCCTGGCAGGAAAGGACATCGATCTGACCTCAGGAAGCCCTTTCCGTTAATCGGTCACTGAGATGGGCGCCAACACATCCGCTCCCTTGCAGGGGGAGGCGTTTTTTTCTTTTGTAAGACATCGTGGGAGCATCTTCTACACTCACTGCTAACCATCAAGAGAAGGCTTTTGTTAGTCCTGCCGAGAAAGGAGATCTGCATGGTTACCCGAAATTATTCTCTGAGATCAGCATTCTTGTCAAATGCTAACACTAGGATTTCTAAAACGCCTCTCTGTGATGTGTGTAACGACCTTGTTAGGTGCACTGACGTGGCCCTGTGGCTCATAAGGCCTGTGGCTGCCAGCGGCCCCGGTGGCCTTAAAAGCTCTTTCTTACCAACAGAATCATTGCCCCATTTCACTTCAGGAGGGATAAGTCACACAGTATTTCAAAAGCATGAAACGTGAGCAACTTCAGATTTCTTACTGAATTTGTGGGCATGTCATGTAATTAAAGCAAATACAGGACTACTTTTTAAACTTTCTCGTTGAAATGTTCAAGTATATACGTAAGTAGAAAGAACAGTATAATAAACCGCCGTATACCCATCAGCCCAGGCTGAGCACGTAGCAGCTTCTGCCAGTCTGGTTTCATCCACTCTCCTACTGTATCTTCTGAAACATTTTGAAGAAGTCGACATCTTGTTGTCTTGCACGTAAATATTTCATCGTACACCTCTAACTTACAAGGATATTTTTAAAGACATGCAGCCACCATGCCATTATCTTACCTGATGAAAGTAAGAATGAAACATGTCATAGCCTGTCCATTTTGACCTTTCTCCATTCGTCCCAAAGATGTCTTTCTATAGCCAGTTTTTTTTGGGGGGGAGGGGGGTGTTTTGTTTTGTTTTTGGAATCTAGCATTATTTTTTAACACTTCTTTTATAGTGGGGACACAGCGAGTTTTCTACTGGCCCCTTCAGGATTTGGGTACATGCATCATACTGGTCACATTTATTACATTGGGATCTTAAGAAGCAGTTCAAGATGGTGATTAAGCACTTAAGAAAATGAAAGGAAAGCCACAGACTGAGAAAATATTTACAAAACGTGTATCCAACAAGAGAATATGTAAAGAACTCTTACAACTCGAAGAGGCTACTCAGTGGGCAAAAGACATCACCAGACACTTCACAAAAGAAGATCCTCGAATGGCCAATAAGCCCATGACAAGGTCTTCAGCGTCACTAGTTACCAGGGAAACTCAAATGAAAACCGCAGGAGAGCAGCACTACGAGCCTGCTAGAGCGGCTCGTGACGTGGCGCTTCCGTGTGTCCCCCGCGAGGAGGACACGCCACCGTCATTTTGCAAGACGGCAGGGTCGTGTCTCATAGAATCGAACATACACCTAGGATTCCAAACTCTGCTTCCAGGTCTTTGTCCAAGAGAAGTGGAAAAGTGCCCACGACAAGGTTTGTACTTGAATTCGGAATAATGCCGAACTGGGAGCAGCCCAAGCGTCCACCCGTTCACGGCCGCATGGCCCGTAGATAAATGGTGGGCTGTCCACACTGCCGAGTACGTCTCAGCTATAGAAGGAACGGAGTATCAATACGCATGGTAACCCGAGTGAATGTTAAAAATTTGAAAGAATTTAAAAGACTACCTAGTGATATGGTTATTTTTCCCGTTTTTATGAAATTCTGGAAAATGCAAAGCTGCAGTGATAGGAAGCAGGTCAGTGGTTGCCCGTGGGTGAAGACAGGGCAAGGTGCCGATGTCAGGGGCTCGAGGAAGCCTTTTTAGTGACAAAAACGTTCCGTATCTTGCTCGCGTTGGCAGTTACACGTGGTGGTTAAATGGCACTTAAAATGGATAGATGTTGCTGTTGCTTTTTAAAAAATGGCGGTTAAGGACCACAGACTTCAGAGGCATGTAGACTCCAGCCATTTGCCGTGTCACCTTAGGCAAGAAATGTAACCGAAGAGTCTAGAGGAAAATGGAGCCAATAGTACCGACCTCACAGGGTGAGATGGCACAAGGATTAAATAACTGATCATCAACGCAGAGGGCTCATGCGGCATCTGCCTGCTGTCACGTGCAGAGGAAGGGACACGCGTGCCTCGGTGTCCACTTCCCGCACGACGAAGAGCCGCTGGCTCCGCCCGTTTCTAACCAGGTCGCCTCGTGCAGGAAATCAGAAGGGGAGAGGCAGGCAGCCGGGGTCAGGGGAACGGTTTTCGGAGAGAGAGTGAGTCTCGGTTGGCGTGAGCCCGGCAGACTGGGGCAGCCAGCAGGTCGGGGAAGGGCTGTCCCCTGCACGGTGTCTGCCTCCTGGATGGTGCTGGGGAGAAGTGACACTCCGTTATGCAAGTGGCCTCGATCATGGAGCACTGCTTGTTTACTTCTGAAGGAGACTCAAAATGTGACAGCATTTGAAATAGGGGTGTTTTTTTTTTTTTTTAATGAGTGTTTCACAGAACTATATTTTTAGCCATGTTGGCTCACGTTATATAACCAAGCCTCTTGCGGGACACTCTAAATAGAACTTGCAATAGCAAGAGATGACAAAAGCTGGTGTCAGCAGTTTGACTACACAGATAATCTAATTGTAGATGATGCTAATGAGATGGATGTCGCCGTCCCCCTTCCCTTGAAGAAATCCGATTCCGACGGGGGACCTGAGCTTCTCCTTTGCTTGCTTTTAATAGACCTTAGAAGCTCAGGCTTCCAGCTCGCCTTCCCTACGAGTGAAGCGTGACACGTGCATGAGCTTTCTTTATTGCACGAGCATTTGACGGGTGCCTACAGAGTGTCAGGTGACCGGGGGACACAGAGTCCTCAGAGCAGGAAGGAGCACCGGATGTGAGTTTGAAAGGAGGCAGGGGGTGCAGGAGGCTTCCCAGAAGGGGTGACATCGAAGCTAAGACGTACGGTGACCAGGGAAGGGAGACGAGTTTCCCAGGTAGAAGGAACACATGAGAATTTGGAGGTGGGAACGTGGGTGTGGCTTGGTGTGTCCAGGACAGTGATGCAGACAGGAGAGTCGGGACCGATATGAGGCCAGGGAGGTGACGGAAGTGTGATGAAGCCCGCGTTGGTCCGTCCCCTGTGCTCTGTGACGCCCACCTTGTCTTCCCAGGGACCCTGGAGCCGCACTGGTCGGGACTGCTGTGGACGGCCATGCTCGTGTCGCTGGCCATCGTCATCGCCCTCCCCAAGCCCCACGGCGTCCGCGCCTTAATCGCCTCCACGATTCTGCGGCTCATATTTTCGGTCGGGCTGCAGCCCACGCTGTTCCTCCTGGGGGCTTTCAACGTGAGTACGGGCACCTCCGCCGCGGCTCGTTCGTGACACGAACAGCACCGGCTTCCTCTCTGGGCCCTCGGCCCTCGGCCTGTGCTTTCCGTGCAGAAAAATACTGCACCGTTTGGGTCAGCCGTTAAAATGGCAGAAGCAAGACAGAGCCGCTCCTCCCCGCCCCGCCCCTACCCCCCAGCTTCTGACGGTCATGAGCCTCTTGGAGCATTTTCAGGCTCGGCCGATACAGTTTTTAGGGCATATTCCTCTCAGAAGGCGGGAGGCAGAGGAAAGCAGCTGAGATTTCAATGAGCTTTGCCAATCCGGTGACGGGTTGGCTGGCGCAGGCGGTTCTAGCCAGTCAGGCAAACCATCAAATGTTAACACGGCACCTGCTCCTGGTGAGGCCACACAGGACGGGGCGGGGGAGGGGCCGGGGGTGTGCAGATGGGCAGCAGGGAGCCAGGCGAGGAGAGGACCGTGCTCATTTCAAGTGGTGACATCGAGAAAGGCCGTCTAGCTGCACTTGAAGGACAGAGGCCACCCGCACGACACGGGGATTCTGGGAAGTGGGGACAGCTGACCTGAGCTGGAAGCCATACTGGGGATAGTCTCTGGGGAAAGGAAAGGGTCTGGACACACGCAGCACCGTCTCCTCCCAGAGGTCCCCGCCCTGAGCGTACGGGGCAGCCGAGGTCGCCGCACGAAAGTGGAAGTGACGTTCCACCGGAATCCCGTGCAGCAGCACGTGTCCCCAGACGGCCAGGCAGCGAGGGCGTGCGCGGACAAGAGCCTCCTTCAGGCCGACCAGCTCGGGTAGGAGGCGGCCGGAAGTTCTGTCTTAACGAATGGAGAGGCGCTCGAGTGGGTCCCAGGGGGTCCGCCGGCCCCGGGGACGGCCCCCAGCGGAGTCCCAGCTCCGTGTGGCTCACGCACTGGCCTGCGGGACCTGGCCCCGAATCTGGGGACAAGGCACCGGCCTCCTCCTCCAGCACTTCCAAAGCGTGTGCCTGGTTGACAGATCTGAGACAGGGAAGGGGACGTGGTCAGGGGACGTGAGAAACGGCCAGTTACACGGAGCGGATGGTTGTCCCTGCAGAGTTCCTCAGACACGGGCATGCTGACCTGGAATCCCCAAGGAACAGAGACGTCGCTGTTGCCCAGGCTGCTGTTTAGAGGGTCACAGGGAATGAGGGTCGTATAGGATCCAGGCTGGGAAAGGCTGTTCCCAGGAGTGGGAGGTGACTCGGGTGTTTTGAGAAAAGAAACTGTGCACAGAGAAGTGTCCTCGAGAAAATTCCTTCCGCGGTAGCATGCTGTGCAGATTCAGGCGAGGGGGCTGGAGGCGGGGGCGGCCATTGGGGACGGTCCAGATGTCAGGACCCGTGGCACGCGGTGGGCGTGGGCCTGGCGCCTTCCGCCAACAGCGAGGTCCGCGTCCTCTCCAGGCAGAGACGGTGTTGCTGAGCTGGCGGGCGGATGAGGGAGGCTGCGGTGACTCCAGATTTTCAGTCACAGGTGCCTCGGAATGAGGCAGCCAACTAGAAGTCATGCAGAGACCTCGTTTTCAGGGGGAAAGGCACTGAAGTTCACTTATTGGGCCCGAGGTGACGAGACAAACCATCGTGTTAGCTGTGGCCCTGGGACATGCATGACCAGAGTGACAAAGACACCGGTGCTGGAGAAGGGGACGTAGGTGTCACCTGCAGCAAGACAGCACTGTTCAAGAAGGAAGTGCAGAATTAACAAATAGAAGGAGAACGGCTCAGGGCTTCAGAGGCTGCCGTCTGCGGGCTGCCCTGTTGTGTCTCTGGCTTTCCATTAGCCCGCAGATATCTCGTCTATAACACAGATCATCTGAGGGAAAGCCTCAAATTAGACAATTAATTACCATTTCTAATAACATTAGCTTGGGGAGAAAGGCTGACACAGCTATAAAAATTTTTTTGAGGGAATAAAAAAAGAGGAACACCCACGTGGAGCAGACGGGAGGGGACAGATTCGCTGTGGACAGGAAGCTGGCAGCGGGTGCCGGCGTGGGACCCCCGGCGGGGGCAGAGCCCTGCCGTGCTGGAGGGCTGGGGGTGGGCACGCTGGGCAGCCCGGGAGACCCCACGGGTGTCCTTGCAGAGTCCCAGGGCCGTGGGGATGGCCGCGGCAGTGGACGGGTAGCACGAGGCCAGAGCGAGGGCCGATCTAGCAGAGTCGCTGGGAAGCGGGGACTGCGGCCGAGTCCGGGACGGGGAGAGATCCGCGGGTGCAGAAGCGGAGAGGGCCAGAGCAGAGCGTAACGGGACCGGGGACCCAGGCGGAGCAGGCGGCTCCGTCGCGGAGGCGTCCGGTGCCCGGGCGTGGGGAGGGTGGGCGAGGGTGGGCGAGGGCGGAGGGCCAGCGGAGTAGGGCCTGGCCTGGCCTGGCCCTGAAACCTCATCAGCACAGTTCATCGAGAGTCGGAGATGCTGTCGCACTCCGTGAAGCAGCCTACGCTGAAGGTCGGACGATTAGAAAGAAAGAAAAAAAGCAAACGGCTGCCGGGGTGCAGTTGACCTGTCTGAGGGAGCCGGAGGCGCTGCGAGGGTTGGCTCGCTCCCTTATCTGATCGCCGAGAGGCTCGTTTACCCCGACTCGCCAGATTAACTGGCGGCACCTCCCCAGCCAGTGGCCAGGCGAGCTAGGGTGGCAGAGCGCGGTTTCGCCAAGTGCAGCCGACAGGAGCGCTTTCTCCGCCGCCTTCTCCTGATTCCCGTGTTCCTATCGGGAGGCGGACTTCCGGGCGTGGGGTTTCTGCCACGCGGGAGGGCGACCTTCAGCTGCAAGTGTCAACGCTAATACACGCGAGTGTAACGAGCAAAAGAGGAAATGGCTCGGTCCCCGCGACCCCGATCCGGAGCCTAGCCCCAGGCGCAGCCGAAGACGGGGCCGCACAGCAGCGTCGGGGGCCCAGCCTCTCCCGTCTCTCTTTGTTTTGCACGGGTGGTTCTGGAAGGCTCCGTGGTGCAGCAAGACAGATGCCGGCAGCCTTTCTCTTGGGTTCAAGGTCAGGGGGTAAGAACGAAATGGTCGTGCTGCCATCCCAGCAAAGATCTCCGTGGGCATCCATTTGGTCGCATGCCTGTCCCTAAACTGACCCTTACTGCCAGGAGCGTATAATGTGCTGATTGGCCAGGATGGAGCCCCACCTGAATCTCAAGGGCTGGACACCTGGAAAGGGCTGGATCCCCGGGGGGAAACGAGACGTCGTCCTAGAAGCCCAGGGTGGGCAGGGGACTGGAACGCATCCGGAAGTCCTTTTTTTTTTTTTTTTCCTCCCCAAGAAAATTCTCATTTTCTCCATGAAATTTGAGGCACAAGAGCTAAGAACTGGCTGCTTCTCATTAAACTGCAACCCTGTAATGCCTAGGACGTAACAAATTCAGAAAACACTTTTATTCAAGCAGGTCACAGGGTTCGTGGATTGAGGTGGCTTCTGTGTTTGACTAACTCATATAAGAACGTTGGAAATGATTCACCTCTCCTCTCGAAAATCGTAATTTCAGTATGTGTTAATTTTGTTTTTGTCGTGCACTAATGCCACTTGATTACCGTGACGCGTGAAGATATTTGGCCACACGTAACTTGTAATATGCTTGAAAAGCAGGGTCACGAAGTGACTTCCATCTCATGGTGGTTTTTGGCGGGTTTGGGGAGCATTTGGTGCAAAAGGGACCTTTTGTTCGGGCAGTTACTGGCATGGGTTCGAGAATCACCCTGGGCTCTCACGAAGACTCAGGTCGGCGTGATCGTGTTTACGCGACTGTCCCTCTCATTGTTCCCAGGTCTGCAATAAAATCATCTTCCTCATGAGCTTCGTGGGCAACTGTGGGACGTTCACCAGGGGCTACCGGGCCATGGTGCTAGACGTCGAGTTCCTGTACCACCTGCTGTACCTGCTGATCTGTGCCATGGGGCTCTTCGTCCACGAATTCTTCTACAGTCTGCTGGTGAGTCCCCGCTGTCGGAGGTCTTGTGTGCCGAAGACTAGGAGAGTGTCCCACGTCCTCCCTCTCATCACCGACCCCTCCTTCCAGTGGTGACGGGCGTGCCTGCTCTAACGAGGTCATAGCGCCCCTGTCCGCAGTGTTTGGGAGATCTGGAGTGGAAGCCACCGAGGGGGCGGGTCAGCTGGTCGGAGCCCAGGTGGGCGCAGTCACACCGCCTGCCTGGTGCGTGATGGCGGCCGCGCCCTGGGCCAGGACACTCCCGCCTTCCTTTCTGTGTCTCGGGCTCGGCCGGTGCTTCCCAAGGCGAGTGTGTCCGAGAGTATCATCTTCTTACTGTTCTCTTGGGATTCGGTTCCCAGAGAAAGCGTGTAGTGACATCAGATCAGCAGCTATTTCCCGAATCCCGAGACCCATGACCAGGAGCTGGATGGACTTCTTGCCTAGCCGATGTCACGGCGTCCTCATCAGCCAGCGCTTAACGCCTTGATAGTCTGTAAAATAAGTTAGTTCCGTCACCTTCCTCCGGAGCAGTCATTTTTCATAGCTTTTAAATTACAGACTAAATATCCGCATACCCTCCCGTCATTGGCGGGAAGCTGCGTCTGTAGAGTCGCGGCTGAGGAACCGTTGCTTTGTGCCCACGTCCAGTGCCGGGGGCATAACATCGACCTGTCTGCCAGCAAAACCACCCGGAAATGCCTGCGAGGATGAAAACCCTCAGAGTCTTCAGACAGGGGACTGAATGAGGCAGAGCAAGGGGTGCGTTCTCCACGGGGTCCCTGAGCTGATTGCTGAACTGCTCCGCGCCTCGGTTTCCCCAGCCGCAAAGCGAGGACGCATCGCCCCGACAGGGCCGGCCCGGGGCTCGTGTGCAGCTGCGTGAGCCAGGGCTGCGGACGGCGCTGCCACGCGGAGCCGTTGCGAAGCAGTCCCGCCTCTGTCACCGCGCGTCCCTTCTCCCGACAGAGGTCACGGTTCGGGTCAGCAGGGCCAGCCCGTCCCTTAGTGGGCGACGTTGGCAGGCGAGGCAGACAGGCTCTTTTCGTCGTTTTCAAATAGGTCTGGCTAGACGTGGAGGTGTTGGGCAGAGGTCTGTGGATGTGACCCCGATGGCCGTCGGGTGACCCCTTTTTGTCACTGGGTCAGGAATCGGGGCTCTGTGGGTGTTTCCGAGCCTTTTCGCAGTAACATCCCTGGGCAGGTTCCTGGTCCGTGAGTCAGGGAGACACCAGGCCACAGCCCAGCCAGCCGGTGCCGGGGCTGGAGGCAGGGGATGTTCCGGTGAGAGTTCTCTCCCAAGAGACAGGAGGGTCCCCTTCAGAAAATGCCGTCCGTCCCGGGAGCGTTTGATTTTTCCTGCAGTCCATGTCCAGATGGTTTCGTCTCCTCTCCTGGTCCTTCGAGTCCCCCTCCCTGGGCCATTCGCGATGCCAGCCGGTGCCAGGGCTGGAGGCAGGGGATGTCCCGGTGAGAGCGACCAGTGTCGTCCCCGCCCTCGGGGGCCTCAGAGCCCCGAAGATAAGTGACCACCCTGCGTCGAATGTCCACGGTGTGCTCTCTCGCCGGCTGCCTTTGAGGTAGATGATGTCCGCACGTCGCAGACAGAAACCGGGGCTCGCTGAGGTTAGGGACCTGGCCAGACTCCCACAGTGAGGAGGTGGCAGAGACAGGGCAGCAAGTCCGCTCTGCCGGCCTCGGGTCTGAGTCCTGAAGCCCGGCCCTGACTGCCTTCCCGCCCCTGAGCTCGTGAGGGAGCCCCTGCTCCGTGCCACTGGGGGTCCCCTCGCAGTGGGGCTTCGCGCCTTCCAGCCTCACCTGCCACAGCGGGGCGGGAATAACCCAGGGCTCTGCTCACTTCTAGAAAGGCTTGATGGGGTCAAACTGGATCATGGCCGGTCACCTCTCATGTGCCGCTGGGATTTTCTGAGCTGTCTGGGTCTTAACCTGTCTGTGACATGTTCCTTTAGGTGTCGCACACGGCATCTAACGTGTCTCTTAAGAACCACAGACGAAATATTAAAACCACTCGAGTTATTACACGAATAGGGAAAGCCTGTGACTGGAGGGAGGAGCCACAGCTCAGGTGAAAGCTCCACGCCGCCGGGCCAGAGAGTGGGCGGCTGGGGCCCCCCAGGGCTGACCAAGCCTGGCCTCACGTCTGCTCCAGGATGAGAACGCGCAAGGTTCATAGGCAGGTCGTAGCGAGAGGAGAAACGGACGAACTCGGCGCTAAGCGGCGACAGGCTGATGGACACACCACTGCGTGGCGTCCGGAGAGGCTCGCGGCCGGCGGGCGGGCGTCACGCGGCGTGTGAGCTGCCACAGCCCTTCCAGAAGGCAGTGGGGCGTACGTTTCTGCCGTAACATTAGACGCAGCATCTCCGTTTCTGGAAATTCAAAAAGAAAGAACGGGACAGGTTTATGTAGAGGTAAAAGCACAAAGGGTTCGTCCCAGCGTTGTTTCTCTTGACATATAATTGGAAACGTCTTGGCTGTTCGAAAAAAGGAAAGATGTTGGTTAACTGCGCTGAGTTTTCCATACAGCGAAACACTAGGGGATCATTTTTGACACGAAATGTTTACAAATGCCTGCTGAAAGAGGCTGGCTCTATGCCAGTACGATGGTATAATATTTTTGTAAAAATGTGTAGGCACATATGACATTTTTTTCCAGACGTAGCAAGGCCGGAAGGAGTAGACGTCTGTAGACGGTGGGGTGGTTAGTGATTTTTTGTTTTCCTTTGTGCTTTTCTGGGTTTTCAAGCCGGTCTCCATGGGACCTGTGTGATTTTCCAGTTAGAAGAAAGCTTTTCCTTTATAAAGTCACACATGTCCATGGCTTTGAAAGCAGAAACGATGACGAGTGAAGAGGAAAAGAAGTCACCGGTCCCTTGCGTGATCGGGGCCGTTAATCGCTCCGGCTCTGACACACAGGAGTCACGTCATGTTGTCCGAAGTCGCCGTCGCTTGTGCTCCGTAGTGTGTCTCTGGGAAACATTTAACCACGAGCAGCAGCGTTAGCCGTCTGTGTTCTTAGGTGCCTAGATGTCGTCCTCACCTCCTGGTCATTTCCTCCTCCACGCTGGTCTCAGGCGCAGGTTGCGTTATGGAGGCAGAGGGGCTCCTGGACCAGAAAATGAACTCAGATGTGAATTCTGCGTCGGAAGGGCCTGGGAGACCGGCTCGTTCAGTCCACTGATTTTACAGATGAGGAAACTGGGGTCCAAAAGAGGCAACACGGCTCGATCGACATCTCGCAACCAGTGAAAGGCAGAGCCGGGATTCGAACCGCTGTCCCCTGACGCACTTGGCCGTGCGTAGGGCTGCAGTGGAGCCAGCACCTGCTGGGGAGGATGTGATGTCAGCCCCGAGGCCAGGTCAAAACCAGCGCCAGGTCCGAGAAGAGCCCCGCAGAGCCCTGGCCCCATCGCCGCCCCTCCAGCCAAGTGTCCGAGACTAGCTCTCAGGACCAGCAGGGACCCTCCATGCCTCACGAAGCCACCTGCCTGCGAAGAGCAAGTCTCCTCACAGAGAGCGAGCCGAGACATGAGCACGCTGTGAGCCACAGGTGCTCTGCCCCCACCAGGGGGTAGGAAGGGTTTAGGCTTCCTGATGTGTCACCGCCACCAGTGTCCCTGCCACAGACCGTCCGTGTGACCTTGGCCCAGTCACTTCATGGCGATGACCGTCTCTCGTGTGCTTAGCCGGCGCCTGAGCGTGGCCGTGTGCCGAGCGCCGTGTGCACGTCGTCTGCTGACTCTTCACAGTCACTCTGCCCTCCAGTCCGCGGCTGAGGGAACCGAGGCTCAGGGGAGGGGTAGAGTCCTAGCCCCTGACGTGAGAGTCCGTGCTCCCTGCACCGGCCTCCCACGAGGCTCAAAGCCCCAGGAGGGCGAGGACGTGACTCGTCCAGCCCTGCACTCCGCGTGGCTGGCCCTTAGTAGAACTCAGTAAATACTCCCCAAACGGAGCGTGCCAGGACCCTCATCACGTTCCCGTCCCTCGTCCTCTGAAACTCACTCGTGTAAGCCTGGACTTTCTCTCTTTCTAGGACTCACAGCCGCGTGTGCCCCCAGAAATTGCGACGGTCTCCTCCTGCCTTTTCTGTGTTTATGTTTGTTCCCCGTCCTCTGAAACTCACTCGTGTAAGCCTGGACTTTTCTCTTTCTAGGACTCACAGCCACGTGTGCCCCCAGAAATTGTGACGGTCTCCTCCTGCCTTTTCTATGTTTATGCTTCTTCCTTTTTACCTTCTCGGTGTCTCTGTGAGGACAGGCACGTGTCACGCGGTACGATGGCAGTATATGCCGCTTTTGAGTTCCCAAAAGGGTAGATTTTCTGTAAACCGAGTTTTCGACGTGGGATCTTGGGGTTCGCCCGACACGGAGGCTTCTTAAAGCTGCCCCGTCACGTTCTTTCTGTTTGCTTTCCAAGCTCTTCGACTTAGTGTACAGAGAAGAGACTCTGCTCAACGTCATCAAGAGCGTCACACGCAACGGGCGGTCCATCATCTTGACGGCGGTCCTGGCTCTGATCCTGGTCTACCTGTTCTCCATCGTGGGCTATCTGTTCTTCAAGGACGATTTTATCTTGGAAGTGGACAGGCTGCCCAACGACACAGTTCTTCCAGGTGGGTTTGGAGTCGAGTCCGTCCCGGTTAAAACCGAACCGAAGAAAGTAACTTGAGCAACGCAGGTGTCTCCCTAGCACCCAGCGTGTGACTCTTAAATACGGGGCTTAGTTCTCACTTCGTTCCCGGGGTGGGGTGTCAGTCACGTGCCACGTCTGAGGGTCCAGACCCTACACACAATTTATTCACTATAGTCGTCTTTTAAAATAGCACGACTTCTTCACAAAGCAGCGTGAGCGGACGTATATCGAAAGCGGGGACGTGTGTGGCCCTTCGGCTCGGTCAATCTACTTCTAGGAATTTCCCCCAAAAGAAAAACCTGCTGACCGTGCAGGTACCACAGCCCCACGTGGAAGGACACTCACTGCTGAGGGAAACCGGAAGCAACCTGGACGTAGGGAGTGGCTCACGAGGCCAGTGGTCGCCAAGCTTTGTGGCACCAGGGACCGGTGCCCCTGATGACCTGAGGCGGAGCCGAGGCGGTGACGCTGGCGCTGGGGAGCGGCTGCAGATACAGATGAAACTTCACTCGCTCACCTGCCCCTCACCTCCTGCTGTGCGGCCCGGTTCCTAACAGGCCAGGACCAGTACCGGCCCACATCCCAGGGGTTGGGGACCCCTGCACTAGATTACGGTCCAGCTGTGGGGTGGTGTACCCTCCAGACGTGGTGCATCTTTATAAACCTTCATGAAAAAATGCCCACAGGACGAGGTGGGAAATTACAGAATCACATATGTTTCTCTTAACTGAAAAGTTCACATAAAAGTTCACATTTTACAGTAGGATCCATGTATATTTTTCTTAACTGAAAAGTTCACATACTTTCTCTTAAAATACGGAGGACAACTCAGGCTGCGAGCACTGGTTCTCTGGGGTCCACGGTCAGCTTATTTTATTCCTACATGCAGCGGGAACAGAGGAGATTTCCAGTCTCTAGAACAACAGCAATATAAAATACTAGAGTGGCATTTTATATTGTTGTGCTCTTTCCTCTTGATTAAAATATTTGACACTAGGAATTGACATATTGCTGGGTTTCGGTCAGGTAACCGGGCGCCCCGAATCCAAGAAACAGGCCAGAGTGGCCGAGACCAAGCCAGGCGGCCTTTCCTGCCTCCCAGCTGCTGCTCGTCCCTGCAGCCTTCGAGGGGGCGCGAAATGGCATCTCCAGCCACCGCACGGTCTGAACAGGACCGTCCGGCCCTCGATTTCTGCTGGAGTCTGTGTCGTCGCTCGTGCTGGTCAGTTTCGGCTGTCTAAAGTTTGAGCGATGCTATTTAAGCACGACGTTTCTAGGGAGCCTCCAGGGACTGACGTGTCTGGCTTCCCACCCACCCCAGATCACTGAGCGAAAGGGTAGATTGCATCTCTACTTATAATTTACGTGCAGGATTGTCAGGCGTTATTTATGTCGAGGATTGTTTAACCGGTCGTGACTCGGGGACTTGACACATTTTCGCCATCTGCTCTCGGACTGCACGTTCCCTTCTCTCTCGCAGAAGCCGGCGAGAGTTTGGCGAGCGAGTTCCTGCACTCGGACGTGTGTCGGGTGAAGACCGGGGAGAGCTGCTCCCCCACGGCACCCCAGGAAGGTAGGCCCACGGTGGCGCCAGGCCCCTCGGGTGGTGCCCATGACGTCGAAATCAGATGAAAGCGGGGTCACTGCTCGGAAGCCGGGCCGGTGGCACGGGGGGAAAGGCTGGACGATGAAGGGAGAGGAGGCTCCGTGGGAAGAAGCGCTCCGTGGACTCAGCCGGTGTCCCCCGAGCACCCACTGTTTGCCGGGACCGTGTTCTCCACTCTGAGACTCAGTAACGTAGCAGGGAGGCGGGCGGGCGAACGGGGGTTACTCGAGCGTTGCCAGACGCTGGGGACGAGGGCGGAAGACAGAAGATGAGCACCCAGCCTGACAGTGGAGTAAGAGTGTCACCAGAGAGGCGATGGCTACACCGAAACGAGAACCTCGGGCGCAGGAGGAGGGGCAGGCAGCCCAGCCAGAATACAGCAGGTGTGGGGAGCTACTGATTGTGAGGAAGAGCAGCAAGGAGGGAAGCCAGAGGTTGATAAAGGGCCAGATCACGAAGGGTCTTACGTGTCAGGCCAAGGAGGTTAAGCTTCGCCCAGCAGGTGATTGGAAGTTGTTGAAAGGGGAGTGATGTGGCGAGATCTGTGTTTTAGCCAGGCCGTTCTCACTGCAGCTGGAGGAGGGAGCAAGGCGGGCAGCAAGGCATGGTTCTTCCTCCAAAAACCAGTGAGAATAGACAACCTCCAATACAAAGCGATTTATCCAGAGGCCGTGTGTAAGGCGTTGCTGGGTTTCACCCTCACAGCGTCCGCAGTGAGGAGCCCGGGCTCGGGGCATCCCCCTCAGCCGAGTGATGGGAGGCTCGTGATTCAGAGTGAAGCAGCTTAACTGAGGTCAAGTGCCTGCTCAGAGCTGGAAAGGAAGGGCATACTTTAGATTTAATAGAGGGAAGGGCGGTTCTCACGACCCTTGGAAACGAGCAGAGGCCGGTGATGGAGACGGCACCGCCCCAGACGCCTTCAGCTCTTTGAAAGAATGTGTGACGCTTGAGTCCTTCGTTTTATTTTTTCCTGTCCCCGACACCTGCTGGCTGGAAGGAGGTTCGGGAGCCATCGTCACGAACCTCCCTCCCCGCACGTTTACGTCTGTCTCCCTCGCCATGTTCACAGAGCTGCCCCCGGCCGAGGAGACGGAGCAGGACCAGGAGCACACGTGCGAGACACTGCTGATGTGCATCGTCACCGTGCTGAGCCACGGGCTGCGGAGCGGGGGCGGCGTGGGCGATGTGCTCAGGAAGCCGTCCAAAGAGGTGGCCGTGTCCCCGGGGAGGGGCAGCAGAGGGCTGGGTGGGCGGTGGGCGCACAGCCCGGGGGCTGCCGTGCAGACCGAAGCCACGTGGGAATGCTGGGAATGGGGACGCAGGGATGTGTGGCCAGCTCCTGAGGGCTCCTTCCCTCCCTGTTCGTCACTCTGGCACCACGCACGGGACCAGCCCTCCAGTCACACTTAAGCGATTGTCCCTTGCAGGGTTGGGTCTGGCCCAGCTGAACACGCTTCCACGGCCCCATAGCCCCCAGGAGGCTCCCTCCTGCACGGGTGACACGACACTCGGGGACGTCACAGTGTAGGCACAGGGCATGGAAAGAGACGCAGTCGTGGCTTTTGAAGTTTTGATGCCCTGTTTGAGTTTGGCCACAGTAGACTGGTGGGCGCTGGTGGGGGCCGGGGCGCACCAGGGTGTTGGGTCCTGAGTCCTCCGCCTTCTGCCCTGACTGGAGGGCGGCCTGGTGACCTGGCTGACTGGCCGCCTCTTTCCAGGAGCCGCTCTTTGCCGCCAGAGTCATCTACGACCTCCTGTTCTTCTTCATGGTCATCATCATCGTCCTTAACCTCATTTTCGGGGTCATCATCGACACCTTCGCGGACCTGCGGAGCGAGAAGCAGAAGAAAGAGGAGATCTTGAAGACGACGTGCTTCATCTGCGGTGAGCGCGCGCCGGCTCTCCGTGAGGCGCCGCCCTTGGCCTTGGCAGCGCCCGCTCCGCCTCCCTTCAGCTAGGACAGAACGGGGGCGGGGGGCCGGGGGTCCGGCTCAGCCGCGGCCAGCTTGGGGTACGGAGTGAGGCTTTGGGGAGCAGACACGTGATCGCACCTCACGTGGACGTATCTCTGGGGTTTTTTTGCCATTGGGCCGTGCGAGCCCCACGCTAAGTAACCCCGCGGACGGGCTCACCGCAGGCGGCGACAGGCTTTGCGTGAGCAGGGCGCCCTCGCAGAGTGAGCGTTTGGGGGAGAGTTCAGACCTGGGTTCTGAGTAAGCTGCTGCCACTTACTCACCGTGTCACCTTACGGTTTAGTCACTTCTCTGAACCTGCACTGCTCATCTGTGAAGTGGCTACAGTCACACGTCCTTCCCATCATGGTGGGACTGAGGAGGGCTAGTTCCCGTGCCGCTCCCCGGACAGCCCGCACAGAGCAGGCACACCACCGGTGACAGGGAGGGGGCCACGTGGGCACCAAGAAACATCACCTTCGCCGCAGCGTCAGGAGCACATGTGCATGGAAGCTTTTGTAGGAAGCTGGGAGCTGAGTAATCGTTTCGGGATTATTCATAATGTAGTTACTAAATGTACACACTTCCTCCTGGTGTGTGTACTCAAAATACGAGCATTTTCCATTTTACAACTTCTTTTTTGCTTTTTGCCCCCTTTAAAGCCTTTTAAAGTATTTGGTTTGACATAATTTTCCAGAGTTACAGAAAAATCATGAGTAGTACAAAGAATTTCTACATTCCGTTCACCTAGATTCCCCAGATATTAAAATTTTACCTGATTTGCACACACACACACACTTTTTCTGAATAGTTTGAGACTGGCTGACACAACGCCTCTTTATCCCTAAATATTTCAGTCGTCTCTAAAAACAAGAGCCCTCTCTTACACACGTGCGCTGACACGGATCCAGTCCTGTTCTCTCATCTATGGGCCGAATTCAGATCTCACCCTGTATCTTAACAACGTCCTTCAGAGCCAGCAAAAGTCCGGGTTACGTGGCGCATCTGGCCATCGCGCCTCTAGCCCCGCCCCTACGTTTTTGAAGAATGTAGGTCGGTCAGCTTTTAGCATGTCCCTTGGTTGGGGTTTGTCTGATGTGTCCCCACGGTAAGGTTGAGGTTATGCATTTTTTACAGGAACATCAAAGACGTGTCACGGTGTTCCCCTCAGGGTATCGCATCAGAGGGCACGGGCTGCCAGCTCACTTCCTCACCGGTGACATTGACTTTGCCCACTTGGCGAAAGTGCTAATTGCCAGGTCTCTCCCCCGCTATAAAGTTACTGTTTTTCTCTCTGCAATTAAGAATCATTTTATGGGGAGATACTTTGAGACGATGTAAATGTTTTATTATTCCTCAAATTAAACATTGACTTGCTTGTTCTAGCATCCATTAATGGTTCTTGCCTGAATCTATTATTGTGAGAGTCACCAACTGATGATTTTCTTATTTTATTATTCTTCCTACATTTCTTGATTTCATTTTTCTAAAAGTAATTTTCTCTTCTCCCTACCCATGTATGTATATTTTGTATGTTTGTATTTGTAACAACATAGATTCACAGATTTTTATTTTATTCATTGGATTATCGTCTTGTATCATCATTATTTACTGTGATGCTCAAATTGTCCCAGATTTGTCCAGTGAGAGCCCCTGCCTGCTGGCCGCCGTGTTTTGTCACGTCATGTGTTTTTTTTAACATCCTTCCTTCCTTTTTTAACACCATGAAATATTCCCGGCTCAAGCTCACCTTGACCTTTCCTGACCCAGCCCTGTCGTCAGCTTTTCTCCGAGGAGCGGAGAATGGTGGTTAGAAGCCGAGATCTGAGGACTGCGTGTGCTCATTCCCGTTGGTTGATGGGGGCACACATTTAGGGGAGGCATGTGTGTGTGGGCGCGTGTGTGTGGATACACACGTGTGCACCCACACAGCTCTGTGTCGCTCTCTTGACCTGTGTGGAGAAGCTGAGTTCGCACCGATGCGCCTTTCCGTCCGGCATTGCAGAGCTTACTCTGTCTCCTCCCTTTCTATATTTGTGCTCCTTTCTTTGACAGTGAGAAATCTGGCTCCATTATCTACCATATACTCATTTATTTGCTCAATCTGAGACTACATAGAAACTGGTTTCGGAATTGCTCACCTGGACCTCTGCAGAATATAAACTTAGCAGCTAGAATTAAAAACGTGTTTAAACGTCTTCGTGTCCTTGTTCTGTCTCCTCCAAAACCTTCCGCTGTGTCTACGTGTTGGCACTGGCCTTGGTGAGGGAACCTCACATGCGCTGGTGGCCTGCTGTGCATGAGCGTGTCACACCCCTGCTTGTGTAACCCCGTTCCCTGACGATCAGTGTTTGTGTCGTCAGGACACGTGGAGAGCGACTCGTGACTGGTAAGTGGCAGAGGTGGGCTTCGAACTCAAGTCGGTCTGACTCTCACTGCCTGTGTGTCCTACGAGGATGAATCACTGAGCGCATCTCGAGGCCGACAGGACCAGCTCCTGGTACCGATAGGCGTGGAGCCGCAGCCCCTCCGTCCGGACACCCCGGGCGTCTCTGCACGTGGCCACTCACTTGTGGCCGGGGCTTTTCTGTCTCTTTTCAGGCTTAGAAAGAGACAAGTTTGACAACAAGACTGTCACCTTCGAAGAGCACATCCAGGAGGAACACAACATGTGGCACTATCTGTGCTTCATCGTCCTCGTGAAGGTCAAGGACTCCACGGAGTACACGGGGCCGGAGAGCTACGTGGCGGAGATGATCAAGGTGGGTGGGCGGCCCCGCAGGCCTGGCCTGGGCTCGGGCGCGGGGCTGGGAGCCAGAGGGGGGCCACGTGGCGGGAAATCAAGCTCGCCGTCTGCCGAGCCCTTACCGCGGTCGAGGCGCTGGACCCCAGACCTTCGCGTGTCCCTAGGTGTCCCGCAGAGGTGCCAGCCAGGCGGAGTCGTCCCCGTTTACAGGGGGAAACACGGAAACTGGGTGAGGCGAGCGCCTGCCTCCGAGCTGGGGCCGAGGCCTTAACCCCCGTCTCCCTCCACCCCGGCTCCCGGCTCCCGGCTCTGCCCAGCCTCTGATTCTGGTAACAGTGCTTTTTCTGGTCGGTCCGTCAGTCAGTTCGTTTGGTTCGTGGTTTTTTTGCCTTAAATAAGGCCGGGTCTCTGGGAGGTCTGTTTAAAACATGGTCGCCCGGCAAACTCGACCGTGACTGGTTGGTGTGGACGCAGCCCAGCCTCTCCGGGGGCCGCTTCGTCGATCATCAGGAAGGGACCGTCTGATGGAGAAACGCGAGTGCCCGGTTAATCGTCCTGCTGATGGGAAGCGTGGCCGCCGCGTCCCGGGGCGGGGGGGGGTGCGGGGCGCTGCCACAGGCCTCCAGAGCGTCTTCTCGGGCGGGGCTCCCCGGGGCGTCCCGGCCCAGCCGTCCTTCCATACCTGTGGCTTCTGAGTGTCATTCAGCCACTCGGGCCGTGCGATAGGGAGGAGGCATCGCTGCCGGGAGGGCGACCGTGAGCCACCAGAAAAGCCGCACGGTTGGCTCGCGGATGCCCCACCCGGTCACCCAGGGCCCAGGCGCTCGGCCCGTCGCGGTGTCCTGAAAGAGCTCTGTGTGTCTGTGCGGATGTGATTCTGACACTCGTCACGTACGGAGCCCCCAGGCAAGGTCTGTTCGCACAGGCATCGGCATTCACGAGCCTGGATGCAGGCGGCTGTCGGTCTCATCGCTGGCAGGCCACAGACGATCACGTGACGGCCCCCTCGCTCTCCCATGTGATGCGGGCCCCCAGCCTCCGGGGTCCGGGAGGCTTTCTGGCAGTGCGTGCTGCCTGCGCCAGTGACGTCCCGAAAGGCTCGTTCCGTGCTGCTCAAATTTGGGTGCACGTGTGACTCGCCGGGAGGTCTTGCTAGAAGCCGGGTCCCGATTCAGCAGGCACTGGCTGGGCTGCGGCCTGCGTGTCCCATCAGCTCCCGGGGCCGGCGCTGCTGGTCCTTGACCCACGCTTTGAGTGGCAAGGGTCTCAGGGAGGTGACGACACAGACACCGATTTAAGAACTTGTCCTCCACACCGGCCATGGGAAGGACAAGGAGACGGGTCCCCAATGTGCTGCGTGCGTTTAGCCTCTGCGGTTTGCAGAGCTGCCTCACGTCTGTTACTTGGTTCAGTCGTTAAAATCACCCCAAGTTCCTGTCTCCGTGGTGAATGCAAAGGAGCCTCGTGAGCTGTCGCCCGATGAGGATTAAGAGCCAGGAGTCGCCCCAGCCTGCTCAGAGCCCACGGCGGGCTTCTCCCTCTGCTCCACTCCTGGTTCGTGTGAAAAGCCTCAAGATCTGTGGCTTCAGAGTTCTTAACTCCGAATGTCAGAGTCGACTCTGACGCCGACGTCGTGTGCGCTTGGCGGGGGCTCAGGTGCGCAGTAGAGCGACGGCTGACAGGCAGCACCCTTCAGTGGAGTCTGGGCGTGCAGCCCCGGGATGCCAGCAGGGAGCGTCGGCCATGGCAGGTTGGGACTGGGGCTTCTCAGTGGAATCACTCATGGGGCTGGAACACTGGGAGAGCAGGCGACACGCCCGCCCACATCCTGGACCCACCCCGTCTTTCCCCACGAGGCCCTCGAGGTCCCCAGCATTCCTCCTGACGGTGGCGACCCCTCCGACGGGCCGGCCCCAGGAGGCTGCCGTCACCCCGCACGGAGCCAGGGCTGAGGGAAGTCGGCCCCAGAGGAAACCCTGGGGACAGGCTCTGCAGGGACCTGTGTCCCCAAACAGCCTCTCGCTTAGTGGCAGAGGCTGGGGGCAGGAGGTGAATTCCTCCTCAGCTCCTTCAGCCCACTGACTGAGACCCCAGAGTCCCAGAGACCGTGTTCACAGCCGCCAGAGGACCGCCCAGCAAAAGCAGCTGGTCACCTGGAGGGCCAGGGAGTGTCACAGCTGCCCAGAAGCTTGTCGTTGCAGACAGCGGTGTCGGAAGGTTTTCACCCCCAAACGAACGGCCGGTCAGGAGAATCTACCAGGGGCTCTCTTTTGTGAAGGGTCTGAGAAGCCCCAGTTGGCTTTGGGACAATGACACCTGACCAGCGACGAACCTGGGCGTGGAGGGAGGCTGCCCTTCCCGCCGGAACCGGCTTGGGATCCAGGCGCCAGGGCCTCGTCCCTCTGTAAACGGAAGCAGTGTCTTTCTCGCCACCTCTGGGGGCGCCAAAGGGACATCTGGAGAAGTGCCGTCTCACAGCTGAGAACTTGGCAACCAGATGTTCGCCCACAAATTAACTTCCATGTAAGCGTCATGGAAGATGGCAGCTTCTCGTCTCTGTGCTTCGGGTCACCTTTTCTCTCCGTCCACCGGGGATGGGACTATCCTGGAAGCCAGGCCCGGGCTGGTGGCCCCCGAAAAGTCGTCACTGCCTGAGCATTGGATCTGGGGCAGGAAATCCTAGGTTTGGGTGGCTGCTCTGCCCCTTCCTGGCTGCGCAGCCCTGGGCCAGTCGTGGGACTTCCCTGACCTGAGTCACCATCTGTTGACAGCACCTCACACGTCCTTTGGGCGATGGAAGTGAGGTGAGCATGCGGGCCCAGGGGCGTAGGCACGCAGGGAGGGAGTGGACGACGGCAGGGCCGGGCGGACAGACAGACAGCCGGGAGCCCGTGCTGGGCGAGCTGGCGCCAGCCCCGTCTCCGACAGCCCCACGACCGTGTCAGACGCCTCGGCGGTGGACACATTGCTGCTGAGAAACATCAGAACGGGCATCTTGACGCTCAGAATTCCTCCCGTGGGAAACTCCTGCCTTCGTCACTCTTAAATCTAACGATTGGCAGTGTCCTTAAGCGTCGACGTTGGGCAAGGCCACCACTCTCCTCCTCCCTCTGCCGACTCGGTCACAGGCACTGTGGTTTCCGTCTGTGTGTTCGGGGGTTCGCTGCCCAGGACCGGGGCTTCAGGTGATCGGGGGCGGGGGCGGGGGTGGGGGGAGCCCCACGTGATAGGTTGTCATGATTGCACTGGGGTTGCTGGGAGACTTGCCCCACGACTCGGCACGTGGCGCTGGGGGCGGAGCTGGAGCCAGCCTGGCTGCGTGGACGCTCGGCCTGCCCTTTCGGGACTGGACACACAGTCTGATTGGTGGACGCTGTCCTTTTGGGGAAATGTGACTACAGAGTGACCTCGCTTAGCCCTGGCGGTTCAAGGCAGGAGGAAAGACCCTCGGCGTCCTGTCGGTGCTGTCCCGTAGAGCTTTGGTGGCAGCCTCCGTTAGCAACAAGCTTTTGTGAACCCTGGACATCCACTAAACGTCCTCTGTAATTTTGGTACCACACATTGTTTTTTGTGAATGATTTTAACGCTGTTGGCTTTTCTCCAGTGCCAAACGGAGAGATGAGGGTTTGCGTGCGTCTGTGATGAGGATTTGATAGGCTGTGCAGTCAGGTGGCTTGAACCTGAATAAGTGGTAAATAAGTTGTGTCTTTGCCTGAGGGAATTTAAATACTGCACAGCACGCAGGTGGTAGGTGGAAGATCAAGTTTACAATTCCCAGCAAAGATTCGACCGCCGATAATCTACAGCGGTCAAGTTCAGGAGAAAACCCAGTCCTTAATTTGATAAGCAGAGTAAGTGACTCTTGAGAGTTAGAAACCCCAGAAGCGTTAAGAAGGAAGGTTGGTGGAGGAGACCAAACAGGTCTAAACGCAGCGCGTCTGTCTTGCTAACGTGCTGTCCATTTCATTTCCGTGCGTGCGAATTCCGCCTTTCGGCGTGAGGCATGTTTGCGGAGGTGTTCTGAGTGATTGCATCGGGAAACCGCGTGACCAGGTGCAGTGCCCTTCATCTGTAGTTCAGCATGCCCTGCTGTCTTGGGTGCTCTGGCTCCTCTCCAGGGTGGCATATGAACTGACGACGAAACTGATCGGTGAGCTGCCTGGGGACAGCCAGCTCCCACGACGGCCCCAGTGTCCGGGAGCAGGCGCTGCCTCGGGCTGGCTGATAACGCTCGTCATAGGTCATGTTTACTCAGCACACACTGACACAAACGCCAGGCATGCACAACCCCACCTAGTCCCCACCACAGCATCGTGGGTGGCACTGTTACCATCTCACAGGTGGGCCCCTGAGGGCCACTCTGCTGGGAAGAGCAGGTGGTGAGCTTCAAACCCAGGTCTGCTGAGTCAGCCCGCCTCCCCGAGCTCTCCTGACACACGTGTGTCCAGTGAGGCCCCACGTGTGCTGCACACCCTCGGTGTCCAAGCCTGCAGCCACTGCCTGCCCAGCTGCACGTGCTTCTCCCGACTTGCTCAGGCTTCTCTCCCAGCCTGTCCCCCCGCCCCGCCATGATGCCGAACTGGCCAAAAGAGGCCCCGTGGGGGTGGGGGGCCCAGGGGGAGCAGGGAGGGGCTCTCCTGGGCGACGCCGACAGGCTCATGCATCAATCAACAAGGCGGGAGCTGCGTGCTCAGTGGGGTGCAGTTTTCCCAGCGGCTCAGGCACCCACCTGGAGCGCTGCGGGCTGCAGGTGACTGGCTGGCACCTGGGAATAGCTCGGCTCCCACTCAGGGCGTGTCCGCTGTTGCTTCTGAAGCCGGATCAGCTCCGCCGCCCGCACTTTTGGAACTTGGAACGGGGCACTGGTTCCTTCGGCGGCCACATCTGCAGGGAGGGAGGTGTCCAAGGTAAAGGGGAGGGACGGTTCACCAGAACCACAGCCAGACGGGGGCTCCCACGCCCAGGTGACTCATCGGGGTGGCTATGATTCCCCGGGAATTGAACACGGCAGCGTCTGCCCCATCGCCCTCTAGGCCTGGTGTAGGCTTTTTCTCACAGCTACAGTAGACGTGTTCCTCCTCCACCCCACCGTCTGCTGCCTGCCTCTCTCCCCGTCCGTCCCTCCCTCACACACACACACACGCGCGCGCGCTTCTGCTGGAGATGTTCCAGTGCGTTCCATCTTTTATAGTTCACTTCACCTCTTCAGGAGCCAGCTGTCCAGGGATAGCAAAGCAGGACGCACTTTTCCGCGTCACAGGTCGTGTTGTCGTGGCAGCCAGTGGCATCCTCTTAGAAGGCAGTGGGGTGCTTTCTTTCCAGTAGGAGGGGGCATCCGGGGGCCTGCATTCACGTAGGAGAGCCATTTCTGCCCCAAAACAGCTCCTGGGTAGATTTTCCAAGCAAATAAACTCCATTAGCAGATCAAACACTACTCAGCAGCTCCCCTGAGGAGGCGCAGTGTCGACAGCAGCACTCGGTTTATTCGTGTGTGGTGAGGCGGGGACGTGGGCGCCGTCGGAGGTGCCGCGTTACTGAGGGCGAAGATCAGAACGGGACCTGAACGCCTGTGTGTCACGGCCTCCATCTTAAAAGGGGAGCTGGCCTAAGCCTTTCACCCTTCTTGACCCGAGAGAGCCTGGTGCTGTCAAACCCGTGACAGGCACTTTCCAGAGTGAGGAAGGTGGCTTCCCGCCACCGGAGGCCCACGTGCTGGCTGGCCCGGGGGGAGGGGCCGGGGGACAACGTGGGAGCTGCGTGCAGACCGAGAGTGCTCGTGGGTCGTAGGTGGAAGCAAGGCCCGGACGTGAGCACGGAGGGGGCGGTGGCAGGGGGCACGTGTGAGCATAGAGGCGCACGTGGCTGTCACGGGAGGGTCTCAGGTCAAGGACTTGAGAGCTGGGGAGTCCCCAGCAGACGGGACTTAGGGTGCAGGAGCGAGGAGGGGAGGGGTCCTCAGGGCGTACTCCCAGCTCTCCCCTCCCCTCTCCTGTCCCCTCGCCACCTCCGCCGTGCTTCGTTCCCTGCCAGGCAGCATGTCCTGGCCGTGACACGGTGCCGTGCAGCCCTGTGCTTCCGTGCACATGGACAGCAGCGGGGCCGCTGGGAGGAAGGGCGTGCCTCGCTCAGTTCTCAGGACAGAGATGTCCACGGTGCTGGGGCCATATCGTCAGCTTTCCTGCCGACCCTGGGAGGCCACAGCCTTGGTTAAAATGTCCTCGCTGTGGCTGAGGACGCAGCCTGCGCTGCCCTCCAGCCCCGTTCCCAGGCCGCTTTCCGCAGTTGGCCGGCACCGTGGCAGAGTTCAAGAATGTCGGGGCGAGGGAGCGGGGAGGGGCCTGGCACTCGTCTCCGGGTGGCTGGAAACAGCGTGTCAGCATCCCCGGCCAGCCGGGCCCCACCCTGTGCTCTTGAGCTTGGGTTCGTGTCGGTGGCAGCTGCACAGAGCAGTTGCCAAGCCTGAGTTCGCCACCCAGGCTCACAGCACATGGTGCCCTCTGGTCTAGAGGGCATGAAGTCACCCGTCCTCATTCGGCAGTGCCCGGCGTTCGGACTCCGGCTGCCCTCACCGCCCAGCCCCCCCACCCCGCACTGTCCCCACGCTGACCTTCAGGGAGGCCGGGCTAGGCGCTTTCGTAGCGGGGAGAGCAGGGCACAGGGGGTCGGGCGGGCCCGCGAGCGTGTGGGGTCCCCGAGCGGGGGGCGTGTGCAGAAGGGGAGACGCGCGCCCTGCAGCCCCCAGCTCGGTCGGCCGGAGGCCGGGCTCACGCCGCGCGTCCCCCCCGAGGGTGAGCCAGTCCAAGCACCTCGCGAGGCTCGTTTGGACTGACGCGAATGTGTACACGAGGTATTCGCTCACTCACGCGTACTTCACACACAACTTGGCAGATTTGGCAAGCTCCAGAAATGTGGGCTTCACCCTTCCACACCCTTCCAACCTGCCCGCTGCCCCTCCCCCGCTCCGCAGACCCCAGGGGCTGCCCCTCCCCCCACGCTCCCCAGCTGCACCTGTGGCTTTGCCTTCGCCCCTTCATCTCCTCTTTCCTCTCAATACTGACTGTGTCCGAGGAGCCAGGCTGTGGTGTCAGGTGCGCTGGGAGGTGTGGCACCGTCTGGCCTTAAATGTTCTCACGAGTGTGACTGTCTTTATGAAGTGCACATACTCAGGGTCCTCTGAAACATCTCCGCGGAGTGAAGGCTGCTAGCAGGTCTTTGGGGAACGTGAGAAGGAGGCCAACGTTGGTGTTGGGGCTGCAGCCACTGTACTTAGAAGGTCAGACAGGGGGACCCGGCTCTCGGGGTCACCTGTCACAAACCTACGTCCTCGCAGGCCCTCAGTCCCACCACCTCTGTGGTGAGGAAGCTGAGCTTTGGGGCCTCCTGTGCCATCCAACTCTGCAGTTCCGTGAAGTGTTGGGGGGCGGCCGAGAGGAAGGAGCTCGTAAATCCTAGGGGTCGGGGTGCAGGGACAGGTTAGTCGGACGGGCAACTGGGAAGAATGCTCGTGGCAGGTGACCTCCGAGGCGTGTGGGCCTGTCCTCCAGGACAGGCTTTCCCCTCCACCTCCGGAAGTCGGGGGGACAGCGGCAGATGACATCTCGCTGTCACTTCTCTCTCAGAGGGTGGCTGGGCAGGGCTGGCCCTCAGTAAAGCCATTCCAGTCAAGAGGAGTTTTCTAGCACTCAAGCCCACGGGACGATTGTGCTGCTCACTGGGACGCTACTGTGCGTGAGGCGGACGGGTGTGTGCGCGTGCGTGCATGAGTGCGCGTGCATGTGCGTGTGTGCGCGTGTGTGTGCGCGTGTGAGTGACCAAAGGTGAGCACCAAGGGTTGTTCTCTGAAACAACAGCAGAGAACTTCGGAAAGCTGGTGAAGTCAGCTTAAAACAAACAAAAACCATGATTATATAAAAAGTCATAAGACGTCGAAGTTTAAAGCACAGAGTCGAGGAAAGAGCAGAGGAAAAGCAGTACGAATGGCTAAGGTGCCACCAGAAGCCACCGGGAGCGTTCCAGTAGGTTCCTTAGCTAACCGACAGTGCAGGGGAAGTGGCCCAGCAAGATGTCATGAGCCAGCCTAGGAAGCGCGGGTTGGCCTGACTGTCCTTTGTGAGGCCTCTCCACAGGGCCGGCCCCGCCCTGGCCGGCTCAGGTCGCCAGCTCTGTGACCTCTGGCACCCTCCAGGTGGCAGCCCCCAGTGCCCAGGACCCAGCTGTGCCACCACCGAGTGGGGGGCTGCCTTGTCACCATCCCAGTGGGGCCCGGTGACATCAGCAGTGGCTGCGCAGCTGGCTTTTCCCAGAGATTTCATCAGAACTGGGTGCGGTCTCCTCTGCTGGTGCTGGCCGTCCTCGTTAATGGCGTCCAAAAGCAACTAGGAACCAAGTCTGGGGAGGAAAAGTGGTCGTTCCAGCCCAGCCGAAGATTATGTAACGTGACCTGTTTGGGGACTGTCATTCAGAGCTCAAGGAAGGAGCCACACGGACACCTACACTTGGGATCAGCTGTGCCGGAGAAAGACAGAGCTGCATCTCTGACGTCACACCCCGGAGGAAGGGAGGGACGAACTTCCCGGGAGGTCAGCCTGGACGGCCTGAGGTCAGCCACGCCACCTGAGATCAGCCTGGACGGCCTGCTGACCCCGGACCAGCCGTGACCCTGGGTCGAGGCGCTGGTTATGACACTTCTGCATGATGCTTTCCAGTTCGGGGGACACTTTCTCACAGCCGTTGGACGCTAAAGGCCACAGAGGCCCAGGCCGTGTCTGAGTCATCCACGCGCTCACTGTCCAGGAACACGGCGGGCACCACGGCTGGAGTCCTCAGCTTGTCCTGCTGCCGCACTGACGTCACCAGGCTGCCACAGTGACATGCCTGCGAAGCACAGGGGCGTCACATGTGGTTTGGAACAGAAAGACCTACATCCTTGAACATGGGGCCGCCCAGCAAAAGTCTGGGTGTGGGATTTTTTTTTTTTAATTACGAGACTTTATTTTTGACAGCAGTTTTAGGTTGACAGGAAAATCTGGGCAGAAAGCGCTGCATTCCCGTGTCCCTCTGCCCTCCTCCCCCACGTTTCCCTGTCGTGAGCATTTCGTGTGGCTGCAGTGGACCGGTTACAACCGACGAGGCCGCGCAGATGCAGTGTTACTGACCGCAGGCCAGAGTCACTTAGGGTTCGCTCTCCGTGCCGTGAGGACCTGGATCCACCGTCACAGCAGCAGACGGAACAGTCCCACCACCTCTGAAACCCTCCGTGCCCCTCCATCCCCAACTCCTGACCCGTGTCCCCAGTCGAGGTCCCCTTCTTTAATTTGGCCTTTTTTGGAAAAAAAGAAAAAACGTATAACAGATACTATAAATGGCAACTGCAGAGTCATTAAGTATAGCTAGTGATCATTATCACCGGTTTCCACCCAAAACAACAGATTCTGGGTTGGGTTGGGTTTTGCACCTTTGCTGCGATCTCAGAAAAGGGAGCTCGAAAGATTTTCTTCCTCGTCAGTGGAGGGGATCACGCTAACTCAGAGGGGACCGACGGGTTACAGCTGAAGTGTGCTGGATTTCCCTGCCCGGGAGCCCACAGCTGTTTCCAGCCCCCCACCCCCGCCACCCCCGCCCGGTGCCTCTGTCCCTGTTGTCACCTAAGCAGCCCCAGGCATCCGGGGGAAAAGCTAGTGCATTGTCCTGCTTGGTAAGATGAGCAGAAAGTCAGTTGCCACTTGAGTTGAAAGGACAGTCTTTGCCTTCTGGAATCTTCCCAGAAGGACTTCGAGGGGCAGAGAAGCAAAAGGCCCATTTTTCCCGGACCCTTCTCTCCCGCAGTCCTGTTTTTCACCCTCATGCCCCCCCACCCCGCCCCCCAACACACACAATCTCATTTCTCTAGTCTGACTGTAGAAGAATAATAGATTCAACAAACATTTTCACTGTTTACCTGGTAAACAAAACTGTCTACCTGAGCAGACTTTCTCCGAGTTGGTAACTACTTCAGTAGCCTTTCTTAGAACAGCCTCTTCCCTTGAACCTGGGAAGAAGAAAAAAAACGCTTCTCAGAATGATTAGCATTTGCATCACACAATCCAACTTCCTGTCCTCCTCCCCGGCTCTGTCA
>NW_006434366.1:2807498-2811347 GCF_000325575.1 Pteropus alecto | reverse complement strand
TTCCAGTCAAGGACGTTTCGAGAGGTCAGTGCCGCCCCCGTGTCTAAGACTTCAGTGTTTGCCTCTGCAGGGACTTTTCCTACTTTACCTAGAAAAGAACTAACCAGAACCTTAGCGCTGTGGTCACCCTGCTTCCGGCTGTGGCTGCAGCCGGTGTGTCTGCTCTGACAGAGGAAGCTTGCTGTGCGGGGACTGTGCTGGCTGGATCGCAGGCACAGGGCAGACAGTGTCTAATGACATCGGTATGCGAGATGCCAGCAGCGAAGACAGCGAGGGAAGCACCCAGGGGCGTCTCGAGCCCAGAGCGACAGATGCGGCTGACAGATGCTCAGCGAACTCAGAAGCCGCCCGGCCCCACCCTCCCGACCACACACACCCCCCGAGATGAATCCACGTAGAAACACAATGTCTCAGTTGAACATGACTTTCTCAAAAATGCAGCGGAAGCCAAGACACTGAGGTGTTTTTGATCTCAAGTAACATTCAGGCAGGATTCTGCCAACATTTACAGATCCCCAGACTCTGGCTGGCTGGAGAGCCACAGTGACACGCGTCCCTGAGTCATTCGGCCTGAGACAAGCTCGGCATTTTGTGTGCGTCTGAGCCGAAGAGAAAGTGCGTGGATGCGGGCTTCTCTCTGCGCCTGTCCTTGGCATCCTGGTGCTCAAAACACGTCCACGTGGTGTCGCAGGCCCCGCACGGGGTCCTGTGGGGGCGGGGCGCAGAGCCACGTGGGAACTGAGGACAGCTTGGCTGGGACGGCTCGTTAATTTTAACTGCCAAGTGTTCCTTGGGAGCTGGAGACTCGACTCAACAGCCCACGATGACTAACCGAAATACTGGCATCGTCCAGGACCTTGGGTCTGGGAACCGCCCACCCCAGGAGCCGGCAGATAGCACGCGCCGTGCGTGGCGTCGGATCCCTCTGCCATCGAGCTTGTTTGTGTGGCGTCGGGGTTTCGTGGGGACCCCCCGCTCGGCTCTCCACTGTCAGGTGTCAGGGTTGGAGGCAGGCAGGAGGGAACCTGGCTGGGGGTCAGCGGTGAGGCCCTAGGCCGGGCCGTCCTCTCCCACCTCTGGTCTAAGCGGTGGGGAGCGACGCTTTATCCCTAGGATCAGGGCACATGGCCCCAAGTGGCCTGCGACACGTGTGACATTTCTTTAAAATCTTTGGTTTTATCTTTAAAATCGGATTCAATTTCACGTTCTGCTTCTGGGCATCTTTTGAGTTGAATATAAAATATTTTCACTCATTGACTGTTGACTGCAATGGACATTCTGAAAAGAAGCATCGTTTCTGTCCGCGGCCTTATGCGCCCTGTGGGCAGGGCCTCTGCACCGCAGGACCGCAGGAATCTCGTCCTTGGAAGCACACGTGAAAATCAGCAGGGTCCGATGCATCTCCTTCGCCACCAAGGTGCGGGGCGCACATGCCAGTAGCAGCCCCCTTGGCGCCTGTGACCTCATTCCAGGCGTCAGGTGTCACAATGCGGGCTGCGGGGGGCTCCGCTAGAGCCCAGAGCCGGGCCCCGAGGCCTGCCCGTGGCCCCTGTCTGGCACTGAAGCACCCGGCAACGGGGACCTTGTCTTTCTTGCCCTTAGACCCTCAGCACCCAGCCCTGTGCCGGGCACAGAGGCCATAAGTGTTCAGTAAACGGTCAGACTCTGTGCGTTTTGCGTTTGTTCAGACCGTCTCGAAATCGCTTCCTGGGTGTCCGGGAACCACACAGGCCATTAAAGACGGCAGCAGCCTGCCACAGAAAACATTTAATCTGTGGTCCTGGGGTCACTCGCTCTTAGAATGAGGAAACTGCTTTAAACTTTAAGCTCCGTGCAGCCTCTCGGCCGAGTTTCCGCGTTCTTCTGAGGACCTCACCAGTGTGGGCTCTATGTGGAAGTCTGTGTTTTCTATTTTTATGGAGGGTTTGCTAAGCAAATGAACATACGAGAGACTCGAGAGCCAGATTTTAGATGAATTCTCTAGCGTTTTCGGCAGCTTAGCATTCATTGGCGTGTCAGTGATAAGTTAGCTACAGGTGAGTTCCAGCCACTGGCTAGAGCACCACACACGTCCTGTCTGTCCCCCAGTCATCAGGCAGGTGGGTCCTTCACGGGTCACTTCCTTCTTTTGTGCCAAGCCCCTGTCCGGGCCTTCTCCACTCCACGCCCACTGCCCAGTGTGCCCTCTTCTGAGCAGCTGGGCCTGTCCCCCAGGAGTCACACAGACCTGAAACGTGGGCGATTCCCCCGGGGGCCCGTGTGGCAGCTGTCTGAAGGCTTGACGCAGGAGCTGCGAGTCGGTGCCACGCTTGGGTGTTTTCAGACACCTGCTCCCCCTCTTCGCTGTAGACAGAGCAGAAAACCGATCACAGACATGGCACACATCAGGTGTTTGGACGTGTCGTCTTTGAAATGGGAGTGTTTGCGAAATGGTCTTTCGCCCCTTGCTCGGTGGAGGGAGAGGGACGAGAATGAATTCAGGCTGGCACCGAATCGCACGCAGACAAAGTGTTCCACAGAGAATTGGGTAGAGGAAGGCAGTGAGCATCGTCCTTCTCCAGCAGCCAGTCTGAGCAGCTGAGGTTCGCCATTTACGCATCTGTCATCAGGGCACAGGCCGGAAACAGAATTCGCTTGTGCAAATATTGATCAAGCGTCGCCTGCGTTCTCGGTCACTGTGCTAAGGTGGTTCCTGCTCTGATGGTGCTCACGGGCCAGTGCGTCCCGCCCCACAGATTCCCTGGATGCCTCCGCGAAGGCTCTGAGCAGATGTGACACCAGCTGCCAGTGTGCTGTGCCGCTTCCGTGACGTTTTTAGCGAGTTCGCGTTTGGCTCCTGTGTTGCCAGATTGCTTTAGGTCAGGACGTGGTTTAATTGTCGCCCTTGCTTTTTAACGTCTCGTGGGACTTGTCTCGTGGGACTTTGATTGTGAGCGTGTTGCTGCCTCTGCCGCCAGCGCTTGGACAGAAGTTTCTTCTGAGCACAGCCACGCCCGAACATCTGCGGCTGTTTGTTTGGGGCAACAGTGGCAGAGTCATTGGGACAGGCACCTTATTATGATGTTGACTCTGAGAAAATATTTACGTACAGAACAGTTCTGCGGCCGCTGGTGTGCACAGAGCAACAGTAACCAGTTTTGTAGGTGGGGCGGGGGTGGGGCGGGCATGATCGGTGCTAGAATGTATCAGTGTCAGAATGTATCACGTCGGACGGTCCAGGTGAGAAGCGACACCCGGCAGATGTGGAATGAGTCGGGTTTTTCCCTTTATCTCATGCCGATTAAGCTTTCCTGCTGTCTGCGTAGAAGCTACTCTGAGGCATCCGTTTTAGGAGGAAGCTGACGTGGGCAGGGAGGGGACCGGGAGGAGCGTGGTGTCCCTCTGCTCCATTATCCAGTAGCGAGAGCCGCAGCCACAGGAACAGGCTGTCGCCATCGAAAGACAAGGACAGAGAGGGACTGGTGGCCCCCACCAGCCACTTCAAGCCGGAAGGAGAAGGAAAACGAGGAGGGGGAGGTCCCTGTGATCTCACGAGGAAGGAAACGGAACGAGGAGCCCAGGCCCCATTTCCAGCCCTTCACAGTCCCCTCACAGGCACACACGCGCACACACGCAAGCACATGCATACACATTGCACACGCATGTGCACACACGCACACACACGTCCGGTAAATCCAGAACATTCGGGATCTTAACGTTCATTTCACTTCCAGAATATTTGCCAACGATTTTCCAAATTTAGTGCTTTCAAAAAAAAAAACAGCACAGTGGGAGGCATCCAGAGTCACCAGATTCAGAGACAGCATATGGGAGGCCGTGGGGCCGTGTGGGGGCGGGGGGCAGGCGGAT
>NW_006434366.1:2777769-2807368 GCF_000325575.1 Pteropus alecto | reverse complement strand
TGGGGGCAGGGCAGTTGTCTTTTAACGGGGATGGAGTTGCAGTTCGGGAGGATGAAGAAAGTTCCCGAGACGGGGGGTGGTGACGGCTGCACAACAGAGCCGGACACCTGAAAATGGTTGAAACGGTCAATTTTATCATATGTTATTTTACCCCCATTTTAAAACCCGAAACCCATCCGCCACGTGATTTGCAAAGATCGGGTTCGTGGTAGCAGCACTCACATTTGCCGATTAGAAATCTCGTTGGAAACCCACTTTTCCCGTTTAATTTTAAAGTGACTTCTAAGAATTGAGAGAGTTCACGTCTGTTCGATTAAAAAGATATGCACTAAATGGGCGAAAAGGACACAGTATATTAGTTCTGCAACAAACAGAGGTCGCCCCGTGAGAAATGGCGCGAAGGCAAACGGCTCGATGTCACTCCTCCTTGTCCCTACTCCCGGAAGTGACTCCCGCTTTTTTTTTTCCCCCCCAACGTGGATTCTAGGAAAGGAACCTCGACTGGTTCCCCAGGATGCGAGCCATGTCCTTGGTCAGCAGCGACTCCGAAGGGGAACAGAACGAGCTGAGAAATCTGCAGGAGAAGCTGGAGTCCACCATGAAGCTGGTCACCAATCTGTCTGGCCAGCTGTCAGAGCTCAAGGACCAGGTAAAGAAAGAAATCCCGGCCACCTACACACACGCACACCCCTCGGCCATGCACACCCGGTCCGCTGAGGAAAAACTCAGCGGCTCTCGTGTTAAAATGCTGACGTTTCCGTCACCCGGATAGAAAAGGGACCGGGCGACAAAGGACAGACTCATTTAGTCCACCAGTTTGCCTTTCACAGGATAAGCTCATGACACTGCCTTCCGTGCTCTGAAGGGTGAGGTTTTAAAATGAAAAACAAAACCCGAAAATGGAAAAATGCAAACGACTTCGATGAAGTGCCGTCCAAAAAACACCACGTGTGAAGCTATCCTCCCTTGCCTGTTTTCACTGACAGGAGATTAAAAGCTGTTTCTGATTTTGTTTCTGAGCCCTCAAATCTACTAACTCTTCACCCAAGATATTGAAATCCAGCCTCCAGGGATACACCAAGGTCATGGAGAAGCCCCTTTCGGTTCGTCCACTGGCCAGATCCTTACTGAGTGGCTGCCGTAGTCCAGGCATTGTGCCCGGTGCCGAGGGTGAAACACCAAGCAGTGTAGACAGCTGCCTGCTCGCACAGAGCTCAGCAGTCTGCACAGCCCTGCCCGGCCTGTCCCCGGCCGTGACAAACGCTTTGCCCTGTCACTCAGGGGAGGGGCAGGTCTGTACCAAACCCTGCATACTTCTTTTTTCTCCCCTTCCGACTCCCTTAAAATGAACAGGCACGACCACCGGGCAGTTATCTAGTGACGGATGTGGCTGTGTGTTGGGGACTTGCGCCCTGGGTGGCGAGCAGGCGCTTCCTGTAGGTGACAAGATTAGGACCTCTGCACAGCAACAGTTACCAGGCAAGGCTGCCCCGGGGAAGGTCAGGGTGCACCCACAGGTGATGCATCATTCGTAGGCACAGAGAGCCAGTGCAGAACCATCCAGAATAAAGCCTTCTCTTCTCGTTGACGGCTTATGGAGCACTTTTAACAGTCTTACTTTGAATTATATTTCTTTTCCAATTAAATTATTCCAAACCGTGCCCCAAGATATAATTCGGCTTCAAGGTCTTCTCTATCACATGTATTAAGATGCAAATAAAAACTAATGAGGACAGAGGCCTTGTTCGTGAGGGCCGTCTGGAGCACCGAGCTTGGTGGCCACCTAAAATAACCTAAGTAAGTAAAACTAATAGTGATCCAACTAGGGTACTTTGCTTATTTACTTCAATGACTTTTTAACCCCTGCTGTGCACCATCTGACAAATGCTCCCCAGGACTGGACAGCGGCTTCTGCCGGGCCCCTGAAGAGCCAGGCGGACCCCTTACCACATCTGCCGAGGCTTCAGTTACCCCCTCTCCCTTTTGAGAGAGCCGTGGCTCCGAGAATCTGTTAAATCGGATGTTTTAATAGATGTCCCCAAGCCTTCCAGAGCGATCTAATACAGACTTAAGCGGGGGGACGCCTCGGATCCCTGTAAAGCGGTGCCATCTTCAGACGGGTCTGAAACAAACTCGCGTCGGTGCTTGGCGGTGGCTCCACCACGCGGGCCCCTCTCAGTGGGGACTCGTCCTCCTCGACTGCTCGCCGAGGGCGCTCCTGGCGCTGCCTCGAGGCACACCGCGGACCAGCGAGCCTGGCTGCGGAGCCGGGGAGCGGAGGAGCTGCCCGGAGAACAGGTGTGGGAGGTACCCAGGCCCGTGGGTGTCACCGCCCCTCCTTGGTGACGGTGCCGAGGGACACAAAGGCCCTGAGGGAACCGATGCAGCTGCACGTGACGGTGCCAGGGCTGGAGCGCCCGGCCCTACGGTCTGGGTTCGATTTTTTGCGTTGTGTGTGTGGTGGTTTTCGCGTGTTTTGTCGCCGTACCCTGTTTGCCCTTCATGGCTGACTGTTTAAACTCTTATCCGTGCTTTTAAAAAGAGCCTTAAAGTGCCCGAAGTTACATCACGCACTTAACCACTGTGGAGGAATATTTTGCCATTTTATACAACTGAGCATGGTAGAGAATTGGCGTTTTTAAAATACAAGATAGAATTGTTTCTATTGAGCCAAAATTTTGGCTTAAACAAAATATGTAAAACTTGACTACATGTGGACTAAGGTGCATTAAATGACATCAAAACCAGAATGCTTTACACTGCTCGGTTTCAGCCATTTTTACATTTTTCTTTTACAGTTAGTAGTTGGACCCACTCAGAAAACCTTTTCCTGCGAATGAATATGAAATCGAACAGTTTTTTTCTTGGAAAATATTAGAGGCTAAAAAGATACATGTGGAAACCAGTAATATATTTTCTGGCGCCTTTATCAGGATTAATCTGATTAGTTTTAAAGTGCCCAGAATTATGGGAAAATTTCAGTGCAGCTTCATTTATTGGGCGAAATTGGCCTCTTTCAAAAGGAATGCATCAACATTTTCTTTCGATTATGCAATAAACCCTTAATAAATTTATTTGAGAATTAACTTACTGAAAAGATTTGAATATTATTAAATTTGGTGCATAACAATCATAACGTTTTCTTAAATTGTTTTGCAAAAGGAAAAAAGCACGTTATGATGAGAGCTGCTGGTCCCTAAATGGGAACTGTGGGAATTCCTGCCCTCCAAAGGGAAAAGTTTCGAATTAAAACATAAAAACCACAAATGATTAGTGAGCAAAGATTTAAAAAAAAAAGAAGAAATACTGGAAAATATAAAAATTGCTTCACCACTTAGACGTTTTTCCAGATCTCTGGTCCAGAACCCAGCGTGAGGGAGCGATGACAGCTTAGGTGTGAAAGTCGTTGGTTTCAATCTTTACTGACCCCTTCGGTTGTTTTCTTACAATACCAATTCGAGGGAAAAAACGGTCTTATCAAGGATATTAGTGAAAACCTGGTTGGTAGTGTCACCTTTTCCGTTATTCCCAGGAACAACCAGTTCCAGTTCCCGTTCTAAGGGTTCCCTGATGCCTTTCACCTTGGGAGTTTCCCTCCCAAGAGATGCGATGCTGGATGTGGTTCTCCTCCTTTCTCATTCCGAGGAGGACTGACGTAGGAACTTAAACTTTTCTTGCACATTTCTTCATGACGGAGAAGAGCAACTACTAAGAGAAGGTTCACGTTCTTGAAAAGGCGAGCGGCTCGGTGTGGGACAGGAGCCGGGTCGGGAACACCAGAAGGGCGTGAGCAGTCAGACCAGGCTGGCATGTTACTGCGTGGGGCGTTTTCTCACGGTAGGGCCAGGGGACCACGTTAACTGTGGAAGGCAGGGGCCACAAGATGAGGGCAGGCCCCGGAGCTGGGCTGCCTAGGAAACCTTACGCGGTGTTCATGTCCTCCCACGGCGGCGTAGGAGCCGCTAAAGAGGACCGAGGGAACCCGCGCAGGGACAGCCGGCCTCTGCCAGCAGCAGGCGGCCGGGGCCCCGGGGAGCCGGAGCCGGGCGTGCGTCACGTGTCATGGAGGCAGAGAGGCGTGTCATCGCCCCGGGAGGTCTGGGTGTCCGCGGAGGTCAGCGCCTGCAGCCTCAGGAGCAGGCGACTTCCGAGCTGGCAGGGGAGCGCAGGCGGGAAGCCACACGCGTGCCAGGGGCGGCGCCGCCCCGCCCAGCCCGCCTGTTCTCTGAACCCCGAGTCGGTCACCCACTGGCCAGGTGCAGCCCAGGGTCACGAGACGAAGGGAGCCTGTCCCTTCTTCAAGGAACTCGCAGTCTGGAGTGGGGGACAAGTAAACAGACAAGCTGCGGTGCAGTGTGGTAAGCGCGTAAGGGGCGCGAAGAGATTGGGGTGACGGCAAGGGAGTGGCTCAGTCCACCGCCTCTCAGTGGGCGGTCCGGTCCGCCCATCTCCCGGGGTCCGGTCCACCCATCTCCCGGGGGTCCGGTCCGCCCATCTCTCAGGGGGTCCGGTCCACCCCATCTCGGGCAGCGGGGAGCAGCCGAGCGCCCGCACAGAGCTCCTCGCAGGCAGCGGTGCCGCGGCTCGGGGTCGGAGCTGGAGCGAGCTTGCCGGGGGACGGGGGACGTGGCAAGGACAGGCTCTAAGACCGTGGGCAGCCTTCCCGGTGGCCGCCAGGCCGTCGTCCTCGCTCCCGCTGCCTTCCTCGGGCTCATCACGCGGGCGCGCTCGGGGCTCGCGCCGTGGAAGGCCGTTCTGGTGACCGCAGCTCCTGGCGGTCTGCAATGAGTAGCCAGGACTTGGCTGCGGCAGGAAAGTGGTTTTTCAAGGACTGTTAAGGGCCACTGTAAACCAGACTGCGGCCCTCGGCAGCTCGCGGTCGTCCGTCCTTCCCGCGCCGGCCTTTGGCCGCTCAGGGCCCCACAGATGACCGCTTGCCCCTTTGTGCTGTCCACCGAGCATCTTCGTGAAAGGTCTCCGCGTTCGGCCGCAGGAGCCTTTGCCACTTGTCTAGGCTGCGTCAGAAGGAATGACGAGCGTCCAGCTAGTCTCCGTATTTATGAATGTCCACTGGGTACTGTATAAGAATATGTGAAGGACAGACTGGTCATTGTTTCTATTTGTTTTGACATAGGTAACAGTAACAGGTAGTAGTGATGCTTCAAGATCTAGATCATGTGTGCGTGTGCACACACGCATGTGGAAGTAGGCAGGTATATAGGTAAAACTGAGTTAAAGGTAAACAGGCAAGTAGGTAGGTAGAACTGAGCTCATAAAGCCAGAACTTACACGAGAACCTGCACTAATGGGCCAGGGAGACCTAACTGGCCAGCGTGTTGACCTCCATTGCTTGCAGGCCAGAGTGAGACCTCAGGGGCTTTGCTTCCGTTCCCTTATGATTGTGCATGGATGACAACCATGGCCAAAGGGGCCAAATACTTAAGCAGCTGTCCTATTCCTTCTTCTCATTTATTAGTCACTTAAATAATAGCCAATCTGTCTAAAAGGCCATGGTTGATCAGAACTTAGACACATTCGTGTGCCTACTACATACGTACTCAACTGCAGACACACTCTTCTCCAAGATTCTATCTCACTTGAGAAACACCATATACTTACCTAGAAAACATTAAAGTGTTCAAGTATATGAAAATATACCCACGGTGGTATTGACCTGTTTTGGAGAAAATCAGTGAAAAGTTCTCTCCCAGAGCAGCAGTAATACCAGCGTCACCTGGAAACGCGTTAGAAATGTGACATTGGAGTTTGGACAAACTTCCTGGGTGATTCTGGTGCATGATGCTGAAGTTTAAGAACCGCTTTTTTCTAGGAAAAAAGAAAATTAGGTATGTACTAGGTACTTGGAATGACCAGAAATGTGACTGCCTGAGCACATCTGGCCCTGACCTACAGCAGGGAGCTTTACGGTTTATGAGGGAGAGGGGGAGGGGCATGGGTCATTACCTTAGGACGATGAACCTAGAAAATTGGATTGGGACCATAATGAGGTGATGTGCAGAAGCGGGAAGGAAGTGGGCTCTCGGCGGAAGACACGTTCTCTATAAGGGAATATAGTTTTACAGGCTTTTAAGAGAATGATTGACAGATTGAAAAGTCAAGAAAAGCTCATTTACCAGACCGGCAGGAAGATGTGCACACATAAGCGGTCGTCTCGAATACAGCAGTCATGTGTGGAACAATGAGGGGAAAGCTTTAGTGGCCAGTGCTAACAGCTGAAAGATCCCAGCAGCTCTGAGTAGAAGCTCTGACTGCAGTCTCCTGCACTGGGGGGTAAGCCCACGATTGCTAAACTCAGTAGAATGCTGGAGACTGTTGAGTTTTATTGGATTCCCTCTCACGACTGCCTGCCAAGGGGATAGCTGGGGATGGGGGTGCAATCTGACTAGCTGAAGCATGGGGCGCTGAGGTGCATGAATTGCTGATTACGGTGTGCAGGCAGACCTCGAGGCATTGCGGGTCGGGTCCCAGGCCACCCCAAGAAAGCAGGGTGGAATCTTGTTGCTGGAGGAGGGTCTTGCATTCAGCTTGTGGAACACACAGCATCTGAGAAGTGCAGTAGAGCAAGGTGTGCCTGTGGTCTCACCGTGAACTTACCCCACGTGCCATTCTCCCGCCTCAGCTGAATCTGGGAGGGACAGTGTGGAACACGTCCCTTAAAGATTTGCCCCTCATGAGGAAACTTTAGAGACTCACTGCAATGTCCTAATTCAATTTTTCTAAAAAGCTTTATTTAAAGCTACCTTTTGGAAATAATGGCTCCTTGTAAATCTCTTCTAAATTCTAACAGAAGGCATTTCACGGGAGCCTCAAAGTAGTATTTTGATTTGAAAGGAAAACTGCTATGTTTTAAATAGGAAAAAATCACCACTTTGAAGTTGAACTTAGGTAAGTTATTCTGTGATCAATCTGTCGGGTATTAGTACCAAAAACTAGTCCAAGCAAGAACTGAGCTTGAAGCCCCGACAGGTGACACTGAATGTCCCCTCCATCCCCCGCCGGGAGAGAAGACTTACACCCTGGTAGTATGAATGGAGAAACAGACTGGAAAGTTCAGTAACAAAAAAACGTAAGGAAATTGGTCTAATTCCAGAGCCCCGTCTTTTTACTACTCCACTCTAATTCCTTTCTGGTTTTAGGAAATCGAAAATCTGGGCGCTGGCCCCGAGGCCACTTGTAGACGACAGTTCTATCTAATGTGCGTTCACACAGCCTTTCCATCCCCGTTGCCCGCAGTGCCCAGCCGCAAAGCCCACGTGGGACCAGCTGGGGCGGGTGGCCGAGTGCCAAGGCAGGACCGCCCTGAAACGCCGGGGGCGGAGCCGCATGACAGGCCCCGCCCCCTGGCCTGGGCTTTCACAGCAGGTGTTCATTTGACCGGCCTTAGGGAGTGGTCTCTCCTGACACAGGCATTCCTCGGTGTCCATGGTGTCATCTAGGTAACTGTCACTCCGGACCTCGGTGGCCGGGGTGTCATCCAGGTATCTGTCACCCTGGACCTCCGTGAAGGGTCAGGCGGCCCTCCTCCCCTCGGTGTGCTGTGTCCCTGAGGACCAGAGACTCCTCCGCAGACAGGTTCCCAGCACACTGCTCCCCGGGAGAGCCCGCCGCTGTCACCGCCGTACAGAGCCGCCATTCCCAAGGAGTCGCTCCTCATTTGGAGATGGATTTGGGAGACAGTCGGGATCCTGTGCCCTTGCTGTCCTTTGTTTCTTTAGGAAACAAGTAGCAAGCAGCACTTCTGAATGTCACCCTGCATGACTAGGTCACAGAATTCCCCGTTCTGCCGAGGAAGAGGCTCTTTCTGAAGCCGTGTGTTTGATATAGTGACGGCACACTGTTTGTAGAAAGTGGCTTTCAGTACAAACCATAACCACAGAGGTAAATCTATGGTTCAGCATCTGATCTGACGCACAGGAAGTGTCTGGGGCTAATGATGAAACTTTTTAACTTTCCAGATGACAGAACAAAGGAAGCAGAAACAGAGAATCGGTCTCCTGGGGCACCCTCCTCACATGAACGCCAACCCGCAGCAGCCAGCCTGAGCAGGTGGCGGGAAGGAGCCGCATCTACCCTCACTGCTGGGGCGCGGGTTCGGCCAGTCCCCCAGACTCGCCCACGAAGTGGCCCCGGGTGCTGAGTGCATTTGTAAATACTCGGTTCCATACTGTGTGTATATGATCACTACCCTAAAGGTTTGGATATATGTATTGTAATTAGAATTCCTGGCATGATGAAATTTCATTTGTGCCAAAAATATTAAAAATGCTTTTTTTGGAAGGACTAAAGAAAGCACTTGATTTGCACTTGAACCAGATTATAGATTTAAAACTCTATGACATGTATTTTGTATTTAAAACTAGAATAGCAGGTATTTATGTTTTTTATAAAACTGTGCAATACGGATTATGCAATCACAACAAATCTGTAGCTCCTGTCCCAAGGGAGTGTTCGTCTTTGAAGCTGGTGTGTGAAAGCTGTGTGATAAACGGTTAAGTATCAAATGATGCTGCTGCCAAAACCCCATTAATAGCGAGTTTCAGGCCCCCGGGCACTCCGTACCATGTAGTTATCCTGTGGTGACACTGTTTCTCGTCGCTAGCGGCATTAATGCCTCTGTCTTATAGTGACAACGCTCCAAGTCTATGAACTGTCAAGTCAGCATTCATTGTAAGAAAAGCAACTTTAGTTTCGAAGATACTTTTAAGCTTCTGAATTGATCATTTAAACTATTTCTTTAAATCTGAGCTAAATTAGAGGCTCAGACTTTCGCTGGTGAAGGTAATGAATTTTTTTTAAAGGGAACTTTTTATGCAGCATTTGGGGTAAATGCATTACTGCTGGCCAATCGATGTCATCTCCTAGGTGAATTTTGGTGACGCGTTGTAAAGAAATGAATAATCGATGGTCTCTAGATTACTTAGTCCAGAGTTGATTTTTTTCTTCATCCAAACATGCTACAGTAGCTAAGAAGTATTAACATGTACCTCCAGATAGGATGAAACATGATCTAGCCCATTAGAACTCGGAGTTGAACACGGACATGGTATTCTTGCGAAAAAGCCACATTTTGGTTTTATTTCTTTGTCACACGATTTCTTTCATTGATGGATGAAAAGTATGAAAGGAAACTTTTATATCTGTTGCCTAGTTTTGTATATGGATCTCATTTTACAAGAGAATGTCTCTGCAAAAAAAGTTTAAAGATGTATTGAAAGCAGAGTTCTGAAATGAGTACTTCAAGTTTGTAAACGTATATATAAAAATATTTAATAAATGACGCAGAATAATACGTAGCTTTCGTTTCTGCTTTCCTTGGTGTGTTAATGGCTATGCCAGTTAGGTACTTTCTTTAGGACCAACGTGAAGCACAGCTGGTTTGGGTACCAGATTAACTCAGAAAATGCTCACCTGGTTAATGGTAACTGGACGAGGGCAGCCTGTACAGACATCGGCCGTTTGGGGCAGCAGCGCTGGCCCGGCGGTGGGGTTCAGGGTCCCCCTGCAGGCCTGGGAACTGTGGACAAAGCTCCCTGCTCCAGCAGAGGCAGTGAAAGGCGGTGCCCGCCCCTGGCGATGCGGTTGGGCCGCGCTTTTGACACCGTTTCCCCGCCCCGCCCGCCCCGCCAGGCCAGGGTAGATGATAATCACCACTCCAGTGGGGAACCAGGTCAGGACGGCAGTCCAGTTAAACGACTAGTTTTACTTTACACATTTGAAAACTTGAAAAGGCAAGTGGCTGGTCCCAGCCGGTGCGGCGCACCCCCATCTTCACCGTGGGGCGAGCCCAGGACGCACGCCTCCCCCACCCCCCGCGCCCAGCCGGTGAGGACCTGCTCGCCAGGTGGTTCCTCTTTGATGCCCGTGCGGCCCAGCGCGACGTGGCAGGGCGTGTGGTGTCTCCCAGGGCCCATCCAGTTCACTGCCAAGTTCCGCACCGACATGTTCAGGCTGCAGCTTTTTCAGGTTTGTCGTGTTTCGCCTGAATCCTGTCACTTAAGACATAAATCTTCAATCAGTTCACAGCTTCAAGCGGAAAGTAAAGAAGAATGCCGCCCCGCCCGCATGACACACGCGCATCCCACCCCGGGAGTCGGTGCGAACACAAAGCTCCTGCAACTGAGCCGCAAAACGGGAAGTTTAAGCTCCTGCGGCCTTTGATGTGGAACCGATTTCACCTCTCCACAAGCGGCCTTTTCAACTCTTCCATTTCGAGGACCGCGGTCCAAGTCACCTTCAAAGTCACCTGCCCAGAAGAAGAATCAGTGCTATCAGGCTGAGCGATAACTGGGGTCGCAGGGTCCTAACGTGCAAGGCCGTCTTCGGGGCTTTGATTAAAGTTCGCTATAGCGCCAGTTCCAGGTTCAAGATTTTGCCCATTTCCTCAACTGAATCATTCATTAAATCAAAGGCTCTGGGAGCTGCCATCCTACTTTTTCAACGTTTATAATATCTTGCCCTTTTCTACTTCTGTCCCTAAAATTACGTCATGATAAACCTCCTTCCCCTACAAATAAAGCCTGCATTCTTGGTTTGCGGGTCCAGCAGCTGCCAACAGCAGCCCACACTGTGCTTTTCTTAGAACTGTATCTGTCCCCACTCCCCCCGCCCCACCCCCATCACACACAAAACACAACTTCTCTTATTTCATTCTTTAAAAATTTGATTCGACTTGATTTGTTACCAAGTTCATGTTCTTTATTCCATGTTCTTCATTTAGCCAACTTTTATTCAGTTGTTCTTTCAGAAAATGGTGGCTTTTGCTCCTGTAGAGATGGCTCTTTCTTGGTTTAAATACTGCTGACATAAATTCTAAAGCAAGCCTACTTAATTCGTGGACGCTAACCGGCAGCTCGGTCTTTGCGGCGGCAAACTAAACAAAGCTTTCCTTTGGTGCTGGTGGGAAATAATCAAGATCTTCACAGTAAACTAAGGAATTAACTCGTTGAAAACTCAAGTGAAACATAAAATGGGAAGTTAAAGCTCTGGATCCTTCTGCTGCGGATGGTTTGGGTCATGCGTTCGTGACAAACAGCCAGAAAGTTTCTGAGACGGGCAGAGCTCGGAGGCCCCGCAGGCGTGGTTCCAGACTGCCGCAGTAAAGCGAGTTGTCTTTTGACAGATGGAGGGTCTTGCCTTCGATTTGTAAAAAAAACGCAACATCCGTGAAGCACAATACAGCGACGTGCAGGAAGGCAAGGAGTGCCTGTGGTTATTTTAAGGCTCAACATGAGACCGTCGCTCTGACTTCTGGGCTGCACAAACGGAAATTCATATTAAATACAAAAGGAGTCTACGGCCACGCCACCCTGAACAAGCCTGGTCTGATCCGATCTCAGAAGCTAAGCAGGGTCGGGCCTGGTTAGTACTTGGATGGGAGACACCTAGGAAGACCAGGTGCTGTAGGCGTAAAAAATAAAAAATAAGGGATTGTAAGCTGACAAGGTCCTTGCGATCCATGAGGTCAATCAAGGGTTGCCTCGCCTAACAAAAAAATAAATACAAAAGGAGCATGAACTACATCCTTATCGAGTAAGTTTTTGCTAAAATAATGTTCTTACAGATTTCGAAAAACGAAACATGTGCCTGAAAGGCGGCTTAAATTACACATGATGATAAAAGTCACCTTTACATAAAACAGGCTATAATAACCAGACTCCTACCGCAGGCTCCTGAGGAGACAGACGTGCTCTGCCTGCCAATCACTCGGCAGGAGTGAAACTCTAATTTTAAAGATAAGGAATTGAGCCTTAGAGAGGGAAAGTCACTGGCCCAAGAATAAACAAAGGTCTCCCGACTTAGCTGAACGGGAGCGAGCGCGTCCCACCTCAGCAGACTTGTGTTTCATCCTACAACACGCACCCATTTGCTTTGCTTTTCAAATCTATTCCCTAAGAGGATCTGCAGATGAGAATGCACTGCATGTGAAGACTTCGTCAAGACCAAAACTTCTGTGGCAAAGACAAGAAGCCCCTACAATCTGTATTACAGCTGCGAACCTCGCAGGAACCTCTAACTGCGTGTTTCAAAAGGAGCTGTTCTCCCCAGGGACGCGGCTTCCTCCAGCTGCGGACAGGCGGCCCGGCCGCCCACGGAACGTGTTTCATCAGCAAACTCAGCTCTGCTCTTCTTCGTTACACTGATCATTCGTTAACAATCAACTACGATGCTGGAAAAACCCCATGAAGATTTCGATTTTACAGAAAGTACCCAAAATTCCGCCAGTTTTGCATCACAAAGTGGTTGTGAAAAGTTTTGAGTAAAATGCCATGTGTGTGGTTTTTGTGGGTGGCTGCAGCTCAGAACTGACTACCGGGCCTCCCGGGTTACCTGCAGGGGAGCTGCGATGGCCATTATAAAGACGACAGTGATCATCATCACAAACGTCTTTCCATCTTGGGGACTGTGTGCCGCATTCGGCAACCCCGGGAAATCTAGAGGCTCATCGGAAGCACGACCGGCCTTCGCGTCTGCACCCCAAAACACACCGAAATGAAGACAGCGGAAGGGCAAAGCGCGGGCTGCTTCTCGCACGTGGCCGACGCCCGCGGGCCGTGGGCTCCCGGCTGCTCGTTCTCAACTGGTTCGGTGAAGCGAATCCTGAGCTCACTGGGCACTTCCATTATTTTGCTTTTTTTTTTAATTACCAAAGGAGAAACTTACGATACTGAAAATGCTTTAAGGTCACGACGAACCAGTGTGAACGAGAATCCTAACACCTAGACGGGGAACTGCACCAGCCACGCAGCCTGGCGAAGGAAAAGCGAGCTCGAAGCCACTCTCGGGCACGACCCGCAGCTTGAGAAAACCCTCCGGTGGGCTCCGAGCCACGACACAGCCCCGCAAGGCGCCACGTGCGCACGGAGCCGCCCGGGGGACGGGTCTCTGTGCCCCGCCTCGGCCCCCGCCAGGAACAAACCTCCAGACGGCCCAGGAATCTACCCCGTCCCTCTGGGACGTAAGCAGCTATTTCGTCCTTTTCTTCACACACTTGTCACCTTTAGCACCTCGCGAGCCGGAAGCTTTCTGTGGGAGCGAGCGCGTGCCTGGAAGAAAAGCATTTCAGCCCTGGAGGGGACGGGGACGAGGCCAGGGTGCCGGCGGCCGTTTCCTTCACAGGCCACACGGAGGGACAGGAGGGCCCTGGACCTCGCACCGGCTCTCCCGCGTCGGTGCCGTGGCTGAGGGTGGTCTTGAATCCGTCCCTGTCAGCTCCCAGGCGGCCGAGGGCGGTAACCGTGGCTCAGGCAGACACTGAGGCGGACGGGCTACCAGCCCCGGCCCAGGCCGTCCCCACCTCAGCTCAACACGCGTGACCAGGGCCGCTTTCTGCGCCCTCCACCCCCGCAGGGGCCGGGTGTCATCACTGGGGGTCCTGTGTCCCCGTGTCTTAACGCGGCACATTGGGTCGTACGGTCTTTTTGAAAACCCGTATCTCCAGCATCCTAATTAGGTTCTGACAATCAGTTTGAACTGAGTTCATGAAGCGAGAAAGCGACCACACGGCTCGTGACTTCCAGATAATGACTCTCGTATTGTGATTGGTGTTGAATTCAGAAGTGACTTTAAAAAAATATTCACGAACAGATGTCTCGTCTTAGGGACGATGCTGTATCTCCTTGGTTTACGCCGCGCTCACCCCGTTAGGGAGACACTGCCCCTGACGTCTGCATGGTCCTGAAATGTCCCACCTTTCATTAACAACCACATGCAAATTCTGGGCCACAGCTCACATCGCTAGTAAGCCCAGGACTCTCCTGACTAATTTCAAGGGCCCTGAGAGGGTGCTCACCACTTTCTAATGATGCCCTGTCACGTTTTTACCCTAAATCTGACTGAACCCAGTGCTCACCGCCTCCCCTCTCTCCCCGCGTCACCCCTGGTGTAGACACAGCTCTGTCTCCAACACATTTCTAGGTTTTGAGAAGAGCAGATCTTTACTGGAGGAAGATTATAACAACCAACAGGAAATTACTTAAAAGTGACAATCTGACATCAAAACTCCCTGCCCCCTTTCCTCTCTGCCACGGGAGTAGCTATTTCTTGTCTGGTCTCCAGCCTAATGCTAGGGCCCACTCCCTCCCCGCCTCTGCCCAAACAAAAGTAAAACTCCGCCCCCATCCCCACCCCGCACTGCTTCAAGTGAAAACTACTTCTTCTGTCTTAGTTGTGCAGAGCAGTTTTAGCCCTGGTCTCAGCCACTCCCTCGGTTAGCCCTTTACCTTGACCCAACACACGAAGACTGTAACGCGGTGTCTTATCTTCCAACCAAAGTGCAACCAGCTTTTACAATAGCGTTTTTTTTTTTTCCTTCCTGATACATCTTATAGAAGAAAAAAATCAGTCCAGGAAGGTGAGGTGACTTGGCCGAACTAGATCATCGGGCCTGGGATTCAAAGGCAGATCATCCGATCCTGTGTCACATTCTCCCCTACGCCAGTGCCTCACTGTGCCAGGTCCTATCCCGTCCATCAGGGGCTGGGGCCTCCGCCTCTGGCCTGCCCACCTGTCTGGGGAAGATCTGCAAATGTCAGATCAAGTTCTAAGAGACGCAAAGGAAAGTCAGAGTTCTTCAGGGTAAGGGCTGCCATCGGTTCATTCCCGTGCCTGGCACCTAGCACAGTTCCTGCCAGTAAGGGGCTCAGTACATCTGCGAGGCGGGGGCGGGGGCGGGGGGTGATTCTTTGCAAACCTTCGCTTAATCTCCTTGAGGGCTCTGGAGCCACGGCCAGCCGGGAGCCTTTCATTAAGGAAGAAACATCTAGCAGTGGCCCAAAGAAGTCACGTCTAGAGCAAAGGGCCAGGCAGGCCGACTCTTTCTGCTACCGACCATTCAGTCCTATAACTAACCGTCGATCATAACGCCTCCGGCTCAGTCACCCTGCGTCACAACTCAAAGCCATCGCCGTTGCTCCCTCTGACCAAACGACCCCACTCTCTCTCTCCCTTCTTGCAATGCCTGAGACAGACGAAGCTGGTGTCTCCATGAACGTGAGTTCCGACCACGTGCACCTCCGTGCTCTGGCTATCCCAAGTCCCTTGTCTAGTGATGCTCAAGGGCACTCCCTCCACAGCCCATGGACGGTCGTGGCAGTTCTCAGATTACACCCCGAGAGACAGAACACATTTTAGGTAATAGAAACCGTGGCTATTTGGGGTAACAAAGAATTATGGTTCATTTACATATGAACAAAGATACAAGGGATGGATTTCAAAATCACTGCGTCGAGAAGTAAATGCAGTCGGGTTCAAAAGGCCACACACCATGTCGGTCCGCGGATGTGACATTCTGGACGAGGTAAACTGTGGGGACAGCAATCAGATCAGTGGGTGTCGGAGACAGGGGCATGAAAAGGGGATTTATCACAAAGGACTAGGGAAATGTTTTGGTGATGGAAATATCTTCAGGTGTTGGTGGTTACCTGGCGATACTAGGTTCTCGAAATTCATAGAACTGTAACCTTAGAAGGGTAAGTTTTACTATATGTAAATTATACCTCAGTAAACTCGACTTAAAACAAAAATTTTTTTTAAGTGAGAGGGGACAAGGCCAGTCCCCAGACCTTGCCTTTGTAACCTGCCCCCCAGGTGATGCTGATGCACCGCTCCTTAGGGGCTGCGTCCCAGGTGATGCTGATGCACCGCTCCTTAGGGGCTGCATCACGACACCTTTACCCTTTAGCTCACACGATGAACTGAGCATCATCGCAGAGCCGGGCAGGGGGATGAGGGCAAATGGCCCGCTCACTAGGGACCCCGGTCAGGGCTGGCAATGAGACTTCTTTTCCCAAGGATTTTTTAAAAATTGTGTTTTAGAACCTGCAGATGGAACAGTCAGTCCTGAGATACAATGCATTAGTTTTCTATTGCTGCCAGAACAAATAACCAAATATTCAGTGGCCTAAAACATGTATTATCTGATACTTCGGCCAAGTCTGAAGCGGGCTGGCGGGGCCACATTCCCTCCAGGGGCCCACAGGGAAGATCCACCCTGTCACCTTCTTCAGCTTCCAGAGGCTGCCTGCGTTCCGTGGCTTGTGGCCTGCCCCCATCTTCAGAGCCGGTCACACCGGTTCTGATGCTTCTGCCCTATTCCTTCCCTTTTTAAGACCTTTGTGATGACATTGGTCCCCCCTGGATAATCCAGGCAATCTCCCGATCCCAAAACCCGTAAGGTAATCACATCGGCAACATTCCTTTTGCCATGTAAGGCAACACAGCCACGGGGTTTGGGCATCCGGATGGGACAGCTTTCTGAAGGCCGCTGTTCTGCCTGCCACATGTGCCTAAGATGACCCTCGGCAGGGACTTCAAGACAAAAAAACACATCACCTGTTTTCAAGTTGGACTGATTTGAAGACAATTAGGAAGGTCGAATTTTCTTACGGCCCAAACAAGCTGAACGAGGCAGCTCATTAGCACGGTCACATAAACCGACAGAGCCACCGGTCACATAAACCGACAGAGCCACCGGTCACATAAACCGATAGAGCCACCGGTGACATAAACCGACAGAGCCACCGGTGACTGCCTGAGACAGCCTTGCTTCCCTCTCCCGTCACCACTGACACTCTTGGACAACCAGAAACAACAAAAGACGATGTGTTTGCTTTTTCAGACACACGCACATCGTATCTCCTCGGGTTTTATCTGCAAGAATTAGCGCTTTAAAATTAAGGCCAGGTGAGTTCAAAGAATGCGAAGGCGGACCATAAATTTCCCGGAGAACCCTTGTTGAAAAAAACAGCCACTACATGTGTAAGAGTAGAAAATTGAAGTATATGCCATCCACGTCTCTTCTTTGGTGAAGTGTCTATTTAAATTTTTTGCTCACTCTTTTATTTTTATTATTGAATTTTGAAAGTTTTGTTTTTCTCATCTGGTTGCCAGTTCTTTATCGAACATATGTTTTGCAGATATTTGTTTTCCTGCTCTATGGCTCACTGTTTCATTTTCTTAGCAGAGTTTTTCAAATACTGAAAGGTTTTCATTTTGATGAAGCCCAATTTATCTTTTTTTTTTCTTTTACAGTTTATGTTTTTTGTGTCCAAGCAAACTCTGCCTAACAAGATTTTCTTCTAGGTTTCCTTCCAGGACTGCAGTGTGCAAGGGCTTTCTGCAGCGTGCAAATGTGCCGCGTGTGACCCAGGCTCACCAGCACACTACTACAGTGAGCCACGTGTGGCCGGAAACACCAAAAGGTGAATTTTAAATTGTCTTCAGTATTTAAGTATTTAAATTTAAAAAGCCGTAAGTGGCCAGCTAGGGACAGGAAGTTCTAGAAGTGTTATAGATTTAGATTTTACATTTTGGTCTATAATACATTTTAATTTTTGTATATACATATGAGGTGTGAGTCAGGGTTCAGTTTTTGAAATATGACATCAAATTATTCTATGACTTATCTTGGCACACTGTCCAAAATCAAATGACCACGTTTACAACTATTACTCTGTACTCTGTTCTGCTGGTCTATGTGTCTGTCCGCTACGTGATATCCACCGACATGACATTGTCTTCACACAGGTCGACTGATCTCCAACAAAGGCGCCAAGGCCACACAACGGGGAAGGGACGGTCTCTTCAATAAACAACGTTAGGAAAACATGCAAAACAACGTAACCCGACCTTTATCTTACACCAGTCACAAAAATCAACTCGAAATGGATTAAAAGCTTAAATGTAAGACCTGAAACTGTAAAACTCCAAGGCAATTTATAGGGGAAAAGCTTCATGGGCAATGACTTCCTGTATCTGACACACCAAAAGGATAAGCGACAAGAGCAAAACTAGACAAGCTGTGACTACATCAAACTAAAAAGCTTTTGCACAGAGAAGGAAGGAAAGAGTAGAGTCAGAAAGCAACCTATAGAAAGAAAATAGTTGCAAACTGATAAGGGGTCAACATCCAAAAATGCAAGGAACGCCTAAAACTCAACAACAAAAACACAACCTTCTTAAAAATGGGCAAAAGATCTGAACAGATATTTCTCCAGAGAAGACAGGTGGCGAACAGACACATGAAAAGATGCTCAACGTCACTAAACATCAGGAAAATGCAAATCAGAACCGCCATGAACCACCAGCTCACACCTGTTAAGGTGGCTGTTACCAAGAAAACAGAAAATATCAAGTGTTGACGAGGATGTGGAGAAACCGGAACCCTCGTGCCCTGCTGATGGGAATGTGAAATGGGGCAGCCGCTAGGGAGAACAGTATGGAAGTCCCTCGGAGAGTCAAAAGTAGAAGCACCATATGATCCAGCGACCCCTTTTCCGGGTACGCATCCAAGAGAACTGAAGTCAGGATCTCAGAGACGGCGGCGCTCCCACGTTCGGGGCAGCGTCGTTCGCAACAGCCAGGACGTGGAAGTGGCCCGGATGTCTGCTGGCAGTTGAATGGATAAAGAAAACGTATATGCGTACAGTAGAATATTGTTCAGCCATAAAAAAGGAAGAAAATCTTATCCTATGCTACAAAATGGATGACATTTGAGAACAAATGAAAAAAGCCATCACAGACGAGTAGATATTGCATAATTCTACTTATATGAGGCAGCTAAGTAGTCAGTCATCAAAGCAGAAAGTAGGACGGAGGCTGCCTGGGGCTGAGGGACAGGGAGATGGGGAGCGGCCATTCAATGGGTACAAAGTTCCAGGCGCGTAGATCAGAAAGTTCTAGAGGTCTGCCTGTACGGTACTGCTCTTAGAGTGACAACTCTGTACTGTACACTTAAAATTTACTGAGAGGGTGGATCTCACTTTATGTATTTTTACCAAGTTTCTTAAAGTCATTGTCTTGACTACTATAACTTTATAATAAGTCTTGAAATCGGGTAGTATGAGTCCTCTGACTTCTTTTTCAAATTTATTTGGCTGTTCTAACTTGCTTCTCTATATAAATTTTAGAAATAGCCTGTACAGTTCCACAAAGAAGACAACTAAGGTTGTGGCTGTAGTTTCATTGTATCTATATATCCAAAGGGTAAGAAATGGCATTTTGACAATATTGAGTCTTCCAACCCATAAACACAGTCATTTAGGTCTTCTTTGATTTCTCTCAACAATCTCGTAGTTTCCAGTACACGAATCGTATTCTATTGATCCCTAAGTATTTCAATCCGACCCTTTTCTCTCTCCTCTCGGCAGCGCCGACCTTCTGTGGGGACAGAGACCCCGGCATTGCTCTCTTCTCCCTTCATCCAACCCGTCAGCCACCCCTGTTCCTTCTGCTCGCACACGCTTTCCCAAATCCCTCCCCCTCCCTTCCCCAGCTCATCTGCAACGTGACTCTTTTCCAGGCAGCCATCATCTTTCCCGGACTCCTGTGAGTCTCTAACGCCTGTCCCTCCCTGAAGTCTTGAGAGACTCACAGCACCCTCCTACCCTACTCTCCAAAACCTTCGTTCACACGGCCCTCTGCCTCCTTCTTCCTTAAGTAGCCTCATCCCTAACAACTCTGTCCTTCACGGAAGCCACTGTCCCAACACACACATACGCACACACACGCTGTTCCTTCACTCAGAATGCCCATCACTTCCTCCCTTCACTTGACTTTTACCTATCCTTCAGGTCCTAATTAAAGTACCCTTTTTCTGGGGAGCTTTATGTGACACCCTAATCTGGGTTATGTGTTCTTAATCCCTTTAGCATGTAACACACAGGAATTATATTTCTCCTCTGTAGCTCCTACATTGTAATCTCCGTGAGAGCTAGGGCTGCTTCTCGTCTTGTTCGTCACTCTTTTCCTGAAATCCTTCCTTTAGGATGAATAGAAACAGGTGCAAATCAGAACAGAGGAGCCAGTGGCAGAGGAGGAATTATAATTGTAGGTATGCTGACCGCCCTGACCATGGGCTCAGTCAAAAATGTGCAATGCCCGTCGTGTCTTATTACTGTGTGAACATTAGACTCAGAAGACCTTGGGCAATTCCCTTCGCCTCTGAAATCTTTGCTGCATTTCTGACATGAGTTAGCAATACGCGTATCATAGTATAGAGAATTAGATGAGATAGTGCAAGCATTTTTGTAAATTGAACACTGGTACACATACGTACCTACCATCATATCATATGCATATATCTATCATAAACCATAGTGCCTAAAGTCTAATAACTTATTTTCACCCATCAGTGCTCTCTACTTCTAATTTCCTACCTTTTCAAATTTATCTTTACTTTAATAAAGTACAGAATAAATGCAAATCAACCTTTCCTGTTCTGAAGTCTAAAACTCTTGTTTTAAAATACTCATCATCTAATATCAACTTTGGGGGTAGATTTTAAGTACTTGCTACGTGTTAAATTAAAATTCTTGATCCCTTTATTAAAGTAAGAAATGATCGGCTCTGGCAAAGAGCCACACTAACATCGTCAGATTTACTTTTTTCATCTGAAACTTATTTCATGTGAAAAATAAATAAAAATGTTAAAGAAAACTAGTATTTCTCAGTAGACATTATATATATCCAGGATTTCTATCACCAAAAAAAAGCATAACCTTTTAGGAAGATTCTGTTCTCTTAAAAAAAAACAGAGCAGACGATGTCATAAATATACTAAGAGGAAGAACATAAACACTGTTCGATTCCCCCGTGCCCAATATAGTGAAATGAAATAATGGATATCAATGACATACAAATATAGTAAATATAAATGGTACCTGCTCGACAAACATTTATTACGATTGTTGCAAATTGGTCAGGATTCTGTTACATGTATATTGAACTGAAATTGTGACCGAGACCAAGGCAGAATCTCTTTTATGCTTTCAATGATATATATTTTGTTATTATTCATTATCTGTTATTATTATGCTAATAATCAAAGGGCTACCTTGTCCAACAAGGAGCTTTGTGTGCACAAAGCACTGACTTTAGCAAACACCTGCCAGTCACTCAAAGGGCAGAATCAACCAGCTCTTCGTATTTTCCACATACTGTGTGTAGTCACAGCAGGCTAACAAAAAGCTAGTCACATTCTGGCAAAGCATGTTGTATGATAAACAGATCACAAACAGAAACCATCACCAGCACTCAGAGACAAAATCCAGCTGGGTTTCTTTATCCCTAATCCCAGTTTCAGCGGCAGGTTTTTTCCAGAATGAACAGTAGTTTGATTTACTCAACACTATGCACAAGCCAGGGTGTGGCCATCTTTCTCTAAGTAATATTACAAATGGATTTTCCCTGAACTCTTGTAGCAACAGGATCTTAAAGTGGTTACTGGTAGGAAAAGGTGAGATTCAGGTCAAGATGCAGGTCTACAAAAATAAATGATAGCTTTTAAGGACCACCACAGCCACCAGAGAGGCAGGGGTATTATTACTAAACCCCCAAAAAGGGCGATACAGCCTACAACACGAGTATTTTTCAAGCTTTCAACATGGAGAACATCCGGTTCTCCTGAAGACCAACTACTTCATCCCAAATTATTCCAGTACACCGATAACTGCCCCAATCACTTTTCCTCCTTGATCATCGGAATGAATTCAGAAAAAAATCAATGAAACGTTCCCTTTAGCCTCCTAAAACTTCTAGGGGCTGGGAATGTTGTTTTGCAAAGTAGGGATAAAGAGAAACGTGCTTAATAAGTTAATAACTGCATTCCTCGTCCCTGGCTAGCCGACGACGACGTGGAAACCTACCTCTCACCTTGGGGCTCGCACGCCTGTGTCTGCGCTCCCCCAGGCGCCCTGGGCGCTGCTTGACGCCCGTAACGAGGGTATGAGGCCCCTGCGCGCCAGGCGGTATGCTTAGCACCCGCGTTTGCACGCCCTTCGAAAAGCGCTCTAGGCCCCAATGGAGAAACTGAGGCCCGCGCTCACACGGCGGTGCAGCCAAGCCCCTCGGGGCCCAGGCGGAGCCCTGGCAGCAAACCACTGGGGACTCCGGTCTCGCTGTGCCCGCACTAGGCGCCCGGATCTCTGAGGGCGAGGCCATGACCTAGGGCTCTACACACGCACGAGGCAGGGCGTGACTGCGACGTGAACTCGTTTCTTCCTGTCCACTCTAGAAGAGTGGGGAAACTGAGGCTCGGGCTAAGTGACCTGCTAGGGGTGGAGACAGGCCTGGAAGGCCGGTCTTTACGGTTCTCGACGCCTCTGCCTGGCGCGCCCGAGCCCGGGGTCCCGAAGCGGAGGGCGCCTGGGCCGGGACGCTCCCCTCCCGGAACCTTTTCCCGTCAGCAGCTTTCGTCGCCAGGGGAAAACGGCGGCCAGCCCGGCGGCCCCACCCGCCGCCAGCTGCAGGGCACCCCGCCAGGCACAGGCCGCCGGTTCCCAGGCACTCCCTCCTCCGCCTTCGCCCCAGCCCCGCTGCGCGCCTGCGCGCCCCGGCGTGTGGGCCGGCGAGGAGCCGCGGGCGCCTGCTGCTCACGTGGGCCCCCACATGGCCGGGCCGCGGCCAATGGCAAGGTGGGGCCGTACGCTCGCCACGCCCCCGGTGCTCCGCCCCCTCACGGGAGCGCGGGGGAGGGCGCGCTCCGGGCCCGCGCATGCGCCCCCCTGCCCAGCGGCGCCATCGGCCTGGCTGCGTGCTGTGTGCGCATGCGTGCCGCCCGCAGGGGTTTGCCTGGGTTTGGCCGCGGTTGAGGCCACTGAGGCCGCAAGGTGTGCAGTGGAAGGCAGAGGAGTCGGGGGTGTCCGGGCAGGGCTACGCGTGGGAAGGGGCCTTTCCCCGGGAAAGGAAGGAAGTGGGTGCCACCGGCTGCACACACTGCCCTTTTGGCGTTGTCGGGGAAGTCAGAACTGTCCCAGGTTTTACGGCGAAATGCAAATGAGCTGAACCCGCCCCAAGGCCTCAGGGCAGGAACAGCAGTTGCTTGGGGGTCGCTGAACACGGTGCAGCCACAGCTTGAGCATCGACTGCTATGACTGCTGTGGGCCAGGGCGCCCGTGGCTCGGAGATGTCTCACCCGAGAGCACCCACCTGGCCCGGGGCCTGCTCCAGAGTCGAGGCCAGGGTACGCTGAGGACTTAGAGTGACACAGACTTCCTCCATCAACGTAACCGAACTCCAGGAGTTCCACCGCAGCTTTCTCGGGGATGGTTCTATGAAGAAAAGATAGGGCTATCTTTAGGCTGCAAAATTGCATATTCTTGTACATATTGTCATGCCATGGGTCCCTCACTAAGCCACGTGTCCCTTTGAGAGCAGGAAGCTTTAGTTGCTGTTTTTAACACTGCTTAGAAGGTGTCATGATGGCCCGTGGTGAAAAGGAGCGGTACCTGAAAACAGGACTTGGCTGAACACGTGTCCCACATTCGTCTCACAAAGTCCTGCTCCATATTGAGCTCCTATGGGCCGTTGTTTAGGTTGATACCTAGGTGCAAATACCATGGAAAGTAGCCCCCTACCTGCTACTCTTCCCCCAGATTTTATTTTCTCGTTAATATAGACTTGTTGCTCCCTCTGCTTCCCCTTCTCTCTTCCTTTAGGGTGGGTAGGTTTACTGAAGATTGTCAGAAGGTTGGAAGAAGGATGGGAGAAAGATGAAGGCACAATGAGAATTGAAGAAATAACTTGAAAGAAAAAAAACTTTCAGGCGGACCTCGGAGGCGTTGCAGGTTCTGTGCCAGACTACAGCAATAAAGTGAGTCGAATCTTTACAGGTGAAAGGTCTTGCCTTTAATTTGTTTAAAAAAAAAAAAATCTGAAAAGCAATAAAGCCAGATGCAGTTAAAACAAGGTGTGCCTGTGCTGATCTGAGGCCACGGAGTTCTGGTTCCTCTTTGCCACCGTCTCCCCAGAGTCCATAGAACTCAGTGACTGTTCATGGGTTGATTTTAATCACATCTTTCTTCATAACTCTTGAAAGACTATCTTTCCTACATTTGTATGGCCTAAATTGGAATCTTGACAGCATGAAAGCACTGGAAACAGGATATGGGGGAGACGGTGCCGGGTATTAAGGAAAAAGGGGGTAAGAAGATCCTGGTTAGGGGAGAGAATGGTGAGCGCTTAGAGAAAGCAGTAAAGACAGAAGGACAGGGCGCTGGGACTGGACCCAGCACAGCCACCGAAAAGCAGTATGGAGGGTCCTCAAAAGCCTAAGCATTGACCCACCATGTGACCCAGCAATCCCTCTACTGGGTATTTACCCCAAAGGCTTGAAAACCCATATCCGAAAAGAGATTTGCACACCGATGTTCATAGCAGCATTATGCACAGTGGCCAGGACATGGAAGCAACCGAAGTTTCCTATGATAGATGATTGGCTAAAGAAGCCGTGGTACATACATACAATGGACTATTACTCAGCCATAAGAAGAGATGAAATACTGCCATTTGCGACAACATGGATGGACCTCGAGATAATCATGCTAAGAGAAATAAGCCAGACAGAAAAAGTGGAAAATCACGTGATATCGCATATGTGGGATATAAACCTAAAAGCAACAAATGAACAGGACAAACGAACAGAGACCCACGGACATGGACAATGGACTAGTGGTTACCAGAAGGGAGGGGAGGGGGAAAATAAAAAATAAATAAAATGTTAAAAAAAATTATGTATATATAGTATGAAAAATGAATTTGAAAAAACTAATAATGTTTTATCTGTCAAAAAAAACAAGATGCAGCGGATTGTGCTACGTTGTACAAATAAGGACATGCTACATTCTTGATCATAAGGATTTGTATACTGCTCATTGTGACCCCAGAACATTCTTACTTCATCATTTAAAGAGTCCTGAGAATTCTGGCAATAAAGTAGGAAAGACACAGGTGAGCTTGACCATGTAGTGCCAGAAAGGTAATCTGAGATCTATAGGGCTCCGTGCACGTTATTTTAGTGTCTCCACTACACTCCCAAATCAGAAATCAAAGACCATGGCGAAGGGCTAAGCGGCTAAGGTACACAGGACTCTGCTGGAATCGGGGCGACATTGCTGAAATTCTGGGAGCAGAGACAGCCAGTAAGGGCTCGAATGCTATAACTAACTTAGGCCCACAAATGGAAGGCACCAGGTCACTTACAGAATAATGAGGTCATTCAGGCAGAAACCCGGGGCACCTACCATAGGTCTTAAACATGATGAACATCACCAAATAATGATCAGAGATCTAGTTAGGGGAGGTCTCGTGGCAACTTGCAGCCCTCCTAAAATAAAGATTTTTAGAATACTTGCTGAAGGAATTGTCTATTTCAAAATTATCAAGACCGCGGTTGAAGATTCTTAAAAACACACCAAAGATGTTTCATTTCACTGTAGGGGGTCTCATCTTGCAACTGATGTAGACTGTTTGGCTCAGTGTTTACAGACGTGTTCAGTTGCCTGGATTATTTTGTCAAATCCTAGTTCAAAGACCCCTACCCCAAACACCTGTGGAGCCCTAGGCTTCCTGCTCCCTGTGAAAGATAGTAACTTAGCTGTAACATTGAACACTATTTTGCTTCCCCCCAGGAGGTTAAAGAGGAAGGAGATGAGGAAGGGGAGGGGAGATTGTATCAGGACCAAAGTCCCAGAGACAGAATAACAGGCCTCGAAAGCTGAGCTCATCCGATGATTGATTAGGGAGATGTCACAAGGATAGTTAACCAGCCTACTTTAAACACGGGCCAACAACAGCCCAGAAGAGAGCAAATGGGTAATTCGTTCGCCGTGTTTCTGTTTACATTCTCCCCCTGCCCCCCCACCTTCTAGGCCAATGTAGGTTCTGCTGTTGATTAGAGGCAAATTTGGGGAACTAGACAGGATCTTGGAGCTCGTGGCTCATTCTCCTCACCTGGCATGTGAGCAAACAGGTTAAGCATTAATAAGCTAGTTAGGGGCAGACCCAGAATTAGAATCTCACTTCTAACCACATCTTCAGGGCCAATGTGTCCTCCCACATATCTACGAAGTATCGATCGATTTCTTCGCACTCTGTACGTGCCTGACACGCCATCCATCGGGAGGCGGAGCCTCCTTTGCCTCCTCTTGACTTGGTCTGTGACTTCATTTGACCAATAGGATGCAGCAGAAGTGACTTTAAGACTTTGAGCTCAGGCCTTTGGAGATCTAGCAGCTTCTGTGTCCCCCTCTGGGAAGCCAGCCTCCATGCTTTTACGGAACTCAGAGCAGACGACTGAGTGACGAGACACAGCATGTGGAAAGGCAGCAGAACGTGAGGGAAGCCTGCATGGGTGCAGCTGAGTGGGTGACCCCCGCCAAATCACATGGAGCAGAGCGACCCATCCAAACTCCACCCCAATTCTCGACCCAGAGAATCATAAAAATTAAACAGCCGAAGGACTGCTACATCCTCTGCCCTACTCTATTAATTTGAACTTGATTATCATAATTAAGAAATCGGAACATGAAATCATGGTTAGGTTTCAGAAATCTTATTAAGGGACCTTAATAACCAACACTTTCGTGTATGTCGACAGCTCTTATCAAGACGAGGTGATTTTCTGCCTTCAGTTAACTCCGACCCTAACGCTGTAATTTTAATTTATTCATTTGCTGATCAACCAACCCCACTATGGGTAGATTAATTTACACTGAGCATCGACTGTAACAAAATTTTCTCCCAGTCCTCATACTCGGGTTATCCGATGCTGCGTTTCAGACCACCAGGAAATCAGTGGCTCAAGACGACACTATTTACTTTGCTCCCTACTTTGCATTTCGGGCGGGGTCCTGATGGGACATCCATCCCTGCTCCACTTAGCATCAGCGCGGGCTGGCGTGAAGGCGGGCTCCCTCACATCTGGAGGCTGGCAGTGGGAAGACCCAGACAGCCGGGCTCCTGGGGCATCGCGATCTCGACGGAGCCTCTCCACGTCTCCTCTCCAGCATGGTGGCTCGGGCTGGCTGGTCCGCTCACAGGTCGGCTCAGGGATACTCAGATGTATTCCCAAGAAAGGGATCGCGGCAGAAGCTGTGTCACTCTGCGTGGCTTGGCCGTGGGCGTCAGGTGGTGTTCCTTCTGCCCTGCCGACGGCACGTGCTTAGCGGAGCGTGGCAGAGTGAGGCTGGTGCTGCCACGTTTGGAAAACACAGTTCCGCCTCGCCCGGCGCCTAAACTCTGCCTCTGAATTTCATGCTAGGGGGAAAAACTCTTGAAAAACTAATTCCGAGAGCTTTTAATATATTTTTAAAAACATTACTGTTCATTGCAACACCTACGAAAGCTCCTTCTTTTCCCCCGTAGATGGCTTGGTTTGAGGTCGTGCTTTATCTCCCTCGCGCCCGGTGATTTCGATCTGAACTGAGAGGAAAGGGGACTATGAATAGTCTACTGTTACTGCTGTTTTGTAAACCTCCCTTCTCTTAAAAAAAAAAAAAATAGATTCGCTGCTTACAGTTGAAACAAGCAGTGTATTCATAGCAAGGTTGAGACATTCTGAATTTAATCTGGCTCTGGCAACTACATATTCTAAAGAAAATTCATTTTGTACGGTCTCTAACAAGTTTTGGATGAATACTAATCACTTACATTTCCACACGCACACGCACGCACGACACGCACCGCGGTCCCTCAGTATCTTTCATTCCCAAGGGATTTCCGGCTTCTCGGCCCAGCTTACCTGGTATCACTTTTTTTAAACCTGGCAATGACACACCAAAGGTATGTGGTGCCTTTTTAACTGTTGCCTGGCAACCCTCGAATGCCCAGGACGCGAAGTAAAGTGTGCAGAATCGCCCCGTAATCCTGGTAGGAATTACATTGTGCCTAAGACTTAATTAGCCAAATTGAAGTTTTCGCGTGAACAGCAAAGTCAACATTTCATCTGATTGAAAAAACGTGCCCCAGGCAGGACACATACCAATCAGAGAAGAGCTTCTCTCTTTCTGTAGCATTTTTTAGTCATTTTGAAATTGTTACAAGTAAAAAGATATACCCAGTAACAATCAGCCATATAATCCTTGCAAGTGATTGTACCTACGTTAAATACTTCTCTATCCGTTGTCTGACCTCTAACCCGCCAGCTTATTTTCCCAAACTATGTTTTCAGCATAATATTTCAGAATATTTAACATTGACTTCTCAGACTCCCTGTCTAGATTCCTCTTTGAACTTCACGGCACAGCCGCACCACCAAAAACTTTGATATGTGTCAAAAGTTGGCATTTTAAATTGTCTTCTAAACAATGTGACTTCAGAGATTTCGCTGGTCGACTGACTCCTGACATTTCATGCCTGTAAATTAAATGTATCGCTAACAGACTCCCTCGGTGAACAAAATATTCTTTAACAACTTACGTATGGGGGATTTTTCGCTGCTCTTGAAGCCCGGCAACCCAAGATTATTTTTGCAAGAAGCACGGCGACGAAATGAGAAGGGAGATTGTTCTTGGCCAAAACATTTTACCATTTCAGTTCATTTTCAGAGGAATGAGTGTGTTTTCAAAAGTGTTTCTTAAAAGAAAATCAGGTTACATGTCAGGGAGGGGTAAAGCGTGATACGAGGTCACTTTAATAAGAGACATCTAAGCGCTAAGAAGAAATCCCGGAGAGCATCTTTGTCACAAGCTGACGAGCGGCACGACTTTTCGAGCAGTGTAGACAGAGGACTGCAGTCATATAAAGACGCCCTGTCATCCACATGTGGCCAAATAAGGCCGGGGCCAGCCAGCGCCCCGCCTCTGGGGGCCCCTTCTACAAAGCCACAATAACCTAGGACGCCGAATTTTGAAAGTAGCTGCACACTCACAGAAATCCTCAGAAAAGTCATTTTCAAGTAGAAATGAGAAAGTTACTGAAATTAATATAAATTATTCGCATCATCCCCTCCCCTCCGCCCCCAAAGAAGTGAAGATTTAAACCCGCCTTATTGATGTTCAGCTCAAAGTGAACTGTAGGCCCTCGGCTCTGTGACTCTGTAGACTATCAGGCAGTGTCAGATCTTCGGGGTGTCTGTGAACCCCGCGAGTGTGGTTCAGCGGGTGTTTCGAGTTCCCTGGGGAGAGGTCGCTGTGAACTCACCCAGGGGCCCTTTCCAGTCCTGGCAGTAAGACCACAGGTAAAGCTCGGTTTAAAATATAAAGAATCGCCTGTCATTTCACCTCACCTCACCTCTCCGTGTGTCTCTTGAGTAAAAGGAAGGTGATGCCCCACGCTCCGCCACCTCACGGGAGTGTCGTGGGGGGAAGAAAGGGCCGGCAAAGAAGTGGTGTGGCTTGAACACTTCCCACAATCTGGGCTCCTTCAGCGCATTCCATGTGCTGTGCCACCAAAGCCTCCTCGTAACTATGACATAGGTGCAGAGACCAGGCTGCGGTTGAGGGAGACCCAGCGCCTTGCCCAAGCCATACCTAGTACGTGGCAGAGGCGAGACTGGGCTTGTCCGATTTCTAGCCACTGAGCGACCCCACCTCCGACATCAGATACAGAAACAGCTATTAAATGGTAAAGCAATAAGGTCAGATATCACTATGACTAAAACTTCTAACAATGAATCTTTATTTAAAGTTACATTGTATGTGTGTGTGCGTGTGTGTGTGTGTGTGTGTGTGCGCGTGCATCTCCACGTATCGTTTTTTAAAGTTTCCATTTTTGTTGATTTAAAAAGCATGATGTTTTTAGCCAGACTTTTTCAATGGTAGAAAATCAGGAAAATACAGTCTAAACTAAAAGAAGAAAAGTATGC
>NW_006434366.1:2760805-2777720 GCF_000325575.1 Pteropus alecto | reverse complement strand
GCGTCGTGTGTGCTGCATAAGCAGCAACCCCATTCCGCGCCCCCCAGAGAAAGTCAGGCAATTATAGAGCTTTTCCCAGACGAAGAATGGAGCGTTTCAATGGCAGCACGTAGCTAGAATTCTGATAGTTGTTCGGTGAGGGTCAGGATGACACATTGATCACAGCGAGCTGCCGCAACGGCTCAGCCGTAATCACAGAAAAATCAAAAGAATGGCTCCCCACGCAGCAAGATGCCCGGCAGAGGTAGCACTTGGCAGATACCCTGAGACTCTAGACCCGCTGATGGCCCTGGAGCAACATTCACTCCTGAAAGGTCCAGATCTAGAAGAGAGATCGTGGCAGTAGAGCGGCCTGCATGGGCGGTTTAGAACGGGCTTCTTTGCAGAGAACGACCTGGGTGTCGATCCAGGCAAACGTTCATCCCGGGGCCAGAGCAAAGGGTCAGAGAAGTCCTAGAATTCGGAGCTGTACCCTGGACTTGAGAGGGACGACCGCAGGCAGAAATGGGAGCTGGAAGGCGGGAGCCCGGACTCTGAGCGTGAGCCGCGCTCCCGCAGGGGACGACTGTGCCCACAGACGAGCGGGGCGGTGTCTGCTGCTGCGCCTCCAGCTCGTCGCCGAGGGAAGGAATTCGAGAGGAAAGCAGAGGAGCCCAGAGGGCTGGACAGGCTTCCCGCGAGCCCACCAAGAACGCACCCAGAGATGAAGGACTCACCATGCCGTGCAATGTATCTGCCTCTGTCTCCATTTCTATCAAAAGCGGAGGCGTCTTTCGTCTTTCCCTGAGCTGTCTTGAACTCCCTTGTGATGCCAGCTTCACTCACGCTGAGAGGAACTACGTTTTCATACTGTCTTCCTGGACAGGTGGCCTCCTACGAGGCCTTTCCCCACATTCGGGGACTGAGAAGGACCCTCCGAAGCCACTGCTTTTTCGTTCGAACGACTGGGGTGAGGAATACACACACACACACACGTGTGTGCACACACATGTGAGCACGCACATACAAGACACGCATGCACGTGTGAGCGTGCATTTGAACACATGCACACACAGACACACATGCACGCATGTGAACACGTGTGTGAGCACACATGCACACGTGAGCACACATGAGCACATACAAACACAGGCGCACAGCGCACATGTGAGCGCGCACAAGCACACATGCACGCACACGCATGTGAGCACACGTGCATGCGAGCACACACAGACACAGGTGCATGGCGCACTGTCAGCACACATGTGAGCACACGCAGACACACATGCACGCACGCGCATGTGAGCGCACGTAAACACACCTGCACACACGCACATGTGAGCACACATAGACACACCTGCACACACACGTGTGAGCGCACACAGACACACTGCACGTACACGTGAGCACGCACTTACACACGCAGGCACACACACACGCCGTGCCCTCAAGGGCCCCCAACAACAGGTTAAGCAGTTTTCCCAAGACGAGGTACAGAGCTCTCGAACCCCATAAGCCCTGCCCTTTTTTTATTTCTAAGCATGAACAACTCAGCTCCAAGGCTCCTGGCCAATTACAGGCCACATGAGGAAGTGGACAACTTACTGAGCTAATAGTTCCCGTAGTTGTCCCCTTTCAGAAATTCTGTGACTTGAATCACCTCGACACTTCAGATAGACTTAACTATTAGATATAAGGGAGTGTGAACTTTGTCACTCAAACGAAATAATGCACTTAAAGGGTAGGGACCAAGTCTTTTCTGCGTAAGCATAGAATGTGCTTAATAAATCCATTAATTTAAACACACACACACACACACACACACGCACAAACCCTAGAATGGCTGACACAGCAGAAAAGGAAACTTTAAATTCATGGAATTATATTCCATTATACACTAATCTAACAGTAATTTGACCTTCTTCAAGTCTTATTTTCCTTTACAAAAAAAGCCTGTGACAGGCGTCAGACGGTTGCTGACCTATGGCGGTGATCACTTCTCCAGGTGTACACGTGCTGAATACTATGGCGTGCACTTGAAACTAACACAGTATTGTGCGTTGGCTATATTTTCATAAAAGTCTTTAAAAACAAATAAGGAAATAAATTTTAAAAAGCCTTTTCAATCTCCATTTCTCACATGAGGTTTTAGAGGAGAATCACTCAAAAGGAATCAAACGGGGAGCTCCATGCCGCTCAGGCAGCAGAGTCAGCGCGTGACAAAAGCTGTTCCAGGCACTGAGGCCGTCGAGAGACGTCTAAGGGGTAATCCTTGCCTTGCACGCTTGACCACAAAGCAGTCGCCATTACCCAGTTTCATTTGCTCTTTACAGCTGCTCCCTCCCTTCTTCTCCTCCCAATCATTTCTTCATCCATCAGTAGTAACTATTTGCTTTCTATCGATGTATAGGGACTATGTAGTCATCCTAAGTTACCTCCTGTAGATCAGTGCCCTATGGTTTAGGCGGGCCCGGCGAAGTGCTGTTTTTAGAGCAGAGTAAAACATTTCATTAGACACAGCATTTAAGTCATTCAGCTTCCCAATCTCAACTTTGACTTGCTCATTTCTTTATTCTTAGGAAAAAAAAAAAAAAAAGATTCACACGCTGGTCAATCATGTCACACAAGAAAGTAGCTCAGTGCTCATATTCCGTAAACTTTAAAAAATTTTGGATATTTTCTTAGTAATTCTTATTTTCAACTCCTCTTAGATGATGAAAACTATAGGGCTAGACATTTACCGAGCAAGCTTAACATTAATTTTGGTTTCATGTATTTATGTTTATACGTGTTGTGATTTATGGGAAAAAAACTAACAGTTTATACATTTAGTGAGATTTTTCTCAAGCGATCGGATTATGTTTCTGATCAGGAGAATGAATTTGCGTTTTTCATGTGTTTATTTTAAATTCAGGATCAATATTCTGAAGAAAGATATTCCAATAAAAACTTAGGAAGAACTTCGATTACTCTTTTATTTCCATTTTGTACGTAAGATCCAGCTAAGAATAAGCTCTACTCCATGTTTTGATAGTAATGAAACTGCTTTCTTTGGGGGGGGGGGGGGGGGAGCATACTTTGTAATGCTTCCCCAACTGTCAAATAGCCATTATTTTCTTATAGATAGCCATGTCTATATTAAACTCACCATACGTTTTGAAAATAATTCAATAAACCCTGTAAAACACGAGTGTCGACGTCTTCCCCAGGAAGAGTCAGAGAGCTGACTTAGGTTTGGGCCATATATGATGACAAACTTGCAAAAGAATCGAGAAAAAAAAGAAACGTATTTTCCTGTTCTATTGACTTCATTTACAGAGTGCCAGCTGGTTTCGGCATTTCCCTGTTTATACGAATGCTAATTTCAAGCTTTTCGAACAGGCTTTATTTGATTGCAGAAAGTCAGGGACAGAACAGGAGCGAGCTGTCCAGAGTCGGTTGTCCTCGTCTTTACGACTGGCTCACGAGATTCCGGGGTCTGGAGGATCACTGTCTGATCTCTTATTCTCAGTTATGTAATCTCCCAGATTAAATTGTTCCTGAGACAATCCGCTTGTACCCCAGAGAGTAAACCATCAGCAGACGGTTCCCTGTGCCCTCTCTCTCACGCTCAGCTTTGCATGTGATTATCTGAAACCTGCAGGCCTGAGATTTTCCCCAAAACCATCCTGCAATTACAAGTATTATATAACCAGCCGCTGTGGTTTCCAACTTAAAAATATTTTTAAAAGTGACACAACCAGCCTACAATAAATGTGATTTAAGGGCTAAGCAAGTCCACCGAGGGATTCAGAGGTAGGTCTAGAACACTTTCTTCCAATCCCTTGCCCACCGGATCCATCTTGCCCTTTAAAATTCATTACGTATAATCGAAAAATGTTTCTGGCCTGAGTCTACACAGGTTCCCCGGGATGGAGAGAATTTCACTTGAAATAGATTCTTCGTTTTCACAAGATTTCAGCTTTTGCAGAGTTAGCTCTGATGTGAACAATGTTTTCACATAATTGCAAACATATTTTTCATTCTGTGTCACTTTCTAAAGATGTTGCTCAAGGAAGCAACTAACAATGCAAATGTCGTTAACAGGAAAAAAAACATTTAAAATTAAAAATTAAACAGTGGAGTTACTTCAAAGGAGTTTAAACACAAACAGCATGGGAACACTTTTAAGAGTTGAAATGTGTAAAAATATGCATATAAAAAAATGTTCAGAAATTGATCCAAATAGATATGGGATAAAAATGACATCACAGAACAGTGTAGAAAAATGGACAATTCAATGCTCGATACTAAGATAACTGGGCAGTAGTTTAGGGAGAAAACTCCTCTCTTATACCAGGACAAATTTCAAATGGATTAAAAAAATTTTTTTTAAGACAAACAATGAAAATTACTCAAGCCCTGGAAGAAAAACAGGACACTCTTAATGGTCTTGGGGTATAGTTGTCCTTTTCAGCTACTGAAGTCAAATCCAAAAGCCATAAAAGAAAATATTGATAAATCCAACTACATAAAGGTAAAACTTCTGTGGCAAAAGCCACAAGCAATTCAAAAACAAACGATAAAGTGAGACAAATTTTTGCAACTCATATTGCTAATGAAGATCTTATCTCCTTAATAGAAAACAGCTTTTTCAAATCGAAAAGAAAAAAAGACTAACAGTCCAATAGAAAATCTTAAAAGAGAAAAACAATAAAAAATGAGGTGCCATTTTTCTTCAATTATTCATAAAAAAAAGTCTAAAAGACTGATAGTAACACATGGAAAATCACCGATATTGCTGGTGGAAGTGTAAATGAGTACAACTTTTATGTAGGACATTTGACAATATCTACTAAAATGACTAATGATTACGCCCATTGCCTAGCAATTCTACCTCTGAGGATATACTTGTGAAATGACCATGCGCAAAGCTGTTCACTGTTTAATTGTTTATCGGAAACAGCTCAACTGTCTATCAGTAGGAGACCGGTCTGAATAAATAATGATACATCCATACAGTGGAATACTATACAGCTGCAGGAAAGAAAGTAAAAAGGTTTGCGTAGTGGTACAAAAAGATCTCCAAGAAATAATGTTAGGTGGGGGAAGGGATAAGGCACAACAGTGTCTGCACTGTGCCACCTTTTGTGTGAAAAAGAGACAGTTCAGCCCATATCGAGATGTCGTGGTATGTGCTAAAGAGCCTGTGTGTACACACGCACAGGTAATAACAACTCCTAGTGTGCAGGTGTCTCTGTGTGTGACTCAGGACAGGATTGGGAGAGAGATGTTAAAACTTTCGCATTCCTGATTTTTTTAAATAATGTACATGTTACCTGTTCAAAAATTAATTTTAAATTAACATTGTTACCTAATCTAAGCCTAGTAGACGATTATATTTACTTCTGATTATGTATCTTATTAATGACACCCTTTCTAAAACCGCATGTTGTGCTCGAAATTTAAGATTAATTAGGTTTGGTTGAAGTTCATTATCGAAAGAGTAAATTGCGAAAACCGTTTCAATCATGTACTTGACTTTGCTCAGTCACTTTAGGCTTTCTTCGTACAACTCCGTCCTTATGCTTCAGCTTCAAATATAATCATTCCACTTTGCTTAGAAATTTGTGAGGGCGTTCCCTGATCGAGGAGTCCAATCTCGTCACTGAAGCCTTTTAATCAATTTGAAGCTTTTATAGGTATATAAGCATGTTAAAGTTTTTTATGTTAAATTTTCCATTTTTAATCACGTGCATGAAGTTTGACGAAAGAAGTTAATTGGCCATCTGCCTTTCTTATCCATTTTTTTCTTTCTAAAGTGGAATATGATCTCCTAAGTTTGAAAATCATTTCTTCGTGGAGTAAGATGTTGTCTTCAGGACATGCAAAGATATTTGCCTGCCTGCCTAAAACCCTCGCCAAACAACGGTTAAATTCCTCCTCGACATCTTCGGCTCTTTACTCTTGAATACAAGTGCATTCCCCAGGCCTAGAGGAAGTATAGCGAAGTGCCTTCCTGTGGCAGATTCTCAGTCCATATTCGTTGAATCAACGAACAAACGAATGGCCTTTGTGTCTTCCCAGCATTCCTCCATCAGCTACAAATGCAGGCTCCTAGAGATCAGCCGCAGCTTCGAAGGAGTCGATTAGGTATAGCTAACACAGCACCAGAGTGGGCACCTTATTCATTTATCAGCAGTAAAGCAGTCGGATATCTGTGGCAACATCAAAACGAACAGACCCAGTCATTCAACATCCTTGAAGGACTAGAACGTGGTCGGCTTTGTTTTAAAAAAGAATAATCTTTTAAAAATATGTTTTGCGCCAATAATCCCGACAACTATTATTTCTTACACTTTACTAGCAACTAGAGCAGCGAGGCACTACCCATCGAGATGAAATCGGCTTACCGTCAGCAGGCTGTAGTTTCAGAAAGACCAGCAAAACTGAGCCAATGTCGGATATTAAAAATATTTGCAGTATGTACCAATGGGAAATCTATTTTCCATTCAAAATGGTTTAATTTTTCCTCGGGTTGTCATACAGACAATTTCCTCAACCTGATAAGATTACAGATTTTTAAAAATGTAATCATGTATTTATTTTATGGTTTGCACAAGATGTACCTTTAGTACATCCAGATTTTCTTAACCCATCAAACAGTTTTTCAGTATGTGTTATGGCAGGATATTCTAGAACTGCCAAGAAAAGTAAATTCACAGAGCTGCCTGCAACTCACTAACTATGACAAATTAGCATAAGCAGCCCCATTTTAGAAGGAATGGCTTTTACAAGTTACAAGAAAAATAATGTGACTTTTGCATTTACATCATTAAAAACTGTCCATGAAGTATACGGTTTCATCATGAAAATTAAACACAGCCCAGACAATTTAACACATAGTCTATTTGAGGTGGAACCGCTTAATAAACAGACTTGGGTAGGATCTTAAGACTAACTAGGAAAACTAGCTAACAAGTACCTATTTTTACGGATTTTTTTCTACTAAAAAAAAAAATGCATATCAAATAAAAAAACCTCTCAACACTTGTCAGCCCTCCTGTGAACATACCATATAAACGGACTGGCACTGACTCCAGGAAAAACGAAAGGCCAAATTACTCTCTTCCACCCATGCTGTGAAGTTCAGGCACAAATCTGTCCTAGGCCCGTGCCACACAGCTAGCATACAATGAGCCACTTAGAGAGAAGCAAAGACGGGATAAAATTCTTCAGATTTCTCTGCACAGCAGCAAAGATCTTATTTTCGTGGTCACTCTCTCGATTCAAAATGCCTCTGGCTGCTTGTTCACAGCACAAAACCAGGGTGCGCATTTGCAAATATCGGATCTGCTTACGCTCTATTAATTCCGGCAAACGGAGTTGGTAACTCCGAAGGGCAAAGAAAACCGTGGCCGCAAGTTTACCTTATTCCAAAAGTATCCGCGGTGCAGTGCTCAAGAGGCGTCATCGGCACCCAGAATAAATTAAAAACCGAAAGGACGCCATTGGGTACACGCGGAACCATTCTGGGGCTCCTAACCCGGCGAGGATCACCTCGCCACAGAACCTGATGCGCAGCTGGCCAGCTGCTGAGGTTTGTGACCACAGCAGCTTATGACGCGGGGCCATCTAGTCGCTCTCTCCACGCAGAGGGGTTGGAAGGGCCGGCCTCCTGCGGAAGGGGCAGGAGGGTGAGGGGAGGGGCAGGAAAAAGCAGGGGTTCGGGGGGAGATGCGAACTACGGAAGGTTTAGGGAGAAATTTGGAGATGCCCGAGCTGCCGCCAACGGACTCTTATTTCTCGGTGGACTCTGGACGTTAATGTAACTCTTCGATCTCTCTTTCTCCGGTTTAAAATGTCAGACTCGCCCCTCAACTCACTCTGCCAAGTGGCTTTTCCCAGAGCGCTTTCCCACCTGTGTTCCCTGTCGAAATGACAAACACCCGACTGCCCATGCTAGAAATGTGCAGGGGGCCCGGCTTACATCCCCTTCCAACCAAGTCCCAAGAACCTGCCTTTTAAGTGACTTCAAAATATTTCCAGTTCTTTTCCATCCCAATAATGGCCATCTCCTTAAGGCCATTCTGGTCTTTTTTCTGGATTTTGACAACCACCTCCGAAATTATCTCCCTACCTCCAATCCATTTTTCTAAATCAAAATCCACTTTTTTACATTGATTATACTATTCCTGAACTTAACACCTGACTTCCAGAGCCGAAATATTTTTCCCATCTTCTTTCTACCTCAGGTTACTCCCTCCCCCCACCACCGCCCCCGCTTCCCCCTCCCCCGGTTCATCTTGACCCTCCCCCGCATGCAGACACCAAAATGCTTTACTTTTCGGTTGCCTGGGAGCAGCATCCTGGATCGAAACTTGGGACCTTGGCATTTTTCCTCTTCTCTCTGCCAGGAATACTTTCCTGCTCCAACAGCCCACTTCCTACCGCTTCGCATCCTTTTTCTGTCCTCATCGGTGTGGAAATCGCTCCCTCCCAGAAGCCTTCACTCACCTCCAGAGCCAGGGAGCAGCTGTGGCGCCCTAGGCACACCTGTCTCACACACAGCACGTGGGCCGAAGGGGGCCCCCGTGGGCCGCGTACACTGTTCACCACTGACCAAGCCTGGCACATAGTAGGCCTTTGAAAATAATGGTGGAGTAAATGTATGTAATTGTAGAATTTCCAGGAGAGAATCCAACTAAATGCATTTCATACAACTCGCGTGTAACCAAGTGACGTTTTCTATGTTTCAACTTGTTAAGTTAGCTTGGAGTGTCTCAAATACACCAGGTTATAAGAATGACCCATCACTTGTTAAAATGACAGAGTCCTATCTCTGAAAGAGACACGGAAGAAATTGGCAAAAGTGTTTGCATCTGCACAGAGCTGGTGCTAAGGACCAGGAATGAACTTGCTTTTCTCTGTATACGCGTCTGATTTTTGATTTGCCTTAAAAAATGTATGTATATTTATATTTATATATACACACGCGTATATCTATAAGATAAAATTATTTGCCTCATATGTTTTATATATTCATATGTCATTGGATAAATACTACACAGGAAAAAAAAACCAGTAACACTGATCACCTCTTCTAGGAAGGCGAACTGGGTGTTGGAAGGACAAGTTTGGGAAAGAGACGTTTCAGTGACATTCACTTATACTTTTTGGAGTTTCCAGTCATGTTGAATATATGACCTCGTCGAACATTTTTTAAATTAAGCAGAAATACAGATTTTTAGGCCCCTCCCTGGAAATTCTGATTCATGAAGCTGGAGGTGGGGCCAGAAATAGATATTTTTAACAAATTCCCTGGGTCGCAGCCATGATCAGGCCAGTTTGGGGAACAGGATGAAGGGTGGAGCTGACTGCAGAGCTCATGGCGCCCAGTAGTTTCCAAACCTGGGCATCCCCGGATTTAATCAGAATATCCGAGGACGAGGCTCGGGAAAGCAGTGTTGTTTAAAGTTCCCAAGGTCATTCCGACCCGGGCAGCGGCTCACAGCTGGCGCTGAGACCACTGACTGACCTAGCGCGATCAGTGTATGAATTCGCTCTCAATCTTGGTGGCCAGCCCCCAAGAGTCCCCGGCGACACCCGCCTCCCCGAATTCTCACCTGTGTTGTCCCCTCCTGCAATGAATGGGACTGACCTGTATGAACAATAGGACACTGTGGAAATGACGGGGTATCCTTCCCAGCGCTAGGTATAAAAGACACCATGGCTTCCACCTTGCTCTCTCAGACTGTCCCCTCCGGAGAAGCCAGCTGCCATGTTTTGAAGACGTTAGGAAGCCACGTGGTGAGTAATTAAACGCTCTCGCCAATAGCCAGCACCGACTTGCCAGTTACGTGGATACACCGTTTTGAAATTGGCTTTTCCAGCCCCAGTCAAGCCTTGGCTGTCACCTTAACTGCAAACTCATAAGAGGTCACAAGACGGAGCCAACAAGCCAAGCCACTCCTCAATTCCTGACCCATGGAAACTGCGCGAAGTAATAAATCTGTATGGTTTTAAACTGCTACGTTTGGGGAGAACTTGTTACGCAGCCTTAGATGACTAATACAATCTTACCAGTGGTCCCGGTTCCGCTTCATTTTCATCTCCCGACTGGCCAAAGATTGGCAGTTCTTGTTCCTAAGCCTCTGACTAAGGGAGCACAGTGTGCTATTTGCCTTCCCGGATGAGTCAGCTGATGCTGGCCCCGGACCTTCTCACTTGGGCGGGGCCGCCTCCTAAATACCGCCGGTCAGGAGGGAGGCTTGGAAGTCCTGCCCGCTGCAGTGCTCTGAGGTGTAGCATGAGCGGGTGGGGAGAGATCAGGGGACCTTGTTCGTAGTGATGAAGGGCTGTGCGTTTGTCCACGGGAGGCCTGATGCTGGCATTCTCCTTGCCTGGTGACATCTGACCTCTCCCTAGAAGCAGAGGGCAGGAGGACTACAAGTGACTCTGCTTCGTGATTGGGGGTCCCTTCGTTGTACGCTGCTAAACTCAGGCCTGAAAAGACTGGTTTCTATGTTGACAGAGGAGATGTGTGCTCGGTTTTCACCTGGCCAGTTGTACGTGTGCGACATCGCCAGTATCAGAGAGAGCATTCCATAAACGATCCCCTCCAGGTCCTAGGGGCGCTCTGGCAGGAAGCCAGCACCCTCTCTCCCCTCGATGTCGCCCGCCAAGTCAGGACGGCAGGAATTACATTAGATCTCACTAATAAATTATCGGCCAAAGCTTTAAAACAAATATATGCATCTGGCTGATGCCAGCTCTTCTTTTCTGCCTGTTTTCCACAGTTATGGTCATTTGGCTTTCATCTGAGTGGACACCGATCGCTTAAAAAGCCCAAAGCCGAAGCCCACTGGTGTTATCTGCTTGCATGTAAAAGCAGACGTCCATTTGCGAAACATCAAACGAAATTAGGAAAGTGTGGGATGTGTGTTGCTTGGTGTTGCCTAGCAATATGGTTGGGGCATAGGAATCACAGAGAGGACGGAATTCACACCCACGAGGAAATCATATTATTCATAAACACGGGCACTCGCACGCACACACACAGACACACACATCTGACACCTCAGGAAGAATGTTATAAACCATGAACACAGCATTATGGCCACAAGCAGACTCGTCTTCAGAGCACTGGTGAATAAACACGCTAAGTGATCTGTCATTTCTATTTCAACGACTATGTGAGTATATCTAGCAGTTAAAGGAAAAAGTGTTCTGTGCCTCTGAGTGGGCTTTACAAAAATCCCTCACACACATGAGCCCTGTCGGTGTAAGCAAAACCCACATCCTCGGAATGAATATGCTAATATGTAAAATTATACGGAGAGGTATTTAATATATAGGAGTAACTTTAAGCTCTTTGCTCAGCTTTATTTCAAAATACGGTGGTTTGCCATTAATTTCCATAAAAGCCAAGTGTGGTGGTAAAAAGCATGACCATCAAGGTCGGACCTTTGATTGCAAATCCTGACTCTGTCTTGTGCCGTGTTGCTTAATTTTCCTGCACCTGACTTTCCTCGTCTATGAATAGGAAATAAGGGTAATATTTAACTTCCAAGGTTGTTGTGAGGATTAAAATGAGGGAATCCACGTAGAGGACAGAGACAGGCCTCGGGACCCCCAATACAGCAGCCTTTCTACTCCTTGTTAGTGCCGTAATGCAAAACACCTCTTGACTGCCTTTTAATACTTATAGAGGCCAGTAGTTAACCCAAGCGCTGTGACCATAGGGATTTTGCAGATAGGAAAGTTGTTGAGTGTCAGGAAGAGGAGAATAGGCCTCCAGTCCCATCTGCCTGAAAGGAGAGGTGCGAAGCCCCTTCCCCTTTCCCCTCCTAGCCCAATCAGTGGCTCTGCCAAAGTCAGAGAGGCAACCAGCTCAGGTCCCTGAACAAGACCCCAGACTTTAAAATGCCAGTCACCAAAGGAAACCCTGAGGTTACTCAGCCAGTCCTCCCAGAGCCAGGCTCCCCTCCCACTTACTCCTCCACCCACTGTCCTCCCGGGTCACAAAGCTGGAGGTCCTCTAACAGGACTTTCTTCTCTCCAGCTGCCCCTGGACATGACCTTGGGCAATCCCGTTCCAGTAGAGCTGTGATTTCCGGGATACATATGGCTTTCCCAGGCTACGTGGAGGGAGGCAGGCCGCTGGGGGAAGATGGCGGGGCATCGGCCATCTCCTCTGCTGAGCTCCAGCTCCAGTCCCCAGCAGCATTTGTCTCTTAAGCTCTAGGTGAGACAGACTCAGAGGCTGAGCCGCCAGCCCTCCCTGGGGGGAAGGAAGCAATTAGCAGAGCGCCTGGGAGGCACGGAATGAAAACAAGACGTGTGCTCTACTAGGAAAAGGTGAATAGCGGGTTTGTGGGAACGAGACAATTGTATGAATTCTATTTTAAGAGTAAAACATTAATCAGAAAACAATTTTAAAAAGATCCCTAATATCCTTACTTGTATGAATTTGGGGATTTTTTTTCTTTTTAACTATTTTGAACCGAACTAAATTACAAGTACTATGGTTACTTATTACGGTTTAGAAAATTCCATTTCTTGAGATAAGAACGATTTTTTTCTTTGACTTTTAAAAGTCCTTGAGACAACGATAAGTTAGAAAATATACTGAAAGAAAGGATTCCATTCGTATTCGTGACAAAAAGGTCAGATTCCTAGGAATAAACTTAAGAAGTGAAGAGCTCTATGAAGACTTTTCAAGCTCCTGAGGGTCCAAAAGAAAACTTGAGCAAACAGCAGGATATCCATGTGTTTAAATTAAAAAAGACTTTATAAAAATGTCAACTCTCCCTAAATTATCTATAAATGTAAAAAAGAACTCAATAAAAAAACAGTTTTTAAAATGATATAAGCTGATTATAACATTAATATGGAAAAATAAAAAAGTAAGAGTATGCAGAAAAATTCTGAAAAACAAGGGTTGCCTAGCTGTATTAGATATTAAAACGTGAAGCCGTAATAATTAAAAGAGCACAGTACGTGAATAGACAGGCAGCTGGATGTAACAGAAATGGACTCAAATACGAAAAGAAATTTGCTTTAGATAAAATGGTGTCTCTTGTCAGTGGATAAACAGTGTTTTAGCAAATGGATGGCCCTGTTTGTTGGGGGAAAGTGGAGAAGGCAGGAAATCAAAGCTGGATCCAAACCTTGCACCCTTCATAAATTCCAAGTGGATTAACATTTGTAGAGAAAGAAAAGATTTTTTACTGCACATCCAGGGCATGCCAGAACAATCGTTAGATAATTTTTATATAATCTTGAAGTATGGTAGGCCCTCGGAAGTATAGAATAAAAGCCAGAATCCATTGAAGATTGATTTATACATAAAATCAAACATTTCTGCATGGCAAAACAGCAACCACAAAACAATCACCAAAATATTGGCAAAGTCGAAAAACAAAACTTTTTTAAGAAAAAGAAGTGAATGGAAAAAAGCTCCAGTTCACTTGGAAGCTGTCATTTTCACCCATCAGACTGGAAAAGGTCACGTCAGAGTCCCCGTTGGAGAGAGCGTGGTTAAACAGGCACCCCAACTTTACTACCGGAAGTTTAAGCTGCTACAGCACCGCCACGGGCAATTTGGCAACGTATATCAAAGTCATAAACAGACATATCTTTTGATGCATTGATTTCACTTACAGGGATTTACGCTGCATATGTTCGTGAGCACGTGTGAAATAATATGGATACTAAGTCACATTTGATACATCATTTTCTGTAAAAGATTAGAAACAATCTAAATGCCTCTCAATGGGAAATGTGTTAAGTAAATTGTGCTACATCTAGATGATGGAATATCTAGAAAGGGTGAGGAAGCTCTTTATGTACTGATGGGGAATGATGCTCATGATCTACTGCAAAGTAACAGGTAAACAAGGACCCGTAGTCATCAGTTATTTTCGGAAGAGAGACACCTGGGAGAGAGATTTTCGCCGCACGCCCCTTTATCTTTGGGAATATGAACCTGTAAGTGTATTACTTTGTCCAAAAAGAAACAAAATTTGAACTAAAGAAAAGCCTTGGCCACTTTGCTCGCTTTCATGTAAAGTGTACTTTACGTGGCATTTTGACAATCCTGCCACAGCGAATAGCTCAGATCTTTCAGAACTTCCAGCTAACCTGTGCTTTTACGCAGCCGGGATTTAAAGATAAATTCTCTGAGCCAGGAGGATGCCAAATAAAGCCTATTTCTTCCTAATGTGTCATTTTCTACTGTGATATCACCTGATTTAATTTTTCAGCTGAGAGCTGGTGGTCAGCAGGATTCTGAGACAGCCTCCAAGTTCACTGAAGTTTTCCGAGGACACAGCCATGCTCCTTTGTTCACGATTGTCCGTGGCTGTTTTCAAGCTACAGCAGAGTCCAGTGGTTATGACAAGAAGCCACGTGGTCCGAATAACCTACAATATTTACTATTCGTCGCTACGTAGGAAAAGTTTGCCAACCCCCGGCTGAAACGTTTTGGGTTGGATCTCCTGTTATTTGCAGCTTAAACACATTCGCACGATTTTGATCTTTCATTCCGAGGAGAAATGAAATAACCCTAAGCCAAAACTGATAACGGTGGCGACGTGTTTTTAAGTGAACCTTGCCTGAAGCACGCATACGTGTATAACGGTTTATCGCCACTGTTGCAGCTCAGTGAATTTTCACAAAGTGAACATACTGTGTAACTATCACCAAACCCAGAATTCCCCTTAGCTCCTTTTTAGGCACTAAATCCAGCACCCCAAAGACACCCATTGTTCAAATTTCTGTCGAAACAGAGCTCCAGGGACTAATTTTGACCGTTTATAAGCTTCATGTAGATGGATTCAGAGGTATGTGTCCTTCTGTGTCTGGCTTCTGTTGCTCGGTATTTCGGTTCTGAAACTCATCTGTGCTGTGTGTAGTGGAGCTTCCTTCATTCGCCTTGCTGTGTAATATTCCATCGTACGCATAGGTCACGATTTACCCATTCTACAGAAGACGAACATTTGAGTTGCTTTGACTATTATGAATGTAAAGAATGTAATGTTTGGTGCACGTATATTCAACGTAAATGTGTATACGTGTTCTATATATAAATACATAACGTATACGCTGTTGGAGTGGGATTGTGGGTTGTTCACCTGTGATCTTTACTGTGCATCTGTTGATGATTCAATGTGAAAAAATCCATAGTTCTGCTGAACAAAAATTGGTCTTTTTTCTCGTTTTAACATCGAGATTAATTTAGCGGAGTATCAGGCTCAAAAGATCACACAGAACCAGATGAATAACTAATTAACTGAACATTTAAAACAATTACCGACAAGCAGGTTTCCCCTTCAGAACTTATGCTGTTACTTTAAGGAAGTTTCAAGCTGCCTGCTTAGAGATGAATTGTTTAAGCAGCTGAATTCAAATCAGTGCTTCGCTCAGCAGGCTGGGAAGTCTCAGAGGCGCATATTCTGGGACAGGTTCCTTTCTCTGAGGAAAAAGCGATGAAAGCTGATAGACAGGTGGAGGGGATGGCAGGGCGCCTCAGTGGACAGAGAGCTCAACGAAGATGAGAAAGGCCACATTGCCGCCATCGAGTCCCAGTGACTGTGTACTTAGCAACCCGGTTGCAAAGAAAAGCCACAGAAAAATCAAGGTTCTGGGAGACGGCACTTTCTCCTGTTCCGGCCACCTCTGCCTGGGGCTTCGGCCTTCCCCTGCCTCACGCAGACAGCATTCTCCAGGGGCCCGAGGGCTCGTCATCTGTGTTTGCCCCAAGCAGCACCCCAGGACTGATGGGCAGTGGACGGTCTGATACATACCAGGAAACGTCAGAGAAGCAGGAACGAGGATGTGAGGGAACCGATGACCGGGCAGGCAGACTTGGTCCAAGTTCCTGCCCTCGCCAGCTGCCATCAAACCGGTAGAGAAGATTCACCCCGATAATTATCAGGATGAGTCGTCGGTGGCCACAGAGTGTCAGGGTCACACTCAGGGCTTCGTGGTTTTGAGCTGCTGCCCTCTCAACGAGATAGCAAAGTGGAGATCGAACTGTTGTGACCTGTCTCTCCTAGGCACAGAGGTCTTAAAGAGAGAGAGAAAGACGTGAGGGGGAGGGAGGGAGGGACGGGGAAGGAGGGAGAGGACGAGGAGGAAGAGCGACAAGGATGAAAAAGGCGAGCGTTGTCGCGGGACCCTAAGAAACATCTCTCCCCCGCCAGGCCTCCCAGAGCAGAGCTGACGGTCTTCTCCCCGGTGGGCTGCTCCGGGCGGGGTGCGGGCGCAGGTCCAGGTTGGTTCTCCAACTTCCTTTAGAAAGTTGGGGTCACCCTCAGCCTCCCAAGGGCCAGCGACAGACTGCTAGCTCCCAGGCAGCTGTGTCGGTGGCCCCGGCACGGTCCCCGTCCTGGACACAGCGAGAAGGGCCAGAGGCAACAGGGCATTTTTCCTCTGCGCCCCGGGACCGGACAGCGCCCTCTGCAGGCGCGGACGGCAGCCACGTGCGCCGCCGGTCGCCTTGCCCGGGCCGCGCCGTCTGCTTTGCCACATTCTTCGGCCATGGAACCAAGACGACAGGTGTCCTAGAGAACACTGTCGCAGATGCTGCGGGTCGCTCACGGGCGCCGTATCATCCACCCGTGATCATCGCTGTTTTGCAAAGCTCTTGGCTCTTAGAAGCTGTAAACGGCGTCCTATTTTAATGTTGAAAATCTGATTTTTCCCTTAAACGCCCCTCCACCCCCCACAGAGTGTCCAGGAGCACTTCTCTCGAAAGCCTCTGGCAGACGTTTATTATTTATTACTCTCTGTCACACTCCCGTGAGGTGGCTGACGTCTGCATCCTCATTTTATGGCCAAGGAAACAGATAGCGAGCCGAGCGCTTTGCCGAAGGTCATGGCCCCGAGTCAGGCAAAAGCACAGGCAGAACCGGCTGTGCCCGGCGGCCCCGCCACCCGCCACCCGCCACCC
>NW_006434366.1:2756873-2760778 GCF_000325575.1 Pteropus alecto | reverse complement strand
CGCCACCCGCCACCCCGGCGGCCGCGCCTGTCTGAACCGCCTTCAGACCGGGACTTTCATGAACCGTGAGGAGTGACATGGAAGCCAGCACTGCTTTAGCGGGTAAAGGTGACTCGGTAACTGCACACGTTAATGTTACTCACTGACTTTCTGCCAAGAGCCATTCATTGACTCAACCCGAAAGGAGCTATCTCCTTAATTTTTCACTGATTATAATCAGACACTTCCCTGTAGCTCTGTGAGAGGGTGGTTACATCAGACGCCAAAGTACGAGCACGGGCTGTTGTCCTTTAGGCCTCTCGGAGAATGAATCTGTCCCTCTGCACGAACTCGCCATCATGGCCTCCATTATATAACTGTCCCCTCACGCAGAAGCCACCCAGGTGCTTCCGAAAGTGAATCACCCTCCGGTTCCAGAACATACCCTTGGGTTCTCCCTGAGCCCCTCTTCACTCCGCCCACCTCTATCCTTCAAAGTCTCTTGTTATCATCAAGTTTCATCTTAAACCATCACCTCTCTAATAGGCCACATCCTACTCACTCCAGCTCTTTCTGTGAAGCGCTTATCTGATGCCCTCTCGTCTCTGGTCTAGCTGACTGGCCTTCTGCCCCTTCTGGGTAAGATTATCAACTGTTACTGTCAGGCGGGGCAGGTCTTACTCATCTTTGCGTGAGCCGAGGTGGGAAATGCAGTCCCCCTCCCCGAGGATGGGACGCTGGCTCCCTGATGGGAAAGCTTTTTCTGCCAAGAGCAGCTTAGTAAATATTTTCGGCTTTGCCAGCCATGAACGGTCCTCGTGGATTCTTCTTTGCTTGCTTTGTTTCAACCCTTTGAAAATACAAAACACGATCCTGAGCTCCCAGGTCAGCTAAGGATGGACTTTGGCCCCGCCATTTGACCCTCAGGCCCTAGTCTGCCTGACTTCTGGCTTAGTAACTATTTCTTGGATTGTCATCAGTGGTCTTGAACTTCGTTGGAAATTACTTGTGTGTATTTACAGAAAGTTTAGCATAATTGATGACTTTCGTACCGGTTTAAAAATAGCAGTATTCCTATTCTCCAATACTGCGAAAGACCACTTGTGGCACAAGGCCCAAAGGAATTCTATAACTTAACTTTTTGTACTTTTAAGAGAAATTACATTCTATAGTATCTGTATTTATCGTATCTTAAAAGTCCAAACAGTTAAAACGTAGGCGAAAGCCAGCTTTTATCTAGGTGAAAGCATGAACTTGCAAAATCCATGCATCGTTTGGCGTCACTTAAAGGGCCAAATCCCGTCACCTTTGCAAAGCTTCCGCCAGAGCGATGGGGCCACGTGGCATTTTTAGAAGGTGGGATCGTAAAACGAGCTCTGCAGCGCTGATAGGATTGTTTTTTTAAGGTGTTGCAAAATCTTCCATTTGTTCTGTCAATGATTGCTCTGGGACATGATCTGGAACAAGTTAATATTTATAATGCCTGAAACTCAAGGAAGGACAAAGAAATAGTCCCTTCCAGGTCTCGCCGACCTGGATCAGCGTTCAGTGCCCACGCAAGGCCATTGTCACCACCTCTCCGGCCCCAGGAATACTGCAAAGTAATAAGCATTAAATGTTTAGTCATTTCCTGCATCACGTTTGTGAGACATTGTAGCTTCCTCATCAGCATATCTAACCGAGTTATAGTTCAAACAGCCGGTTTCCATATCAGCAGCTGTTTGGTTTAATATCTTTTCAGCAAAGATGCCATAGGGAGCCTTTCAGAAAACCTTATGGCACCATTTCAGCCTGTTTTCCTGAGGAGATGCAGCTGAGTAGAGCGTTGACTACCCTCGCTGATAATTTGCCAGCGTGTGAGTAGTGAAACTTCTGCAGATGAAATTGCCTTAAAGATGTCACATCTGAAAAGCTCTGAACTTCCGTGAAATTTAATTGTGTGTCGAAGGCATGCCCTGATTTTATTAGTATGCCGAAGGTCCTTCATCTGTCTAGGGAGAGTGCACATACGCCATAAAGGATGGCCGCTCCTTCTATACAAAAGATAGACCGACAGTGCAATAACTCAGTCCTCAGACGGCAGCAGTCACACTGTATTGACCTCTCCCTTTTTGGCAGAGAGGACATAATGTTTCAAATAGAAAGTTCTGTCAGCTAGGTGACTGATTAGGGAAGCCGAAGACAGCAAGAAGAAAGGTATAAAATGTTCTTATAAAAATACTCTTCAAAATTTGAGCTATTTAACACATGATAAGAATATATAGTCTAAGACAGGAGAGAATTTTATTTCAAAAAAACTCGTCCTGTAAAAGTAACTCTGAACTATGGTAAACTTTTAAAGTATCTTTGTCTTCTTAAAAGATGGTGGGTTTTCGTGCTAGAAATAGCCACGATTTTTTAAAAAAATATCGTTTGATATTTACTTATATTTTATATTTAGAAAATGCCATTTCCTATATCTAAATTGGCTTTTGAAGGTGGAAAATGCAACAAACTGAAATTGTGCTGAATGAGCTGTACTTTCTAAACTTTGAACAACTCTGGTTTATCACTATTTCCTATTCTAGTGTTTAATTTTTGTTATATGTTTGTTTTATATGTTTTGCAAGTAGGTGAGGGGAAATGGTAGAAAACACATTGTCTGCTTGGGCTTTTAATTCATAGGCTGGATGCATCTGGATTCAGGGTCTATCGTGGAATCACATGCAATTGCCACGTATTAAGGTCAAAAATCACCAAATCCTGGCAATTTCATGTAAGTGGTTGCTGGCTACCACGGTAGTTTCTTGGACCCCTGTCTTGGCCCTTTGTCAGCTGGCCATGGGTAAATGGGACAGTTACAGGATAAAAAATTTATTCTTGCATAGTAGAATAAAAGATAATAATAGGTAATATATAACAGATAGAAATAGATAATGATAGATAATAGATATATAAATGATAATATACAGATAATAATAGATATACTACATGATAGAATTTGTGTGTCTACAGAAGAATATTTTAACCCTTGCAACATTTTGGAAGAAACAATAAGAAACTTTCTCTCTTTCGAAGGGAGAAAGTTATTACAAACATTCTCTCAACCTGTCCTGAGTGAGGGGTTTTGAAGTTCTCCATTTCTTTTTTCTTTATGAGTTGATAATATCAGGTGACATTTATTGAATACCTATGAAGTGCCAGTGTCTGTAATAAGGTCTTTACCTTTCTCATTTCCTCTTCGAAACAACTCTGTGAGGTTAAGTGTTAGTATTATAATCCCCATTATACAGATGGAAGTTTTGGGGGAGCAAGACAGCTCAAAACTTGTCTCTGAGCCTACATTGTATTCGATTAAGCGGAGGAAAGACCAGAGAAATAGAGAAAAACCTTAGGCAGTTGACCTGATATCTTACGTCAGATAAACACAGCCTTGGTGTCGAAATCTGAGAATCTCTATTGATGTGGATTGGTAGCAAATCATACTTCTGATCCTTGAGACTGAACTTTAAAATCTTAGTTTGGGGCACAGCGATATAACCCCACTTAGCCTCTCAAGTACATCATTATCCTTATCTATAAAATAACCTGAGGTTACCTACCTCACAGGCATTGAGATTTCCATTGATGTTTGACACCCTCCTGATGAAGATGAATACAGAGTAGTATAACCTATTTCAAAACTGGAAAGAATCACTCTGGTTATTCTAACTTCAGAGTAATTGCTATTTCTCATTCGTAAGTTTGTGGCAACAGATGGAGGAAAAAAAAAATTAGAATCCATAGAAAACATTCCGACAGATATCAGTCGTATAGATTTACAGTTTCTTTTCCTAAATTGTGTTGATCAACAAAACTAACAGAAATATTTCAAGGAGGAGATGCATTTTAAAGGTACAGAGAACTTTAGAAATGTACAGCCCCTGTACGTCCCCCACTTTATATTT
>NW_006434366.1:2751717-2756845 GCF_000325575.1 Pteropus alecto | reverse complement strand
ATTCCTGCCACTCTCTGAAGGGCATATGTTCACGGGAACCTTGCTACAAAATCTGATCAGCCACAGGAAAATCATTTCCTTCTCTGAAGACTTCACAGGAGTCAACAGCACCACTAGACAATGTTGGCTTAATCCTCTAGGTTGCAGGATTATCCAAAGAAAAGACAGCTGATTTTTAAAATGATAGCTAAAGACAGCTTTGAAGACAGTGGGTTGGCAAGGCAAAACCAAACAGCAGATTAAAACAAGAGAGGAAAACTGTGACTAAAATAAAAGTGATGATATATTCATGTAATTTAAACATTCCAGTCTGTGTAAATGAATTAAAGACTTTTCTTTGAAAGGGTCTGGTAATTTCTCACCAGTTGTTTGATAGACCAAATAGTTTGAAACGATCTATAGAGGTTGAATTAAGGTCCTGATTTTAAAAACAGTATTAAGGCGGAAGATGACTTAAAATAAAAATGGCCACGAAGTAACGATTATGGACACAGTTAACTCAAGCTGCACAACTGGTAGTGCCCATTCTTTGCCTACTTTGTGTATCTTAATCTCACTCCCACGCATGCCTATTGTCCTGTCAGTTCATAATTCTGTCAACAAGGAACAAAGTTGTTTTATATAGCGCCGCTGTCAAAAAGAAACACCTGGAAAGGGAAGTCCCTTCAGAGGGATGGGAGGCGAGGACAAAGACCCGTTCCTAAAATTCCGCAGCCACCTGTGTCACTCACGTGTACAACTCGACTCTAAACTAGAGAAGCACTTTTCATGAAGCCATTCTATTGTGACCATTTAAACACTTGCTTTTTCCAAATCAGCTAACTCACTTTTCTTCAGATTAGCTAGTTGACAAAAGAATATAATTGATTAATGAGAAAACGGACTTGATTAATGAGTGAGCTATGAGAATAGGCTTCTGGGCATCTGAAAAGCATTAACTCATACAAATAAGTCGGAACAATGACTCCAGCTGGGAAAAGAACAGAGCTGGAACAAGCTATTGCCTTGAGCGGTGACCTACCCAGGGCAGCAGACTGACCAAGTAAGTGGCTGGGGGGGTGGAGGGGGTGGAGTGCGGCAGACACAGACTTTGAATTTGGGAATTCGCACCTCACCTGGGCTAGGCGAAGTGGATGATCGGGTCCTCGCTGGAGAAGTTAAGCAGCGACTCCACTGAGCTCGGTGGGTGGATGACAGACGGATGTTTTAAAAGTGAATATTCAGAATTCAGGGTGCCATTTAATGCTTTCACTCGTGGCGATGCAGGGCTCTGGCTGTCAGCCCTGCTGCCTCCGGTCCAGCCCAGCACAGGCTGCTGAGTGTAAGCCAAATGCCAGTTCCCAGGTAGCAAAAGCTTGACTTTGCTCTGGCCTTTAGGAGGCATAGAGTCTTTCTTTTTCCTTTTCATTTCTTTTTTATTTTTCCCTACTTCTGGCAACTGAGCTGGGCTATTGAGCAGATACATCTGGCAGCTTATCACACTTCGTTACCCACCTGTTTTTCTCTCCGCTTTATTTTATGCTTGGACAGAGCTTATATGTGTACGGACTGCTTCAGATCCCTCTGTGGAATGTGGCAAACAGACAAACACATAAAGTATAGAAAAAAAAATGTTTGTTTGATAGATCGTAAGATCTCTGAGTCCTTTGGGCTAAGCAGAGGCCTCAGTCTTGAAGCTGTTCGCTCTGGAGACTCTAGCTAAGTGTTTGCGAACACCTCAAGCGTTCGAGTCGCCAGGCTAGCAAACTCAGGGAAAAGGAGAATCTAGAAAAGGTCTGGAAGGGAGATTGGTTTGGTGAGTGGCTATAATACTAAAGCAAATCCACGAGGAATAGTTTCCATTTCTCCGTCTTAGTCATTCTTTGAACGTTTTTCTTTTCGTTAGCTAAAAAGCAAAATGGTGCTGGAAACTGCTTTTCAAATGGGCTTCATCCGGCTAGACTGTGCAGACCGATCTCTCCCGGCATTTTATATAACGTTTTATTACATTTGGGGCATCATTTTCAGAGAGCTGGTAGAATCCACTGTTCATCTCCAGAGGCTGTCAAATCTACAAATCTTTTTGTGGCATTTTGAATGCAATTTGGCATCTCTCCTGGAGGCAGGCTCTCTCCATTCTCAGGAAGGGTAGGGCTAACTGTCTTTAACACACCTGAAGAAATCTCTCGGCTGCTCCTGACTCCTGATCTTGAAACCGAGGGGCATAAGTCGGTCATAATGACAGGGCTGTGGAATTCACCTTCTGCTTTCGCAGTTGGTGGCTCTTTTGATCTCCACAAGACCTTAAAAGGTAGGCAGGGCGCTCGTTAACAGGTAAGGAAATGAAGGTGCAGAGACATGTGTTTGAGATCTTAGAGCAGTTAAAATAGGACACCTGAGGCCAGAATACCATTCTAGATCTAGACCCGTTTTATTGCACAGAATTATTTCAGCAGAATACAGTAAGTTCTCCCGGAATCTCTGGCCTCGCTGAACACGTGGAAGAATAAATAGAAAAGCATCCGGTGGTGCCAACATTAGGGAGACACCAGGGTGAACGCACTATTGGGGCGACCCCTCCCGGGTGAGTTTCCGATCTTGTAAAAGGATGGACCATCCCGCTCTAGTGAGAGCAGCTGACTGACAGCTCTGGGGGGTCACAGGCGTGGGTGAGAATGGGCTGAACCAGCTTGCTTGAGGCGGGGCGCTTAGCGACACTGCTACCCAGGTGGTTCCATGCTGCAGCATATGCTCAACCTTTCAGTAAAGGCCATGGTCTTATTTAAAAACAAAATAATCCAAAATTTCTATTATGAGCTTCCTAAATCCCCGTTAAATGAAAATGCGGTATTTTCCTCACTCTTCTTCCTAGGCTGACATTTTTAAATACCATTTTCCTATTTCATTTCCTAACTTGAGAGAGGAAACGCGATGCGACGGAAAGAACCCCGTTTGGAATTCGAGAAAACGGGGTGCTCGACCTCGCTCGACTCAGTGCTGTGGCTAGGGGCGAGCGACTTCACTCCTCGGGGGCCTATTTCTGCACAGGAAATCTAGGGGTTTTCCTATCAAAGCCTCGAGATCTCTTCGAACTCTCAAACTCTATGAATCATCTCTAACTGAGGTTTCTCTTATTTAATGTTTGCTACTTGTTCTGTTGGGTGTCAATTGATTCTTGTCAGCCTAGTTTGATTTCTAATTGATAATATTTTTATTACCGCACTCCACAATTACTCCAGGATCCCATCCCGGATGGAGCCGGCTTTGTTCTTTCTGTAAATTTTACATAATTTATCATATTCCGACAAGTGTTGTAACTATCAATGTGCTTATCACCTGCATTAGTTAGAAAGGGAAAAGCCAACTCACGTTGCCTTGAACAATAAAAAAGATCTATCAACTCATATAACTAGAATTAAGTAGATCAGGCAAAGCTTAATCGGGATCTCCATTTATTTCTGTGATTTTGTTGATGGCTGCCAACCTTCGTTCACAACTTTGATCCTCAAATAGCAAGAGACCGTGGCAGTGCCGGGCCTCTAGGAAGAATAACCGACTCTGTTTTAGAAGCCAGGGAACATTCCCAGGAACTCTCAGAAAACTCTCTTGTGTGTCCTTTGGCCAAAACTGAGTCACGTGATCATTCCTGAACCAACCGCTGAGGCCTATTTCGGGCTTAGACCTGGGCGTCTGGACCAATCATTGGGGAGGGGAGGGGCTACCGCGGCAGGCTCAGACCAATCAGAGCCCACGCTGGAACGGAAGTCCAAGCCCTAAACTGCACTGTGGCCCCCTGTGGTGCCGGAGAGGAAGCTGGAGAGTCAGTCCTGCTGGTCCATAACTCCCTGCCTGTTCAGGTGGAAGCACGTGGGGGGCCGAGGTCGCGTGTTCTGACCTCTGCGTGCTGGGCACCCCGTGAATGTTTGTTAAACCGAACTGAATTTCAGGTGGTGGAGAAGCCATGAACCAAAACAGAAACAACACGCAGCCCTCCTCACCTCTTCCTCTTCCTTCTATTCTCGTAATGGCTGCCGTTCATGCTCCCTAACTTTTCCCACTATTTATATGTTACCCCTCTTATTTTTAGCCATAGTTTTACTTAGTCTGATGATAACCAAATATTTCCTGAATAATAAGTCTCTGAATATGCATATTCTCTAAATATGAATATAAGCTTATTTGCAAATCTAGCACTTACATTTAGAGTGTTGTTGGCAGGACTCTGAAAACCAGTTTTTCTTTTTTTTTTTTTTTTAATGGAAAAATGTACTACAGCAGAAGGATTTGTTTTCCACCAAGCAGAACCAACTTTTTTGATTTCAGTGATTTTGATAGTTCCATATATTCTTATATATCCATAAAATATTAAATAGGTAAATAACGAATCAGACCTTACTAATTAGATAATCTTCTGCCACTAAAGACTGAATTGAGGACGGACAGGTCCACTTCAGAAAGGAGAAAGCGTCCTAGGAGGGAGTGGGCATGGTTTTTTTTTTTTTAAACCCTGTAGCCAGGCTCAAACCAAGCCAGGAGCACCTGGGTTCACTGACCCCGCCTCTCCCATTTCAGGCCGTCAGGCAGTCCATCCTCACGCAAGGTGCACAGGGTACTGGCGTGTGGCAGGAGATAACTCTGGAATAAGTAAATGACAAGGAACGGGAGCCCCCTACGTGGGTTTAGCTGTGCCTCTCTTCCACGCAAGCCCACGGCACCCGGCCGATGAGGGCAGGACACCAGAGGGTGCAGCGTGCAGAGCCACCGACTTCAACAGCCCAGCTCAGTGCTGTGTGAGATTTTCCTGAGCACGTACATCTGTCCAGTTCAGCCTTATACGATACAGACCCGCCTTTGAGGAGGAGAGGAAGACGAGGACTCAGGCAGGTGCCATTCAGGGGGAAAGCCGGCGGAAGCGGTGAGCCCAGGGTGCTGTGAGGCACAGAGGAGGGCACGTGGGAGGGGCTCCTCATTGCCTGAGCTCCAGGAGGCAGCATCCGCTTAAAACACAATGGAAACAGCACTCCCAGTTGGGCAACGCAGCAGCCCTGACCCAAGCCTTGCCTTAGGCTGGGTGAGAAAGGGTTCTCAGGAGAAGGGACATTCAAGCCGAGATAGATGGATGGAAGGAAAGAAAGGAGGGAGGGAGGGA
>NW_006434366.1:2744340-2751618 GCF_000325575.1 Pteropus alecto | reverse complement strand
AAGGAAGGAAGGAAGGAAGGAAGGAAGGAAATATGGGACATTTGGACACTCCACACCAGGTTCAGAAGGGTGTGTGCACACACACACTGCAAGCGTCACCTAATCCTCAAAGAGAAGTACAGACAGCACGTCCCCAGGTGAGTAGATGGGAGAGGAGCACCCCATCCTGCCCTCTCCGATTGCTGGGTGAGACGAAGGACATGGTTATGGGCCGCTTGGACATACAAAAGCCTGGGGCCTTTGAGGTGTCAGCCGCTGCTTTATCAACAATTGTCATCCTGCGTCCCGTCACACCTGCTAACACTGGAGAGTTTAGGGGAAGAAGAGTCCAAACTCAGGGTGCGTCTTGGGGCATCTTAAGACAGATTGTCTCTGTGAACAAAACAAGGACACTTGACTGTGTTAAACAGTAAATCCTTCCCCCGGCTCTGAAGTCTCAATGAGCTTGCGTTTGGCAGCCCAGACTGCCTCTCACATAATAAAGGAAATGGATTAGTACATATCAAATAATTGTGTTTGCCAGGCGTGTGAACTTCGAGAAGCTCCCCGTCATAACTCAAGAACCCTACGCTGCGCGGGTTTTAATAGAAGCAGTCGGATCTCGGCAAAATCAAATCAGGGGAACAACGGTCAGGGACGCCAATGGGTGTCTTGAATAACCCAGCTGACGGATAGGCAATGAGAGCATTAGAAACGTTTGGCATTTTTAAAATGTGTTATTTATGTAACTCTTGAAGCCAAACACTGTAACGCCATATCATTATTAGAAAATCTGGAATCGAGTTCAATTCAATCACCAGTGATGATCATATTTGTGACATAAGTCACAGTCCTGCTCGTCTCTCTTTGGGTTTTAAAAATGGAAATGCTGGAGTAGAGCTCTTAGGATGCACACTTGAAAGATAAATTATGAACTGTGGAGTCATTTCCAGAACGATTTGTGAGATAAATGCTGATAGTTCCTGAAACATGCCTAAAGAAAAGACAGTGGTTATGGAATAAATTTTATTCCTGGATGAATGCCTCCTCGGGTGCTTATGAGAACTTCCGTGAGACTAGGAAAAGGCAGTATTTTAGGCTGATAGTGTCAAAGTTCTGTCCTTTGGGCTCATAAGAGTTCATTTCGGTTTTCATTTGTTTGTCTTCATAAAATTGTCCATCTGGAGAGGAAAATCTGAAGTCTCCATTCTCCTTCTACACTACAGAAGTTGTGTATAAAGTCTGTGGAATGATTCCTCGCTCCAAATCATGTGCCTAAGCAAACCACTCTGATTTCAACCTCAAGTGTAAGCGTTTTGTTGTGGCCGGTGGCATCTACCCTAGTCACGAACCATAGGAGCCCTTAGGGTGAACACAAGTTCCTCATTTATCACCCGTTTTTCCAAAACAGAATTGTTTTCAATCTTTTGCAAGACGATCTTCCTCTCAGGCAGATAAGTGCATTTTGCTTAAATTTACGCAGTGTCTTAACTGCAGACATGCAGATATATGGGAACTTCTACTCACCATAAGTATAAAATTCCCATTATTGTCCCTTTTCTGTTCATGCCCATTGGCTCTCTGGTTCTGTACTCTGTTCTTACTATAGGATGAATCAAAGACATGGACCGTTTAGTTTTTTATAGCAAAAGCCAGACTTGGTTTTTGCCAGGCGCCTGGCAAACATCTAGGTTTGCAAGATGATGTTGCCGTTAAAAATCAGCGATGAAGCTTTATGTCAGAATGGCAACCTTAAAAGGTCATATTTGAAAAATTCATGCTAGCCTCATCTACTCAGGCCATTCCTGATGTTAGACTGGTGCCATTTTATAAATGGTAGGGACCAGGCTGATCATCGGGACACTGGTGAGGCGATTATTCCAAAGCACAATTTACACGGTCCGAATGGATGAAGCAATGCTCGTAAAACCACCAGAGCCACAAAGCTTCCTGAAGACACTCTTCAGGAAAAGCATTTTTGCACCCGTGTGCTCTTTAAACTGCCTATCGAAGTCTAATGTGTATTGAGAGTTCCACGTTCTAAAATTATGGCAAAACTTAGAAACGAATGGAAATTTGTACCAGTTCCTCTCCATTCTTCAGAGGTATCTTCTACTTAACTGGGCCCCTTTATATCTTTCTGTGGTTATCTTGCTGTATATCCGTAGAGGAAGTATGAGCAGTTATTGAGATATTTTTCTCAAAAGTCTGATTACGATTTTATTGTATCGTAGACGTGATCACGTGTGCACTAAAATAACTAAGATGTTGAAATTCGGTGAGAAACTGATGAGTTCTCATTGGTCTCTTTCGTATCAAGAGCCAACTCCATCGAAAGGTCGAGGTTAGCGGTCACGTACATGTGCCTGAGAGCACACGCACACACATGACCACGTGCACAAGCCTGGCAGAGACACGACGGCAGCAAAGTGGCCCACGGATGGTTTTGAGAACGTGTCTGGCCTGAAATAGAAAAACAGACCTTTGCGATCCGATCACGGTTCTGACATCTACACAGGAGAAAGCCCGCGATTCCCTCACTTCCTCGACAGATGACTACGTTTCCTCAAGGAGTCGATGACCGGGCCAGGGAAACCAGCTCTATCAGTTTGGGAGGGCCGCCATGACAAAATGCCACACACGGAGTGGCCGAAACAACAGAAATGTATTGTCTCACAATTCTGGAGGCTAGAAGTCCAAGATCAAGGTGTTGACAGGGATGACTCCTTCCAAAAACGATGAGGGGGAATTTGCTCCGGTCCGCCCCCCAGTTTCGGTGGTTTGCCGGCAACCTTCAGCATTTCCTGCACGTAGATATGTCACCTCAATCTCATCTTCATATGGCGTTCTCCATGTGTGAGTGTCTCTGTATCCAAACTTCCCTTTTTTATGGGGACACCAGTTATAGTGAAGACTCACCCACATGTCCTTGTTTTAACTTGACTAATTACATCTGCAATGACCCTATTTCTGAAAAAATTCACATTCTGAGGTATTGGGAGTTAGGATTTAAATGTGAATTTTGTGGGAGGACACATTTCGACCCACAGGACTGAGAAAAAGTAACTTAGCTGCCCAACAATTTTCTTGGGAAAAATACAAGGAAACAATAAAAATAAAATAAAACATAATAATATAAACAAAATAAAAGTCCACTCATCAAAACCAGTATCCTGGTTCTCAAGAATGCTTATTGAGCATTTCCATGAAGTAAGCATTCCCTAATTACGGGATTAACTGAAATTCCCAAGTGTTTTGATTATTGAGAAAAATAAAAGGCCCCACACTGAGCATCTCATAAATGTGATCTGTTACTTTTCACTAAGTGAAATGGAGTGAAACCATAGACTCATGAACTGTCAGAATGGCATGGAATTCTAAAAACCTTCTCAAGTCATACATGAAGAAACTGGAGCCCAGAGAAGTTACATTAGCTAAGGTCACATGGCTAGTTGGTGGCAGATTAGAGACTGAAATCTTGATCCCTGATTTTGATTTCTCATGCAGTGACCTTCCATTGACCTCCGAGTGAGAAGCTGACCGTGCCCTACTCCAAGGTACAGAACGTCACATGATCTATTGCAGGCTTGTTTCTAAATTTCTATTTCTGCTTAAAAGTTGCCTAAACCACTAGCTGGAGTTGAGATATATAAGGAAGAAAATAAGCAAATGGATGTCCAGCCCGCTCTCCCCGCAAACCCAAGTCTTGGATAGTCTATCATGGTTAAAGGAGTAGCTATTTCAGAACTCGAAAGGGGACAATGTGCCTTTTCAACGGAGAATTCTGGTGGACGCCACTTAATACAAGTGATCAAACGTAGTATCTCTAGTAGGGGAAGAAATGGATTCATATGTCTCCTGATAAGATGCAATAAGTATATAGAATCACTCACTAAGTGTTCTTCTAAAACTGTTTAACCTGGATCTAACCAAACCTTTAGAATTAACCTCCAACTTCACAGACAGTACTGGGAATAAAAGAACAGTGTAGACAATGCCATGAGGAAACAATCAGACAAATCTAGAATGTGGGACATTCTAAAAGCCAATTAGCTTAGTCTCTTCAAAAAGTCAATATTACTTTATTTATATATAACTGTTCTAGATAAAAGACTCTTAAGAGATAACCAAAATGCAATGTGTAGACCTTGACTGAACCTTAGTTTTAAAAAAAGGTAGCTAAAAAAGATACTTTGGAGACACATAGAAAAATTTAAATATGAACCAGATATTTGATGGTATTTAGGAATAAAATGTTACATTTCTGTATGATGAAGATATTGTGGTTAAGAAAGAGAATGTCCTTATTTTATGGGTGAAATGTTAAGAAATCTTCAACTTTTACATGATTCAGCAAAGTAAGTAAATATATTACCATAAAGATGGCAAAATGGTAACAATTGATGAATCTAGGTAATTATTATTTGAGTTTCTTTGTACAATTCTTTCAATTCTTCTGTGTGTGAAGAAATGTTTCTTTCTTTCTTTCTTTTTTTTTTTTTTGCTGGAGTATTTCTATAACAAAAGTGAGGAAATGAAGTAAATAAATTTAGGCCTTATTTTCTTTAATAATTCTTATTGTGTCCTACACAATAGTAGGGGTTAAATAAATCATAAGGGTTAAATAAATGTTTGCTGATTTTTAATTCATATAACCAATATTGATATAGTTAGATTATCCTCCAACAGGGTACGGATTAAATAAATTATGGTGCATCCATACAATGCAAAACTAAACAACCACTTAAAAAAAATAAGGAAATTATTTCAGTACTAATTTAGAAAGATCTCCAAGATATCTTGTTAGGTGGAAAACACAAGGTGAAGACCAGTATATATAGGCTGACACCTATGTTAAAATATATTTTCTTATATATACATAAATTATTTCTGAAAGAACACACAAAAACCTCTGTGCTGAATCTATGAAAAACCCACAGTAACATCATACTTAATAGTGAAAGACAAACAGCTTTCCCTGAAGATCAAGATCAAGATAAGCATGTCTGTTCTCGTCACTTCTAGTCAACATTGTACTGGAAATTCTTAACTAGTGGAATTGGGCAAGAAGAAGAAAAGACTTTCAGATTAGAAAGGAAGTAAAACTGTTTCTATCCACAGGTAACATGATCATATATTTTGAACCCCATAAAAAAATCCCACTAAAAAACTATTAGAGCTAATAAGCGGGTTCAGCAAAGTGTCAAATACAAGCTTAATATACAAAATTTAGTGGCATTTCCATACACTAGCAGGGAGCATACACCAGGAGGGCTATAAAAAATAAAAATAAAAAAAATTACGAGTGTTGGCGAGGGTGCAGAGAAATATATAACTGTTCTAGATAAAAGACTCTTAAGAGATAACCAAAATGCAATGCGTTGCTGGTTGGAGTATAAAATGGTGAGCCACTGTGGAAAACGTCTTAGCAATTCTTCAGAGTTAAACAGAGTTGCATTATGACCCAGCCATTCCACTCCTAGGAATACACTCAAGAGAATCAGAAACATATGTTCACACAGAAACGTGTACACATACATTTACAGCAGCATTGTTCGTAATAGCCAAAAAGAAGAAACGACCCAAATGTCCATCAGTGGATGGATGGACAGATACCGTGGTCTACCTGTAGAATGGAATATTATTGAGCCGTAAAAAGGAATTGAGTTCTGATACGCGCTACAACATGGATGAACCTTGAAAAGATCATGGATGAACATGAAAAAAGACAAGCATACGAGTTGCCACATATTGTATGATTCCATTTATACGAATTGTCCAGAATAGGCAAATCCACGGAGATAGAAAGTAGATTAGTGGTTGCTAGGGAACAGGGAGGAGGAATTGGGAAATGTACAGGGTTTTGTTTTGGGGTGATGGAAATATTCTGGAATTAGATAGGAATGATGATTGCAAAACACTGCGGATATATAAAAACTGCTGAATCACACACTTTAAAATGGTTAAAATGATGAATTTTATGTTATGTAAATATGTTTTACTTCAATTAAAATTAAAAAAAAAAAAAAGGGCCCCAGAGAAGGAAACTAGATGGCTGGGGACAAGAACATAAGAACAGGAGAGAAATATTTTACTATCTACACTCTCGTCCCTTTTGAATTTTGTACAATGTGAATTTGTAAAACACAAGTAAAAACACATTTAGAGATTAAAAAATAAATTGCTGGGCTTTAAACTTTACCGACAAAAAGTAGTAAACTTCCGATGTGGGAATTAATGGATGATTAGACAAGATGTTTCAGTTGCCTACTTTGAGGGCCTTTAAAAATAAGGTAAATCTAGGTGGACACAAACGTCTCTGCCTTTGGATCAGATCATTCTCTCGAAGCCCCCTTTCCATTCTAGATTCTAGAAGGTCTGCATTTCTGAGAGGCCAGACTGGAACGGACACCACAGCCTTCCTCCTGAAGGACGTTATAATTCTCTTCTTCCATTCAGTGACAAAAGCATCGTAAAGTTGAGCCCATTCGCCTCTGCCATGTCACTATGCTGAGTGAGCACAAAATGGTATAAAAATGGAGACAAAATGAAGACTATTAGTAAGTAGAGACCTTTACAGTCTGTGAAAGAAACTGTCCCCAGTCCTGACCAGCCGGTGATCTGTTTGCACGTTAATCAATTTGAAATTGATAAAAGCTTGAACTTCTTTAAAGGGGAAACCGCTGTCGTCGCTTTAACGGAGCGGGGCTCATGCACCGTCGCGGGCCCATGGAAGGGACTTGAATTAGGCCATGTTTACCCTTCATGCCTTTGCATCTGCTCTTAGCAATCTCTCCATCCCCTCCCCGACATCGAAGCCTCGTCTCTGGATGTCCAGGGTCCTCTTGCTCCTCCGAGGAGAGAGTGAAAAGCATGGCAAAAATATCTTAACGGCTGCTCCTATCAAAAGAGAGTGTCGTCCCCATGGAATAAAAAAATGTTTATAGCGTGCTCCCAGTTGGCAGTCACTGTTCTCCGTGCTTTGATACGTTGCCTTAAAAGATTTGTGTAAAATACCTCCTCTTACTATCAACAAGGTAAAGAGACAACCGTCCAAATGGGAAAATGTATTTGCAACCAACGCCTCCGATAAGGGCCTAATATCCGAAATATACAAAGAACTCATACGACTCAATAACAACAAAAAAAACAAACGATCCAATCAAAAAATGGGCAGAGAACCTCAACAGACACTTCTCCCTAGAGGACATAAAAACGAGCAACAAATATATGAAAAGATGCTCAACATCGCTAGCTAATAGGGAAATGCAAATCAAAACCACAATGAGATACCATCTC
>NW_006434366.1:2731461-2743957 GCF_000325575.1 Pteropus alecto | reverse complement strand
ATAAAATAGAATATGCCCCAGCCATAAGAAGAGATGAAATAGTGCCATTTGTGACAACCTGGGTGGACCTCGAGATAATCATGCTAAGTGAAATAAGCCGGACAGAAAAAGTTGAAAATCACATGATATCACTTATATGTGGGATATAAACCTAAAAGCAACAAATGAACAGGACAAACAAACAGAAACTCAAGGACATGGACAATAGACTAGTGAATACGAGAGGAGAGGGGGTGATGGGGAATGTGGATGGGGTGAAGGGGGTCAAATATGTGGTGACAGAAAGAAATCTAACTATGGGAGGGGAACACACACTGTAAACATATATATGCCTTACTGTTAAAGTGTACAGCTGAAACTTATTGGATTTCGTTAACCAATTTCACAATAAATACATACACACATACATACATACACATACACATACACACATACACACATACATACATACATACATACATACATCTTCTTTTCCTAACCATACCCTGGAAAACTAAAAGTAATTTGAAGATAGGTTTCACAACGGCCAAGCACATTTTTAGCAAACTCTGGCCACGTAATCTTGAGAAGTTGTTCCCTCTCCCATCATACCGATCAGAACCGTTTAGCCATTTGAGAAACAAACGCTTCTCTGAAAGTTTAATAAACAAACTCTCTGGATCCTTTCTACCCACCCCCAAAATGAAAACTTCATTAGTACTCTGGGAACGCCAGTTTACATGGGGACAGACACAACAGTTCGGGGACAGAAATAATTCCAGATCCTAAATCTCACTTGAAAAACTGAAGGAAATAAGAATTGCAGTTTTTGGGAAAAACTTAAATAATTATGGGTTTTTTTAAATAGCTTTCAACACTTTAATTCCCTTTAAAATAGAGAGACTGGGAGCCTTTCAAAATACAATTGTCACAGATAAAGCAAGGCATGTCAGCAACATGAGGACAGGTTTTCCCTCCCATTCTGTTCACTTCAAAGGTTCCAGCTTCGGCCCAGCAGAACACCTTTATCTTCCGGAGACCATTAAGTGTTGGACTTTATCCAAGCTGCTGATGAGGAATTTTTACACAGTATAAAGTTCACCCCTGTCAAGTGTACAATTCAATGATTTTTAGTAACTTTACCAAGTGGAGCGAACAGCATCATAAATCGGTTTGCGCATATATATAGTGCCATCTCCCCCTGATACGATCCCTCCCGCCCATCTAAAGTCAACCCCTGTTCCCAGCCCTAACTTCGAGCGATCACAAATCCAGTTTCTGTCTTTATCGACGTGCCTTTTCTGGCCGATTCGTGTAAATACAGCACGTACTCACTTGTGTGTGGCTCTTTCACATTGCATAATGTTTCTGAGGTTCGTCCATGATGTGACAGGTGTCAGTCATTTGCTCCTTTTGGTGCTGAAGAGGTTCTGTCACAGTGATACAACGTGTCGTGTCTCCTCGTTCATCAGTCGGTGGACATCAGGTTGTTTCCAGTTTGGGGCTGTTATGAATAAAGCTTCCATGAACACCTGCGTGCAGGTCCCCTTGAGGACACATGCTTCCGCTCTCTTGGATAGACACGTAAGGGTAGAGCTGCTGGTCGTATGGTAGTTTGATGTGTGACTTTTTGAAAAATTGCCAAACTATTTTCCCAAGCGTTATGGCTGGTTTTTGACACAAGAAAGATCATTTTCTCGGAAATGGTCTAAAACTCAACCGCTGCTTCATGCACGCATGCACACACACACACACACACACACACACACACACACACACATGCACACACCCCAGAAGCAGCAGCCTGTGCTTGGGTTGGCTCCTGTCTCCAGCTAGATCACAGGTGCTAGAATAAGGAACAGAAGCAACGGAGCCACCCCCATCTATCTAGGGAGACTTTGTAAGAAATGTCATAATGGGTACACAAAGTTTAAAGGAACAGAAAATAATTCCCATATAAGGCAGCCTGCTGCAACTGTTAACGGGGACAGAGTTTCTGTTTGGGATGATGGAAAAGTTCCAGAAGTGGATCGTGGTGATGTTTATACAACATCATGAATATACTTGACGTCCACTAAATCGTATGCTTACAAATGGTTAAAATGGTCAATTTTATGGTCTGCATATCTTGCCGCGATTTCTTTTAAAGAGCAGAAAACAGCATCTGGTCACAGCATTCCTTTCCATTAACCCTCCTGCGAGCGGCCGCCCCAGGTCTGTCTCGCTTCGTCCACTCTGTTTACTCCCTTCCTTCAGAAGCAGTGATTATTTCTTACTGTTTCAAGTCTGCCTTCCGCCCTGGAATGAAGCTCCACAGTGGCGAGCACCTTCTGTTTACATTCTCTCTCCAGCACAAGCACACTGCCCGGTACAGAGCGAGCCTTTGATAAACATTCGTTAAATACGGTAAATAAACAAAAAGAGCTTTCGAGTGTCGAGGAATGAGACTTAATTGCGTTTCTAACTACGTTAAGCTCGCACTTAAACATTCGTTTTGGAGTCGAATTTCTAACAAAAAAATAATAGCTCTCATTGGCCTGGTTAGTTTCACATTAATTATCTTTACAAGACTATTTCCCATATGTAAGTAGGATATGGAAAAATATATTCTAGGGAGACTGGTTCCTCTCGTATCAATTATTACTTTCAAAAAACACTTAAAAATAAGTGTCAGACACAAAAGCTTAAGATAACTTCTTAAGCTCCTGTCCGCACAAATTATAAGAAACAAAGATCATGGAAAAAGGAATCACACACCCTTCTGACTAAGTATTTTCCAGAGCGAAACGACTTCCTTTGCTAAAAGTCAAAAGAATGAATGCTACATTCTAAAATTATAATGGGGAGTGAACAAAAAAATCCCCGAGAGTGATGGAAGAAAATTAAATTCACATATTAAAATTCTGCGATCTATACGAAGCTTTAGCTCTTGCATACTGGCTACATGATAAGTTTATTATTTGTAACAAAAGTCACAATTTCAGAATTATGTGTCCCTACATTACCCAATGGCAAATCTACAAAATGTAAGGAATTCACTCTGAAATTCCCATCCTCTATCCTCAGAGACCCGCCGACACGGCTCCCCAGCCTGAACCGTCTTCGAAGGCGGCATTCCATCCTCCCGTCCAATGAAAACCTGCCTATCCTGCCTCCAATCCTTCCAACCACCATGACAGGCAGAATTTCTGATAAACTAAACCGCAATAATGTGTCAATGGAGTCCAAAGCATCAACGGGCCAGCACGGGTGATCCACTAACATAAGTGCGAGCAGTGGCTTCTTAAAGAGAATGACTCAATAAGGTTTAGTAGTGACACAGGAGGAGCGTGGGAGGGGACTAAGGCTTTAGAAGAAAGAGCCAGAGAGGGGATGAGCAGTAGGTCTTTGCACATGTGAGACAGACACTCAGGAGAGAGACTTGGGCTGGAAAAAATAGATTTGGGGTCAGCGGAGCCGTGGCAGCCTGCGAACCTCAGATTGTCCAGGAAAAGTGTCAGATGAGAAGAGACAGTCGTCCCTTGGTTTCCGCTGGCCGCCTCTTCGTCTGCCTGTCCCTGCCACCTCCGTTCTCTTCTCTATTTGGAGCTAGAGTGGTCCTTTTGAGGGCTTGATTCTTCTCTCTTCTTCAGAGAGAAAAGACAAAGCCCCAGCAGTGGCTCGCCAGGCCCTGCGGGATCTGGGGCCCTTCGTGTCTGAGACCTCGTCGCCCGGGGTCCCCTCCAGTCCACCCCGGGGGGCGTCCTTCCTGTTCTCCAGCACCCCCGCCAGGCTCCTTGTCTTCCTGTCTTCGTGCCACCGCTCCCTCTGCCTGGAACGGATTTCTAGATTTCCACTTATCAGTTCCTTTACCTTTTATTCAGGCTTTGCTCAAACTTCATCATCTCAAAAAAGCCTATTCTAAAAAATTCCTTAAATCCTTTATTCTTTAAATTCCTGCCTCCTCCCAGCCCATGTTCCCTAACCCCCATTCTGTTTATTTTCTTTTCTAAAGCACTTATTAACTTCCAGCTTTTGAAATAACTTATATCATTATGTATATATTTAAAATTTTCTCCAAGGGCAGAGATTTTTGTTAGTTTTGTTCGATAATGTATCCCACGTACCCAGAACGGTGTCAGGCATATAGTAGGTTCAATATATATTCGTTGAAAGTCAAATGAAATCTAAGAACAAATCCCAGGGAACTCTTACATGAAGCGTTAGGCAGAAGATCGACCCCCCAAAAAGAAATTCATAAAGAGCTTCCTACAAGACAAAAGAAAGGAGATTGTGGTTTAAAGGGCTAAAAGGGAGATGTTTCAAGAGCAAAGAAGTCAATCGATGACCAAGGGTCAAAGAGATGACCCAGAGTCCAACGAGATGAAGACTGAAAGACCTCCATTGGAGGTTGCTGACCTTGGTGAGAGTCTTAGTGACACGCAGCTAAGACAGAAAAATCCTACAGATCTTACTAAAAGTTAAAAGACAGAAAGTTAAACTACCGTCAAGCTTATAAAACACAAATATCAGATTTTACTGTTTGTCGCTGGATAACAAACCATCCCCAAACTTAACAATTTAAGACAGCAATCATTTGATTATTGCTCACGGTTCTGTGCGTTGACTGGATTCAGCTGGACAGTCCCTCTGCTGGGGCTTCGGACATTTAGGACAGGAGTCTCTCCTATAAAGAGCCAAATAGTAAAGATTTTAGGTTTCGTGGCCCATAAGGTCTCTGCAATGACTGTCTGACTCTGCCATTGTAGTGAGAAAACCGCCATAGGTAATATATAAAGAAACGGGCGTGGCTGTGTTGCAATAAAACTTTATTTACAAAATCAGGAGGCAGTCCACTTTCGAGTGAAAGCCATAGTTTGCTCGATTTAGGGGCTGAACTAGGGTGGCACATCCCACACGGCTCACTCCTGGAGTGGCTCGGTACTCCTCAGCGTGGCTTCTGTGAGGGCATGGGCTGTTCACAGCATGAAGGCTGATTCCAGGAGTGAAAAGCAGCAGTTGACAGGGCTTCTTAAGGTTTAGGCCTAAACTTGCACGGCGCCTGCCCGGATTCGAGGAAGAGGACTATTCAAAGGCGTAGATGCCAAGCGGCCTGGTTCACTGGAGGCTACCAAATGTAACAGACCACCACACGATTCTCAGGGTTTTGTTTATTAAAACTGTGTCCCTTTCCACAGTCTGTCTAGAGACCCTCACCTAAGGAAAAGATTCGGTGACTTGTGAAGCCATCCTTGCCGTCTAACACGACTCCTTTCTGTATCATCAACTGAAGGAGTATATGACTTATTATTTTAAGACAGCCCAAGAAATAAATTCCTTCCCAGTACTTAGCTACGAAGCACCATAACCCATTAAACTTAGATTATCAGTGTGACAGAAAACGGGTTATTAGTAGTGAAATTTAAACATCCCTGTGTAACTACCTGATGATCTCTCAGAGAGATATTACTTTGCAAAAGTAAATGAATTATAACCTATATGTAGTAGATTCGTTTATTCCTTCATCAATTTAAAAAGGATTTATTGACCATTGTTTAACTATTAGGCCTTGTACTAGGTTGCAACGGATAGAGCCATCGCCTTATTTTTAATATAGGACTGTAACGATTAGGTGACCTTGAGCCAATAGTAAGTTAGTTCTCATAAAATTATTGAAACACAAGAAAACTGAGTGTATATAAATATTTTTACATTGATATTCTAGTGAACCAATATGGTTTCATTTATCTGGACTACTTTAATCAAATACTTTCATTAGATTAATAAGAAAATAATACTAGACCATTGTGAGAAGAATTAATGCTACTCTTTAAAAAGTGCAAAACCTATTGTTGGGGATGTGGGTTGCACGCAACAATACACTGCCAGATGAACTTGGCACATCTGGCCAAGTTCAAAAAGTATCAATTTTACTTTAATATTTTGGGAGGAAAAAATGTTTTAATTGATAAGTCCTTTAAAATATAATTCTTATCGCAATGCAACAAAACCACAAAATATTGTAAATTTCTTTACAGATGAAATTAAAACAATCTCTATTAAACAACACTTAAGTGAAAGTGCAAACAAAAACCACAATAGCAGTATTTCTAGAAAATAATAATAATATAATAAATAAGAAGTAATTTTGATATGGAAGAAATTTTTTAAATCATGAGAGACCATATTGCGTAATCTTACAAAAATAAATTTGAAAATTTAAATGAAGCGGATCATTTCCTAGGAATGCAGTTTTACAAAATTGACCCCAGTAGAAAGAAAATGCTTAAACAGACAAAGTTCCATACAAGTATTAAAGAACATTTCAAAAAACTAACCCATAAAAACTCAACACACTCAGATGGTTTTTCAGGGGAATTCTACCATTTGAAAATTGAATAAACTCAATGCTACGTGAATTTTTCCAGAGCATAGAAAATGGAAACTTTTAAATTCTGTATAAATCAAGATTAACATTCATACTTAAAATAAATATAGCACACACACAAAAACCTAAACATCACGTCTGAATATTGATGCAAAAAAAAAACCCCTCTAAATAAAACATTAACAAACAAGAATTCAATTTCGTAAAGTGAAATTTATATCAGGAACACAAGAATGGTTTGATATTAGGAAATCCATTCATATAATTCACCGTATTAATGTAAGAACAGTTGTATGATTGTTTTAATAAATGCTGAAAAACTTTGTAAAAAAATGCAACGCTCACTCCAGTACTAAGTGAAATAAGAAGGTGGATATTTCCTTAACATGATCAAAAACAAAAACAAAAAAAACCCTAAGTCCAAAACCCAGCTTTCTATTTAATTGGAAAATGTTACTCAGCGCGATTAGGCAGGAGGAAGCAATTTGAGTCACAAGAATTGGGAAAACATAAGTGAAACTATCTAGAATTGCAGATGATCTGATAGTATACCTGCAAAACCCAAGTGGTTCAAAGATAAAACTAACTCAAACAGTAAAATCACTCAACAATATAGCGGTACATAAAATGAACCGTACGGAAATCAATAGTTAGAAGGAATAATGGGAGCTAAACTCCCACTTACAAAAGCAGCGACAACTACAAAGATAAAATGCTAAAGTATTAGCAAGATATGTATAAACGTTATATGAGGAAATTTCATATGAGCGTTTCTGAAATATATAAAAGTATACTTCCTGGAAAGACATCCATTGTTTTTTGGAAAGTGTGACCCATCACAAAGATGTCACTTCCCCTAAATTACATGTAGCGCAATTCCAATAAAAATGCCAGTAAGTTTTCGTTTCTGGACCTAGACAAGTTGATTCTAAACTTTATATATGTTTTTAAAATTAAAGCACTCGGGAATAGCTAGACTAACCCAGAAAGAAAGGCAAAGAGGGAGGACTAAACTTACTAGACATTAAAACATACTATAAAACCTCTATAATTAAAATTGCGGGGTACCGGAGCAGAAATAGATCAGCAGAAAAATAGGAAGTCCAGAAATAGACCCAAGTATATATGGAAATTTAGCATTAGACTATATCTTCAAGATAAATACCCAGAAGAGAGATTGGTAGGGCAAAGGATAAATATAGCCATTTTGAGAAATTTCGATATTTTTGGGTATTCTTGCCTGTTTCCTCATGGTCTCACCAACAGCGTGGATTGTCAAGCTTTCGAATTTTTGTCATTTACGTAAGTGAAAGTGGCGTCCACTGCAGTTCTGTTTTATGTTCTCTCATTATGAGTGAAATTAAATGTCTTTTCATTTGTTTAAGAGCAATTTCGCATATCTTTATAGCTTTCTTTTTTATTAACGTATAATTTACATATGACAAAATGAGCAGAACCGATCGTACCAAATCCCATATATGCGATGTTTTCTCCAGCATGTACACACCTGTGATTAATCTTACCTTATAAATTAGGCACAGTAAGGAATTAATGGCAATAACTAATAATAAAATAGAATAACTAAAATAATACCCTCCAGGAATTTTTCTATTTTTCGGCCCAAACACTTTCTGAATCCGGGTAACCATCCCTTACGGGCAGTGATGACTTGAGGTCACGCGTTTCGGGGGGGCCCTTGCTGAAGTCCTCATACAAGCTCAATGCTTTCCGTGGGGACATGTTGCCATCCATTGAAACGCGTTCTCAGTTCATGTCTTCCACCCACAAATCTCCTGCCTTTCCATCTTCACTAAGCAGTTATCACTCTCTGTGGCCGTAACTTTTGCAGTTTGCAAAACTAGCACAAATTTCATTTTCCTTCTGCGCGATTTTCACAGATAAAAGATTTGTTCTTTCCGGGAAGCTTAGCGACCTCTACATACTATTTTTCTTTTTTTTTCTTTTCTCATTAAGTCGAGAACTTTTACCTTTTCATTTAAAGGAAGCACTTTATGGCTTCTCTTTGACACGCCCAAATTGCCGGCATCACTACTCGATTTGGGGCCATTATTAAGTAAAATAAAGGCGACTCGAACACAAAGAGTGGATCTGCTAACTGAGATGGCTACTGAGCGTCTAACCGGCTGGGAGCATCGACCACGTGGAGACACTGGGCAAAGGGATGGATCACGCCCTGCGCTGGACGTGGCAGGACTCGCGAGATTTCATGAATTATTTCTGGAAATTTCCGTTTAACATTTTCAGACCACTGTTGAGCACGGGCAACTAAAACTGCAGAAAGCAGAATTGCAGATAAGCGGGGATGCTGTTTCTTGGTTTCTAAACACCATCTTCCATGAAAAAGAGTCAGTCTCCTTGAAGAAATGGCCGACTTCAAGGCTGAGGCCGAGTACAAGGTCGGTCTGGAATAATCTCTGCCAGACGGGAAGGACCATTTAAAAACTGGTGTGGCTCTGTCGAAAGGACAGAGAAGCCAGCATGAAGGGACTTTCATTGGCCAAATTTCAGACAAGATGAGCATCGAAAATGAATAAAAACGGGAATGGATTATAACACATGGAATATTTAAAAATCCATGAGCCTGTACTGTTCCTAAAAATAAAAATTAATACTGGGTAGAGGGAAAGCTTTTTTAAAAAGACAGTAATACGAATTAATAAATATAGAAGAAATAAGAGAAATAGAAAATGCATCACTTTACGATCACCATGGTAATAACTGACTCAGACGAAAATCACCCTAAATGTGGAAGGTTGTTGGAAAACAGCATAGTCATATGATCTCATGTGAATTACTTATTAATGATACAGGAGAAATGTACTGTTAAAATGCAATTTTCACAAAAATGCACCAACTGATCAAAGGGCGCATTGCCAATAATTGTGCACACTCATATGTGCACTGAAAGTACATAGTATTTTGTCAACTTTTCTGTAGGTTCAAAATCAAAGTTTGGGAATAAAAACATTATTTTTACATTAAATGAATACAATTCACGAAAAGTTTTTCATTTGAAACAGGAGACTTCCAAAAATGTTTAGACTGACTATGCCCGCTTTGAAATCTAGACCACAGGAAATAAAAACTCACTGTCTTCAAGGTTACTTCAAGGTGAAAGGTCCTTTGGGGAGAAGTTTAGGGAGTTTTGCCAGGGGATAAGATGCATCCCTTTGGGGCTGCCTGGCTGCCTTAGTTCAGTAGAGCAGCTCAAGGTCATGGCTGGGAGTGGACATGTATTTCTTCCCTACAGCCATCCCTTCCAGTTCTGGCAGTGGCCACGTTCCTTAAGGATCCGCCCATTCCCACTCCACATGCTTCTTTGGGGTTGCCAGTCACGGGACCCTGCCCTCCGGCCAAAGGATGGGCAGGTAATGCAGGACTGGCTGACAATATACCCCAGCCTTCTGGCCACAGAGATTAGCTCGAGATGGAGTATGTGACCTAATGACCTAAGCTGGATCCTAACCTGATTGTAAGAGAGAAGCTTTTACCTTCCTCCAGTTTCCCGGGACAGGAAGACGTAAGTCTGGGGCTGGCAGGAGCCGGCAGCCAAGAGTCCAGACTCATGGCCAGCAGCTGCGCTACAGGGTGAGCCGAGCTGCAGGCGAGAGGGGAAGGGTCAGCTTTGCTTCAGGGTCCTTCAAGTCACCGCAGCCCTGTGATACCAGTTCCCTCATGGTGACCTTCTGGCTCCTGGGTCACGCGGTCCTGGCCCTATCTCATGCCACAGCCAATGCTCTGTTTTGTAGTCACATGGTACATACGCATGTGTGTTCACGTACTGACACGCATACACAGACTTCTCTGCAAAATGTCTTCTCGTGTGCTCAAGTCCCTACCCTCTCATAGGTCATTCATTGTTTTATAAACGCAGCGTGCTGACCATGAGCAAGGCCTGGAGCTCAGCACCGTGGGACCGTGTGTCCAAGCATCTCCCTGATTGCCTAAAACCCCTCAGAAGGCTTATAAACACAGTCCCTGGGCCCCACTCCTAGAGATTTTTGAAGATGATCTGTATATTTAACAAGTCGCCCGAGTAATCAGGATGCCTATCCCAGTCTGGGAAGCACGGCAGGAGCGGGAAAGGCGGCTGTGGCTCGGAGCCTTCTCGCAGGCAGCCTTTACATTAGTGAGGACGATGACAAGGCAGTTCAGCTAACGATACAAAGCGGCCGGGATCAGTGAGGCATCCAGAACACAGCGGAGGGTCAGCTGAGCAATCTAAAGCTGAGCGGACCGAGGTGACACGGTCTGCTGCGTCACGCCTGCTTTATGTCTCAGAACTGTGCCCTCACGTTGGAGGCTGGGGAAATCAGGCCATTTAGGGAGCTGCTGCTGGTGCCTTTTACTGGGGTCGGGGGTGAGGGAGAGGGAGGGGAGAGTGTGTGCGTGTGTGTGAGTGTGTGTGTGTTGTGGTGTGTGGTATGTGTGTGGTAGGTGTATTGTGTGTAGTTTCTGTGCAGTAAGTGTGTTGTAACACATATGGTGTGTGTGTTGTGGTGTGTGGTATGTGGTGTAGTGTGGTGTGGTATGTGTGTTTTGTGGTATCTGTGTGTGTGTTGTGGTATGTGTGTGTTGCAGTGTGTGTGTGTTGCGGTGTGTGTTGTGATGCATTGTGGTATGTGTGTGTTGTGTGTGTTGTGTTGTGTGTGTGCGTGTGTGTGTGTGTGTGTGTGTGGCCTTACTCACTCGGGGCTCTTGGCCTGCATATTTTCACCCCAACCTTTCCAAACTATGTTCTCAGCAAGAAGAGAATGTTGATGGAACCATATAAAGTTCCAAGTGACCTTTTTGTCAAATCGGAGTGTGCCATTTATGGTAACATTGTGGATAAAAAGCACAGCATATTGTAGTCATAATAACTGTAGTTTATCAGCCACTTGTTACAGGCCAGGGAACATAATAGCTGCTTTTTATACTTTCTCACTTAATCCTCTCAAGAACCCCATGAAATTAGTGCTATTACCCTTACTTTACAGATGGGAAAACGGAAACTTAGAGGGGGTAAAACGAACTTTTGTCTGGGTTTATTTCTGAAGCGTGTTTGCAGGCAATCGGTAATAGATATTATAACCTAGTGTGCATCAATTCGGAGTTGGGATTTTCCCTCAACTATCATCTATTTGACAAGTACTTACTGAGTGTCTCTCGTGTGCATAGTTTCGCTGGGCACTACAGGAAAAATTGAAAAATATCACGTATAGCTCTTCCTCCTAAGGAGCGGCTAACTTGTTCTGAAGGCATGACCGTAAAAGGGCATTTTTGTGAGCTCCTTCCTTATTCCTGTTGCTCTTTTATAGCAATTATCAAACTGTCTTTGAACTTTTTGTCCACGTTTCCATTTCTGCTCAGCCAACCAGGGTTAAGGCTCTCCACTCCACTCGCCTTTGTATTTCTAGCACACAGTAGGTGCCTAATCAATGTTGGTTGAACCAATGAACTGATCATGTGGGAGCTGGAGGGTATGATAAACACTCTCGCCCTTTCCTTATTCAGAGGGTTTAGTGTGACTTGAAAATGAAATCGAACCCAAAGTAGAACATGGTATTATTCAACAAAGAAGAGTTTTCGAAATCATGAGGATGTTCCACACGCTACCGTTTGGTCTTAGTTCTTAACCAGCTTCCCTGAATGGCCCAAGAGACATTAACAAGTTTTTCTTAAAAAGGAAAAAAAAAGAAAGAAAGAAAGAAAGAATTCCACAGTTAAATACATTTGGGAAATCAGAAATGCAGGGTTCAGCGGGGTTAGGGACCTGGGGACCGCAGGACTTCTCAGGGTCTAGAGCGGGCTGCTGTGCGCTGTTTACGCAGACGGGGAAGTGTGCGTGATAAGCGATATTTTCCAAATTGCTTTGACGGTGGATTCTTTGGGGAAGGAGCAGAGGCAGCCAAAAAGGAAGCAATTGCAGGGCCGGAACCAGGGTGAGGCCGGCGCGCAACACTGAAGAAGGCGCCCGCCCGCACGAAAGCACCTGCTCGACCTTGAGAGTGAGCATCCTTCAAGTTCACAGCCCGGAGCATCACGCGCCCCACCCCAGCCCCACGACAGAGAGAGTCGCGATACCACCACCGAAACGAAGCGTTCAGAACCGCGTTAGGGAAATGTCCTGTGGCCACCCCTCGCTTG
>NW_006434366.1:2727061-2731160 GCF_000325575.1 Pteropus alecto | reverse complement strand
GCGACAGAGCCTTCCGCGGACATCCGGCCAAGGGCGGTGGAACCCTCTGGCGTCGTCGGCAGAGCCAGGGTGCCCCTCGGCGCCGGGGCGGCAAAGGGGAGCCCGAACGCGACGCGTCTGTCCCGCGCCCCCGAGGCCGCTGGTTGCTCCCTTTCTTTCGTTCTTGAAAACAGCAGAAATTAAGAAAGGACTTTGTAATGGCCAGAACACCGTCCAGCACTCGAATGAATGAATGAGTGAGTGAGTGAGTGAGTGAATGGATGGAATCAGGTAGCGTCTCATTCCCCTGCCTCGGTCTTTGCTGTTTGCCATTTGCTCCCCGTCTTCTCGGTGTCCCTCCCAAAGTCAAGTCCTGTTTGATCTTGGAGCTGATGATGAAGCCGGGTGGGGCAGGAAGCCCGAGAACAAACTGTCCAACCAAGAAAGTCTGAACCCCACTTTCTTCTCTCTCCCGTTTCCTTTCTTCCTGTTTCTTTAAATCCGTAAAAACAACCGACTCGAAGGTTCGCGGCGGCGGCGCAGGCTCCCACGCACTGAAGAGACTCACGAATTCAATGTCACTTTAACTCTCGCGCCTTTTTTTTTTTTTAAGTAAAAGGTCTTCGGGTAAACGCAACCCAGAGAAATGCAGTAAAACATATGGCCTTTAACTCTCACATGGGCATGGTAGCCATGCCCACTCAGATGGTATGCTGACATACTAGATGGAAAACAAAGCTTCATTTGTTTGGTTATCGATCTAATTAGACTCTAATACAAGAAACTGAGGATATTCCGTAATTCTACATTATAGTCCAGTTCATGAGCGAATGCAAAAGCAGAGAGGGCCTGTGTGCAGAATTTAAATGGTCACTGAATTCGCTAAATGTCTGCTTGCTCCCTGGGCAATGATTTGGGTTTCCTGAGTGTTGACACCAGGAATCCCACACCCAGCTCGAGAGAGCTGAGAGAGCCGTTCTGTGTTTCTCCGGGCCTGGCCTGACTCATTGGTGTGAACGGAGGCTGTGGTCCATTTGGAAATGGTCCATTTGCATTTCCAGGACCACACACAGAAAGGCACTTGCTGTGGACTAAATTGCAACCCCCCAAAATTCGTATGTTTTGAAGCCTTACCCCCAATGTGAGAGCTTTCGGAGGTGGGGCCTTCGGGAGGTAATTAGTGTTAGGTGAGGTCATGAGGGTGGGTCCCCCTGATGGAATTAGTGTCCTCATAGAAGAGACACCAGAGCTCTCCCTCCTTCCCTCTCCCCTGCTGCTACTTGAGGACACAGCGAGAAGGCAGCTGTCTGCAAGCCCCGAAGGGAGCTCTCTCTGGAACCCAGCCATGACACCCCGATCTCAGATCTAGACAGCCTCCAGAACTGTAAGAACATAAATTTCTCTCGTTTAAGACACCCAAGCAGCCTAATACAGCATTCAGTAAATCTCTGTTGAATGAACAAATGTATGATCTCCTATATGTCATCAAGAGTTAGCTACGTTTTATAATGAGTGGTCTTGGATGATTTTTTATAGTATAGTATACTATTTTTTTATAGTATACTGTATTTGTCAGGCCATTGCGATGTGGAGTTTATTAAGCACAACTTGTCTATTTTCTTGGCTACTCTTATCACAAATCCCTATTATTGGTAAACTTTAGTAAAAAAGATACATCCAGGCAAGTGCATATGCACGGCTAGCCACCAGATCAGGTTTCCTAACTAACCAGGCTTATAAAAGCTGTCAGACAGCTTTTATTTTATTTAAAAAAGAAAATACTGGCCAATTATTCGAACTGTTCAAAAGTTTCAGCACCATACAGGCAGAACCACAGAGCTCTCAACACCTCCACAGAACTGCGCAGTTCTTTGTAGAATGAATTTATTCAAGTTAATTCTAAAAATTTCCATGACTTTTTTGGATGCTAAAGGAAGATATTTTAAAAAGACGTCTAATTTTTTTCAGTCATCGCAATTCTTATAAAGATCAAATTCATATTCCTCACAATCATCTATTTATCTTTTCATATACTTAAAAGCTAAAACTTAGGATTTTCCTTATTTATTTATTTAAAAAAACAAAAAGTCTATTAGGTTATCTGGACAACTTCATGTGCCGGGGACAGGCAAATAAGGTCAAAGTCACCTTTTTCTGGGCATCAAGTTCAGGACTCTGAAGTTGTTTCTTTGACTGGTGGTCCCAAATCGCAATCTACAGTTTGTATAAAAAGAAAAAAAAATACAGTGTTGGAACCTGAGATTACCCTCAGTACATTTTAGATAAAATTCTGATTGTATTACTCATGTCCAAATTACATCTACATGCCTGAAGGCTCAGATACGCTAAGTAATTACTGGCATTCTACTAATAAATGGTATTGACAAATATTGAGTCATGACTGTGTGTCAGGTACTGTGATAAATATTTTAAACACATTATATAATTTGATCCTGGCAAAGACCCTATGAGGTAGCTACTATCGTTACCCATTTTACAGCTGAGTAACTGAGGCTTCCAGTAACTCCCAGGAGGTGCTCACTCGCTCATCACTCGTAGCCCGTGGTGTCCGTCTCATGGTACCAAAGCGCTGGTTCTAGCTTCTCGCAATATTACTCAGCTTTCTTGGACCTTGGAACCTAATTTACCAATCCCCACTTAATCTTCATTACCCTTTCAGAACATTGTGATCATTAGCTAGCGGTCAGCCTCAAGAATGCATGTTTTAATTGATAATTGGTAAAAAAAAAAAAAAAAAAAAAAAGATTTTGAATTATTCTTATCTACGCATGCAACAGTTGCCCTAAGGGAATAACATGCAATAATCAGTTAGCCTAGTCTCAGTTACTTATATGCTTCAAAGTAATACAATTGCCACCCACCAAAATTGTAAACTCCATGAGAATACAATCATGAAAACGTTGTCCACATAACATGTGTCTGGTACACAGAAAACTCTCAGTACATGTTTCTGATTAAATAAATACTGCAAACCTTTAAGTTTTCTTTAATTAAATGTCACCGGAACTTTAGACTAGCTCCCTCTGCATGTCTTTGAGTGGTAACGTTTCATTAAATTGAACCTTTATCTTCCGCTAGTTTATAATTACAAGGTGGTCGGGACCAGAATCATCCTTGAGATTAGTGCTGCATCGCTGAGCACAGAAAATGAAGGACAACATATCCTCTCTTGCACTGGCGCGGTACAGAATTAGCTCTGTAAATAATGCAGGACCAGTAGCTGACATCGGAGCCATAAAATTCCAATTGGTAAATCTCTTCCGCTGAAAACCAACCAACTAACCAACCACCCTGGCGATTGGAAGGAGAAGAGGGGTGGTGAGGTTCGGGTACTAACATATAACCACTCAGGGAACGTCCTCTGCACTGGTGAGCGCCACCCAAACCCTAACCCGGCGCCGTCCCCTCCCATCCTCTCCGCCACCCGCGCTCCAGGATCTCAGGCAGGCTGAGAGCAGAGCCCTGAGTGGCCTTGTTCCTTGTGCCCCTGACCCCAGCTCCCAGAATGGCAGCTTCCCGCTTCGAGAAAAACGTAAACTCCCACCAAAGAAGCCAGTTTGATGAATTACAGGCCTGCCTCTCGCTAGATGTCCTCAACGCTAAAATATCTTTTTTCTCTATACCTCGAGTGACTAAGACACATTCGAGCTACGTCTTGGGTGTTCTGGATTGTTGGTTTTAATTTAGTAACTTCAGTGAAAATCTTTCTGCTGTTCCCTTTGATTCTGTAAACCCACCTTGAGTTCCATTGCTTTTAAACGTCCCTATTAGAGGATGTACGAGGGCGAACGTGCTCTAGGACCTTGCTATTCACGTGTCATCGGCACGATCTGGAAGCTTGTTAGAGAAGCAGATTCTCAAGCCGGAGCCCAGACCTAATAAGAGAGCATCAGAACCTCTGAGCTTTAACCAGACGTCCAGGTGATTCATATGCAGAGCAAAACGTGAGAATCACTGCCCCGGGCAGGAGACACGGGAGGGCGTGGACGTCTTCCAGGCACGAAAACGACACACTTGGGTGGGCGCACTGTCCTCTCTCTGAAAATAAATGCCACTTGCTGGATGTCTCTTGTTTGCCTTAAGGCCTCTTCCCCGCCCC
>NW_006434366.1:2718557-2726900 GCF_000325575.1 Pteropus alecto | reverse complement strand
TCTTTCATCTCCAGTAAGAGACAATTAATGATCTAGGGGATTTCTGCTTCTGGTCACGTGTACAGGTTTACAAGAGACTCGTTCTCACCCTAACGACCAAAACAGGCCAGGGTAAGGCAAACTACTCATCGACATTTAAGACTCCTCGGAGAACTGAGGGCACAAAGAAACCTGAACGGACTGAACTTGAACGGGAGGAGCTCTGCGTGGAGAAGAGACCCGTGGCCATTTTCGCCTCTGGTGGAATGGCAGGCACCTGAGGAGTCTGTGACCAGCGGGGACGAGGGGCACTCAGCTGACATGTGAACGAACTTGTCAGGGCTGCCTGAGGGCCGAGCGGCCTTGGCCACAGGAGCACGTCCCTACCCAAAGTGACCCAGCAGCCCTCGCGTAGGGCTGGGGTGATCCACCTGAGACGCCACCGGAGGAAGGGCCAGAAGAACGATCTGGAGCATTCTGGGCTTTCTCAGGGATAGAGGGTGGGAGGAGATCTCCAGGGGCGCAGAACGCAGGGGCAGAGGACAAAAAGAACTCAAAAGATGCCGTCAGCTGGGCAGAAAGCAGGGCGAGACCGCCCACGGTTCTCACACCTGTTAGCTTGCTTCTGCAGCACAGGCAGATCTCAAGGATCTCAGCGGTGCTCAGACCCCAGGCTCTGCTGAAGGGAAAGTCCTAGAGCCACCCTCAAAACATCTGAAAGCCACAGGGACCTGAATCAGACTAAAGCTGACAAAGCCGAGATCCAGACTGATTACGATTGCCTCGGCCTGCCACAGAGAGTAGAGCTCGCTCTTTCTGGAAGCAAGTGTTATTTACTGTGTATTCTACTTTTCTTTTCTACAAAACATTTGACATGCAATAAAAAAAAAAGAATTCAAAACCGACGGGAAAGCGAGAAAATGTGTCTCGTGGTTAATACAGAAAAGAAGCAATAGAAGCAGATCCAGAGATAAGTTAGACGCTGAAATGATCGAACCGGGATGTTAAAATACGAAATACCGATGATAGAAAAATCTTACAAGATCTCGTGGAACGCGAGGCAGTGTGCATGAAGAGATGGGGAATTTCAACCAAGTAGTGGAAACTAGAAAAAAGAACCATATGGAAATGCTAGAGATGAAAAAACACAATATCAAAAATAAATTCATTATATGACTCAACGGCAGAGCAAACTGAGCATCTGACAGGGTTTGGGCTAATTTCAAACAACCCAACATACGTGTAAATGGTGTCCCAGAATAAGAGAAGAGAGACGCTATGGGACAAGAAATCGTTGATGCTTTATTGGCTAAGACTTACCAAAATTGTCGGAAAATATCAGCTTGCGGAACCAAGAAACTCAGCACACCCAGCAGAATAAATACAGAGAAAACCACACCTAACATCATAGCCAGACGCCTGAAAAGCACGGGTGAGTGGTAAATCTGAAAAGCACCCAGAGAGGAAAAAAAGACACAAATACGAGGGATTCATGATACAAATAACAGGTAAATTTCCACCGGAATCGGTGGAGGCCGGAAGGTAACAGAACATCTATAAAATGAGAAAAGAAAAATACGGCCCAACTAGAACTCCGTTCCCAGTGAAAATATCCTTCAAAAACGAAAATGAAAGAAAGTCATTTTCAGACAGACCGAAGTTGGGAGAATGCACCTCCAGCAGACCAACGCTACAAGAAAAACTAACGTAAGTTTTTCGGACTGAACAGAAAGGACACCAGGAGGAAAACTTAGATCCGCAAGGAGATGTGCCAGGCGTCAGAAAAAGTAAATAGATGGGTCGACGTTGAAGACCTTTCAAAGGGATGTATCTACACCTGCATCTCTCTCTCAGCGTGTGTCATATTTTAAAGGACTATTGATTATTTAAAGCATCTCCCCCCCCCCCGTATTATAGCATATGGAGAAATAAAATGTAAAATAAGACCGAGGGGGAACAAACAGTCATATCGTGAGCTTCTGACACATCTGTGAAGCTGTATAGTAGTATTTTTTAGCAGACTATTTGTAGAGAGGCTGGGATACCTTAAAGATACGAAGCATAATCTCCAGACCAGAGATCCCCAAAGCATGATTCCCAGACATACATCGGCACCAGCATCTGATATGCGAATTTTTTTAGCTTTATCACAAACCTACAGAATTAGAAACACCGGGGGTATGGTGCAGAAATCGGTTTTAAGAAAACCTCCTGCTGTTTCTAATGCATGTTAAGTTTAAGAACCACTGTCCTAGAACAGCCACCAGAATATACCACAAAGAAGCAGAGCTAAAAACGGGAGGTGAAACGAAATGATGAAAAGTTGCAATACACCCAAAAGGAGGCAGGAAAGTAGTAGCAGAAACAAAGACCAAATGGGATAAGTAGAAAATAAGTACCAAGATGGGAGATTTAAACCCAACCATATTAATAATTGCCTCAACCGTAAAGGTATAAAACTCTCCAATAAGAGGCAGAGATCGTCTGATTGACACAAAAGCAGGATCTAACAATATGCTTTTCTCAAATATACAATTCAGTTATAAAGACACTGATCGAAAGCCCAAGAGTCGGAAAAAATGTAGTATGCAAACATAAAATATAAAAAAGCAGATGTGGTTATGTTAACATCAGACAAAGTAGACATCAGAAGAATATTAGCAATCCTAAATGTGGATGGAACAGAATTCCAAAATGCATAAAGCAAAAACTGACAGGAACCAATGAAAATCTACATTCATAGGTGAAGAGATTTAAACACCCCTGTGTCAGTGATCATAGGCAAAATAGACTACATTCTGAGCAACAAAAGACTTCTCAATAGATGTCAAAAAATAAAACCTCATAGAGCGTATCTTCTGACCCAACAGTAATAAATTGGGAATCAATAATAAAAACATATCTGGCGTTACACATCTATTTGGACAGCTAAAATAAAAAATAGTGACAATACCAAATGCTGGTAGGGACACAGAGAAACTAGATTTCTCACACATTGCAATTGGGAGGGTAAAATGGTCCGGCTACTCTGGCAAATAATTGGTCAGTTTCTTTAAAAAACAAAACATACATTACTAAATGACCCAGGAATTATACTCCTGGACATTAAACCCATACAAGAAAACTTACGTCCACACAAAAACATGTACACATATGTTCACGGTAGGTTTATTTCTAATAGCAAAAAAATTAGAACAACTCAAATGTCCTTCAGTGTGTGAATGGCTAGACAAGCCGTGGCATGTCTACAATGGGATACGATTCATCGATAAAAAAGAAACACACCATTGATAGATACAACCACTTAGATGGATTTCAAGAGATCATGCTGTGTGGGAAAAGAGCCTCAGAGGTTATATACTATAAAGGTCCACTTATGTAACATTTTTTAAATGGTAATATAGAGATGGAGAACAGATGAGTGGTTGGCAGGCATCATGGATAGGGGAGGGGGAGGGAATGGGTACAACTATGAAGGGGTGGCCTGAGGCAACTTTGTAACAATAGGACAGTTTTTCATCTTGATTGTGGTGGTGGTTACATTGATCTACACATGTCATCAAATTGCATAGAAATATCCACACGCACACACACTGGAATGAGTGAAAATCTGAAATCTGTGAATTGTACCAACATCAATTTCCTTGTTTAGTTATTATTACAGTCATGTAAGCTGTCCCCATTGGAAAAAACTGAGTGAAGGCTACATAGTACTTCTCTGTATTATTTTTGTAATTTCCTATGACTACAATTTTTTCAAAAGAAAAAGAAAAAAAGTTTTGGAAAATTCACAAATATTTGGAAATTAAGCAACACTCCGCTAAATAACCCTTGAGTCAAAGAAAAATCACAAAGACTATTAGTTCCTATTTTGACATGATTGATACTAAGGAAAATACAAAAAACAAATATTGTGGAACGCTGTGAAAGCAGCGCTTCGAAGACATTTTTTAGCTTTAAATACTCATATGGAAGAAAGGTTTAAATCAATGATATTACCTTGCATCACAAGAAACTAGAAAAAGCAGAGCAAATTGAATCCAAAATAACTAGAAAGAAGGAAATAAAAGAAAAGAGAATGTTGAAGAAAGATAAGGTGAACAAACAATATAGAAAATCCATAGAATCCGTTTTTAGATCTTCGTAAAGCTAATGAAATGATCAGTACCTTAGTAAGGTGATTAAGAAAATAACAAGGAAACAAAGAATAACAAAAAATATTTTAAGAGAATGAAAAAGGCTTACCACTATAGATTACACAGACAATAAAAGGATAAAAACCTTATACCAATATACTGACAAATTTAAATGAAACAGATGAATTTCTTAAAAAACGAAAATCACCAAAATTGACAAAAGAATAAATTTAAAAAATTTTAAAGCCTGATAACTATTAAAGAAAATGTATTCATGGAAAAAACAAACAAACAAACAAACAAACAAACAGGAAAAAACCTCCCCCAAAGAAAAATCCAGAGTCAGGTAGCTTCTCCTACTATTTGAGAAAGAAACAGTAGCAACCCTACAGAAGAGCTTCTAGAAAAGAGGAGAAAGTTGTTTTATGGGCTTTGCTCTGATACTAAAACCTGACAAAGATCACAAGAAAAGAAAGACTACAGTGTATACCCTTCACAATCACAGACATGAAAATTCTTAAATATTAACTAATCAAATCGAGCAATAAAAAAAAATGCGTTATGATCAAGATAGGCTCATCTCAGGAATTCAAGGCTGGTTTAACAATCAAAAAGTTGTAATTCATAATATTACCAGAATGGAAGAGAAAAAATATGATGGTCTCGTTGGATGCAGAGAAAAAACATTTGATAAATTCAACACCTTTCATGATGAACCCTCTCAGCAAACCAGAAATAGAAGAAAATGTCCTCAACTAGAGGAAGATACATTGCCAACACGTAACGTCACACACGTCGACACAACTCTAAATAGTTTACCCCTACAACTGAGTGTTGTCTGCCGAATGGAGATTTCTGTACCAGTGAATTTGACCAGGACCAGCAGCCTTTACAAGCGCTTCGGAAGACCTTCTAGTGTGCAGATGCCACCGATTTCTTGCTGGCGGAGACAAGCCAAAAGCACAACACTCTCTCGGGGAGAGCATATTTTCAAATTACAGGTCAGGATTCACTGGGGAGTGTGACATCAATTCAGTAAGTCGAGACTAGAATTTTTTTTTAATAAAATTCATTCAACTAGACTAGAAAATATCAGAATATATCAAGGGGAAATATTGTTTAGTGAAATTTTTGCCTGAAATACATTGTATTCACTTCTTCCTAAGTGGCTTAACTTTTTTTTTTAAGTGATCAATGGTTACTCAGGAGTATAAAGAGAGGGTAGTGATTGATCATTGCTACGGCCCAACAAAGCTTTCTCTGTCCTATGCTTAAATAATCTTAAGGGTGTGTGTGTGTGTGTGTGTGTGTGTGTGTGTGTGTGCGCGCGCATGCGTGTGAAATAGCATGTCTTTCTTACTGTGAGCTGTGATACAAAACTTTGAGGCTCTTTCTCATTTTACTAGGGATAGATATGCAGCCAATGAATGTAAAAGTTATATTTGTATTTCGGAGGGTTTTATAATATATTTAACAATATTAAGCTATGTTTATTCATGTGTCTTTTCTGGAGACCTATTTTAAAGGGAAATGATTTTCCCAATTCAACTATTCTATAGATAAGATTTTAAAGGAACTAATCTTGACTTCGAAATCAAATTCTCTAAAGCTATGTCAAAATAAAATATTTTAGAACTATACATAGAAAGCAGCCCCATGAATTCTAATAGCTGGGATAAATGCACTAGGATACACAATGTTATTTATAAAAATTTTTTAAAAGTTCACCGGATTACTACTAGCAGTAGTTGAAAATCCAAAATATTTCTCAGCACTTAAATTCCTCCTCTCAAGAACCCTGTTTTATAATCAATAAATCTTCATTACCACGTGCTAATTGAACCAGTATTAGCCATTTCAGCAAACTCTAAATAGAGAGACGAAATAATAACAAGAATTATCACAACAGTGTCTGATCGGGGTATACAGAATGAGCTACATTCTCTGAGTTCATTGACAAAACCTTTAGGAAATGAAGGGGTTAAAAAATTGTCGAGGTTCCATTAAACAGGCAAAAAATGATATCTGAGCGAGAAGTGTGGGTACACGTCGAGGGCTATAACAGCAACAGTATGGACTACCCAATACACAGCATCCGCCCTCCGAAATGCCGAGCCCTCCTAGGAAAGAAAAGAAAAATCTGTCCTTGCCTGCTACAAAATTAGTCTCTCTCCACACCTGTAAGACACAAGACAGAGGGAGGGCTATAAAACGCCAGGATTGCCCAGCGCGGCTGCTCAGTGCTATATTGCACAACTCCAGAGGGCGCTCTCACAGCATCTGCAACGCGGATGGCTTCCCCCCCACCTCCGCCCAACGTTGAGCAGTGCACAACCTGAACAACCGTACCAGACAGCCGTAAGTATAGCGATTCAGGGCACAGGCTTTGGAGCCCAACAAGCCTGGGGTCTAGTTCCAGTTCTAATTCCAGACTGTACAACCTGGGGCTGGGTATTTAACCTCCCTAAGCCTCAATTTGCCCAAAAAGACACATTCTATGTCCCTAGGACTTAGGCACACACGGTGGCTCTTCATCTGTGTGATAGAAATGTAAAGACGAGCCTTATAAGGTGATGGAGAGGAGTAAATGAAGCAACATAGAAAATTTTTATGTATAGTCTGAAAACTAGCACACCATAAGCACTAAACAAATATCTATAAAAAAAATGACAAACAAATATTGAGATTCTTCAGGATGGAAAGATGCGTGCCGGGAAGGAATTACTTTGTTTAAGAAAAATAATCATAAGCTATTGAGATAGGAAAACATGAGGATAATACAATCAGGATAGGATAGAACTTGGGTACGGTGGGGAAAATGCTTGAAGCTTGAGAGTAGTTGGCACAAATAAAAAGGTAGGAAATGCATATATTTTGCTATTTTCGATTGTAGGTCAGGTAATGGCAAGAAGCATTGATAACTTCGACCCGTTCTAAGAAAGATACTGTCATGAGCCCTGAACCACGGAAGCGGAGAAGTCTGGGTTCACTCCTGGCACGGGGTGGGGAGGGCGGACAGGGGACAGCTGAGGGGACATGTGTTCCTTCCTCCCCACAGCGCTTATTTCCTGGTGGAATTGTGGTTCTGACGCAGTCGTGACAACTCTTCGCCCTTAGCAAAGTAGCACAATGGAGAAGGTCACCCTAGATTGTAAGCACAAACGCAGGACCGGCTCCCGTCGCCTCCTTGGCCTGCGGTTCTGCTGCGCGCCCCCCGGCGGGAAGCGGCGGTGCAGGCGTTCCCTCGGGAGAGGTGGTCGGTGACAACAGCCAGCAGAAGCACAGGGAGGGAGGGAGGGAGGGAGGGAGCGCTGAGCCCCGGCGAGGCCGCGCCAGTCAGCAGTTAGAAAAGCAGGCATTTCTCACACTTGCTAATGAGCTTGACGCTCGTGAAACATAAACAGGAAGTGGGAGCTCTCCAAAGCGGCCCGAAGGAAATCCACTCCCAGCTCGGTCAAGGTGTGAAGCCCAGCTCTCTGGGGTGTCAAGGTCACTGCCAAGACTGACCACCGCCCGCGCCCCCGCACCCGAAGCGCATCTGCGCCCAATCCCAGCAGTGACCCCCTTTTTTTTTTTTTCAGTCCTTCCCCGCAGCCAGGTCACTCGGCGGCGGGGTGACTGACCCAGGCGGTGGGAAAGGCTGACAGTCATCTCTCAACTCCCCGGCGGGTGGCGGGGCGGGGCGGGGCAGCGCAGAGGTCAGTGAAATCCCCGCCGGGCTTTATTTTAGTCACGAATTTCCACTGGCTCCCTCCTCCGACTGCATCAGTGGGGCCACAGCCTTGGCCTTTGAGCCGCTCTCCCTGCTCCAGGCTGAGCGAGAAGGTCACAGAGGCCGGACATTTCCGGGGGAGGTGGCGGGGTGGGGGCCGGCTCCGGGGCCACCTACGGGGGGCGGCAGAGACCCGGGGCGCGTGGAGGGGGCCTTTCTGCCCCGGGCCGTTCCCCTCCTCCTCTACCCAGGCATCTCAGTGCATATGAAACAAAATTAAAAAACAAAACCACAAAACCGCAAAAAAAAAAATATTTTTTTTTTAAACCTTATCTTTTCTCTCCGCCAGCCAGCGGCCCCGATATAGTTTTCTCAGGCTGCCTTCCCCTCGTTGCCCAATCTGTCTTCTTCCCAGAGGTTCCCGTAAAATCGGGGGGCAGAATCTGTGTCTCTACCACTGGCTCCGCGCAGGGCGCAGAGCGGGGGGCTGCGCGCAGCGCGTGGGCCGCATGAGCG
>NW_006434366.1:2717384-2717988 GCF_000325575.1 Pteropus alecto | reverse complement strand
CCCTCCCCACGGCGGGCAATTCCTGGACGCGGGGCCGCGGAGTGGGGGCAGGGAAGCCGGGACGGAAAGAAACCCCAGCCTCTGGGGAAGGCAGGGGGCCGGGCGACTCCCTCGGCTGCGCGCGGGTTCCTGCGAGCGGCCGGGCGGGGGAGGAGGAAGAGGGCTGGGCTGGAGCGAGCGAGGGGATATTCCTCTCCCAGCTTGAGTCAGACGCGGGCGGATCCGTCCTCCCCCGTCCCCTCCCAGGAGACGGGAACTTACTTCATTTCCCTGGGGCAGGTTCGCCCACGTTACCACCACCACCCCCCCCCGGCTCCCCTTCCAGCTTCCGCGCCCCCCGCCCAGCTGGGCAGGACCTAGGCCGCGCTGCCACCCCCTCTTCGGGGAAAGGCAGCTGCACCGCAGACACCTGGGGGCCCGGGCTGGGGGTGGGGGCCCCTCACAGCCACGGGAGCGTTGTCCAACACGTGAGGCTCATGTGATGAAGCCGGGGGAGGGCGGGCAGGTCGCTCCTTCCCTCCCCGGCAGCGGCCAGACGTGCCTGGAGTCACAGGGTAGAACACGTAGCTCCAACCCACCCACTCGCTCCCATTTAACCCAGCCC
>NW_006434366.1:2692586-2717252 GCF_000325575.1 Pteropus alecto | reverse complement strand
CTCCCTCCCGCCTCCCCGCCCGCCCCACTTCTCATTCACTTGGCTCGCACGGCGCAGACGGCACAGGGAGCACACACCGCCAGGCTGTGCGCAGAGTCGGAGCCAGAGGCCGCGGGGACACCATGCACGCCCCCAACTGAAGCAGCAGCGCCTCGAAGCCGCAGCTCCCACAGCCAGCGGATTTCAGGGAGCTCGGACTCAGAGGAAGCCTTACGGAGAGAGCTCCGCGGACCCCTCCAGGATAGTCCTCACCCGACGCTCTCCTGCAGACAGGAGCGCATAGTGGCCCCGGCTCGCGGTGCCATGGAGCGGATCCCCAGCGCGCAGCCGCCCCCCGCCTGCCTGTCCAAGGCGCCCGGACTGGAGCCCGGAGACCTACCAGGGTAAGTGGGCGCCCCTGGCCCCTTGAGCCGCAACAACAGCACCGCGTTTCGCGCCGCTCCTACTTGGAGCAGCTCCCGGCGCATCCGGGGGTTCTCGCCCGCCGGGCTCCGCAGCCGGGGCGCACGCAAACTCACGACCACCCCTGTCCCCTCTCCCTGCAGGATGGATTTCGCCCACATATACCAAGTGTACAAGTCGAGGCGAGGAATAAAGCGGAGCGAGGACAGCAAGGTAAGAGCCCCGCGCCCCTGGGGACCCCGGCCCCTAGCTCGTGCCGAGTTTCCAAGAAAAGTTTTTCTCACTCTGAGGCTGGAGGGGGTCTGCCAGGTGCGGGCTCGGCGACTCTACCGAGTGGCTTGGCGAAGCAGGGGCAGGAGGAGGTTCTGGGTGTGACTCTGCTCCGCCGCCCGGACTCCTTGAGCCGTGGGGTGGGGAGAAGAGGGGCTTCTCACCCCCTTCCTTTGGCGCCCACCGCCTCCCCGTGCGCCTTGCAGGAGACCTACAAACTGCCGCACCGGCTCATCGAGAAAAAGAGACGTGACCGGATTAACGAGTGCATCGCGCAGCTGAAGGATCTGCTACCAGAACATCTCAAACTTACAGTAAGTGAGAAGCTGGCGGCTCTCCAGGCCAGCTCCTCTTCCAGAGGGCGGGCGGGGGTCACTCGCCGCCTGCAGGGCCCGCGGGGAACTGCAGACAGAGCAAGGGCTGGATCCGAGCCGCCGTGGCTCTGTTTGCGGGGTACGCTTCCCCAATCCCGAGATTTTCTGGAAGCCTCATGAGAACCACTGGACGTCTCCAAGTTGGCTCCAACACCAGCTGGCCTTCCTTTACAAGAGTTTTAGACTTTCCTTCTGGTGACTTTCGGGGTTCTGGAGTTTTCCCGACTTGAGCAAACCGAGCAACAGAAATTTTATTTACCCTCCCTTTTCCCTTTTCTTTTAATTGTTTTAAATAAGAGGACTTGTTTTGATGTGCGATTTTTTTCACATCCTGTCCTTTCTTGGCAGTGGCCAACAAACAGCTTACTAGCTTGGCAGCCCTCGGTTGGGGAAAGAGGGAAAAAATAGTATTCGAGGAGGAAGAAAAAAGCCTGGATGAGCAGGGAGTTATGAAAGGGTGTCAGGAAAGGAACAAGGGGAAGCCTCTTGGCTGCCAGACACAGGAGAAGTCCCTCCCCGGGCTGACACCGCTGCAGAGAGCTGTTAACTCGATTCCCCTGAGTTAAGGTCAGCAGTGGCTGCTGGAGAAATTTATCTGTCAAAGCTTTTTCCTAAGGTAGCAGCGGCTGCTTCTAAAATGCCTCCAAAGATAGGTGGCACTCATTTTTTATTCTTTAATCAGAAATTATATATATATATATGTATTTTTTAACCTATACATTTCAAATTAAATTTAGCCAACCAGGAAAAGCTATTTTTTGTTTCCTTTCGAGACATTTCTCACTGCTAGTCAGTGTCCCAGAGCTGGGACTCGTCTGAGCTCAGTGCTGACGGAGACTCTTTTGATTGCAGACTTTGGGTCACTTGGAGAAAGCCGTGGTTCTTGAACTCACCTTGAAGCACGTGAAAGCACTGACAAACCTAATCGATCAGCAGCAGCAGAAAATCATGGCCCTGCAGAACGGTTTACAAGCTGGTGAGTGCCTGCGTCTGGGTATCATCTCGGGAGAGTTCTAGCACAAACAGAGAGCCTGTGGGCTCAACATCTGCTCTAGGAAACGTTCCTGCAACGAACCGCTTGTGCACATTCGTTGTGGGAGACGCTGTTTTGTCGTTCCTAAAAGGTCAGGCTTTTCATTCGGGATGCCGCTGTGTGCCACCTGGCATCCATACAATTAGTCAGATGATAAAATATTTCTGTGGCATTTTGGCTGAAGAGTTTCTGGGTTCTGGGAGTCTTCTCTCTTTTTTTTACCACCACTACCCCTTTTAAAATTTTAAAATGCCAAGGCACCTATAATTTGCATCGTGGGTGTTTCGCAGTTAGTCTTCTTCGCCCCGTTTCATTGGCGAATAAATGAGGGGTATGCCCCAGAGTTTTCCTGTGTCTCTACTTCCTTATGGCTCGGTGTGTGGTAGGAACCTGGCAGGGTGACAGGAAATGCAGGAGTTTTTCCTGCATTTCGTGTGGTTCCCCGACTAGCCACTAGGTATCCTGGTGATTTGCACAATCTAACGAAACCACTGAAGTTTCATCATCCGCTCTACTCACAGAGACGCACACTCACCTTCTAACCGTCTCGTCTCGCTGCTCCCAGAGAATACTGTACAGACCGGGGGAGAAATTTTTCCGCCCACTCCCTCATTCCATTCTCCTCCGCCCTCCTTTCCAAGGCTAGTGGGGGGAGAGTCACACAGACCTAGCACGTGCTGCTGTCGGGTTCCTCACTGAAAACTGAAAGATGGTCATGCCCGATTTTGTAGGGGTGGGGTCGTGGATCGAATCCATGGAAAAGGCTTAGAAGTAGCCTCTCTATGTAAGGATGATGGCATGATTGCGACAGGTATAAGCCATTACAAATAAGCTTACTTAAGGTGACATTTTTCCTTCATTTCTCTGATTTTATGACTGGTCTCTGTCCTTGCTACCATGAGACCGATCTTCTGTACATTAATTCTTTGGTTTTTGAACGTAATAGGATGTTCATTGCTGTGTCACTTATAATGAAAACTCGAGAACAACTCACAAATCCCAACAAGAGGGGAAATAGTCCATCTACCTTAATGATGGTCTATTTCTATGATGGGACGTTAATTATGCAGCCATTACTGTCATTTGGGGATTGTGGAAGATTTTGTATTTTATTCCTTATACTTTTCAGTGCAGTCCACATTTCCTCTGATCGTAGATAGTACTTTTTTTTTTTTAGAAACAGAGGCACAAATGAACAAAGGTATTAACAAAAAGGGAAGCTCCCAGCCTTCCGGCCGTAGGTATCCCGGTGACCCTCCCGGCCTCACGAAACCTCTTCCTTTGCGTCTGTGTTGACCCAGGTGAGCTGTCGGGGAGAAACATCGAAGCGAGTCAGGAGATGTTCTGCTCGGGTTTCCAGGCGTGTGCCCGGGAGGTGCTGCAGTACCTGGCCAAGCACGAGAACACCCGGGACCTGAAGTCCACGCAGCTCGTCACGCACCTCCACCGGGCGGTCTCGGAGCTGCTGCAAGGCGGCCCCTCCAGGAAGCCGTCGGACCCAGCTCCCAAAGCGATGGACTTCAAGGAGAAACCCAGCTCCCTGGCCAAAGGCACCGAAGGCCCCGGGAAAAACTGCGTGCCGGTCATCCAGCGGACTTCCGCTCCCTCGAGCGGGGAGCAGAGTGGCAGCGACACCGACACAGACAGCGGCTACGGCGGAGAGTCGGAGAAGGGCGACTTGCGCGGCGAGCCGCCGGCCTTCAAGGGCGATCAGGGACGCAGGTTCGCCGCGGGCGAGAGGATCGGCGCTATTAAGCAAGAATCCGAAGAGCCCCCCACGAAAAAGAGCAGAATGCAGCTGTCAGACGATGAAGGCCATTTCCCCAGCAGTGACCTGATGGGCTCGCCGTTCCTGGGCCCCCACCCGCACCAGCCTCCCTTTTGCCTGCCCTTCTATCTCATCCCGCCGTCGGCGACTGCCTACCTGCCCATGCTGGAGAAGTGCTGGTACCCCACCTCCGTCCCCGTGTTATACCCCGGCCTCAACGCCTCCGCGGCAGCCCTCAGCAGCTTCATGAACCCGGACAAGATCCCGGGCCCCTTGCTCATGCCCCAGAGACTCCCTTCCCCCCTGCCGGCCCACCCGTCCATGGACTCTTCGGCCCTGCTCCAAGCCTTGAAGCAGATCCCTCCCTTAAACTTAGAAACCAAAGACTAAACTCTTCGGGGGATCCTGCGGCTTTGCTCCCCATCTTCCCTACTTCCAAACGAAACGAAACAAAACTGTGTTTGTGAGAGAGGCGAAGTCGATCCAGGGTGTGTGCCGAGACGGTCTGGGGCGTGGAGAGGGGAGCTGGGGTGTGTGTGCGTGTGCAGCGTGTGTTGGTTTAGGACGCGAAAGCTCCTCTCAGCCTAGGGAAGACCTGCCGTGGGGAGGTTTAGAGGGTTTAGAGGGACTGCGGCAGACCCCTGGGCCTTTCCTTGCCCGGCAAATGCTCCCTCCTCCCCATACGAATCGGCTGGATGTTCAAAAGCTTCGAAGTCTCAGGCCGTGAGTCAGTCTACGCTTTGGGAGCCGGGTCTGTGGCTTTGAGAAAAAGGTACTTTCAAACGAGGGCTTTCCAGAGGGCAGTTCCCAGCCAGCCAGCTCTCCTGACCCCACCCTCCTCCCTGTCATTGTCTCCCTGACTCACCAGACAGGGACGGGGCAGCCTGACCAGACCCGAGCTCTCTGCAGAGCGGCGAGGTAGCAGACACAGGCATGGCACGGTGGTGGCTTGGGAGCTTCCGCAGGTCTGCTCCCCACCCCTGCCTCGACGAACAAAGAGAATGTAGTCCCCTCCTCGGCCTTTTCCTGAGTGACTAGCTTACTAAGGAACCGAAAGGGCCCCCTGGTCCAGGCCGAGCTGCCAGGGGCCGAGGGAGAAGTCCCCGGGGACCTCTGACACCTGTTTCTAGCTGTCACCTAGAAACAGTCTTGCTGTCCAGGGAACCAAACCCCAGGTCTGAGAGACGCAGACACCTCAGTTCCAAGCGCCCCAAAGTGCATAAAACTGAGTTTCAAGCAGAGCTAGATCCAGTTCGGTTCCCTCCTAAAACTCCTTCTAACACAGCTTAGCTTCTTAAAGGCCTAACCAGCCCTTGGACAAGAAGATCCTCTCTGCAGGCTAATTCCCCTCGCCCGACAGCAGATGGAGCGTCCTTATTGCTGAAAAGGAGTCCGTCTCCTTCAGAGAAGCTTTATTTTTGGTCCAGAGTTCTTGTTTTCTGACTCGTCCAGCTAGCCCTGCACCAGCTTTTCAAAATGCACTATGCTCGAGCACCGATTGTGTTTTAACTCTTCCTTTTCCTGTTTTTATTTTGGTATAAAGTCGTTGCCTTTATTTGTAAAACTGTTATAAATATATATTATATAAATATATTAAAAAGGAAAATGTTTCAGATGTTTATTTGTATAATTACTTGATCTACAAAGTGAGAAAAATGAATGTATTCCTGTTTTTGAAGAGAAGAATAATTTTTCTCTAGGGAGAGGTACAGTGTTTATATTTTGGAGCCTTCCTGAAGGTGTGAAATTGTAAATATTTTTATCTATGAGTCAATGTTAAGTAGTTGTTTTAAAGTACTTAATAAAATAATCCTTTTCCTGTGGAAGAGAAAGATGGTCTCCTGCGTTTTTTAAAATAACTCGATCATGAGATGAGGCTGTCTCCTACTGTCCCCGACTAGTTTAATCTCACTGCCATTTCGTTCCGCCTCTCCCAAGCCTTGTATTCAGACAGAGTAAGCTTAGTCAATCTAATAGACAAATATTTGTTTTAAGTTTGTTTTTTTTTTTAACTGATTCTTGCCAGAGTTGTAACAATCATCCCACGCCTCCTTCTACAGTTAAGCAAAAAGGACATTCTGCGCCGCCCCCCCCCCCAAGTCTGCTTTTGTCATGGTCCTTAGAACGTGACAGAAAATCGAAGTATGAAATTGTGGGCCTGAGTGTCCGGGGAGCTTGGTGGAGGAGCAGGCGCGCTGAGAAAAGATGTCCCGGATTATTACGCAATAATAATTGACGCTGGGCTAGCAGCTCTTCGCCAAGGCAGTCTAACTTTTTCGAGTGGAGCAAGGTCTAAATGGATTTGCCATATCCTGTCTTATTGCTGCTGAAGGCAACATCCCATAATTATTTTCTACATCCTTCCTGGACTTCCTCTCGCTGGGTGTGTTTGTGCGTGAATGGATATTCGTGTTCCTTAGTCAAGCGGCTCTTATGAAAAAGAAAAAATTCCGTGGGAAATGACCCGGTCGAATATTTTTGCCTCGCCCCGGCTCCCTCCCAGAGGTGTCCTGATGTTTCCTGATGGCCGGTGCCATGCTCCAGACCCCACAGCGTCTCAGCCTTCCAGAACCCTCTGTTGTCTGGGGCCCAGGCAGGAACCTGCCCCAGGCCCCCAGGAAGCAATCAGCCAGACAAAAGCACCACCTGCCTGGCCTGGCTGTTGGCTTCACATGTCACCTTCCCCATCTCCTGTGAGCCAGCAGGCTGGAGAGAACATTGCCTGGCTTGTGTGAGATGCAGAATGCAGGGTCCGAATGTTACAATTGTCTGCCATTGACCTCGATTGTCTGCCATTGACCTCTGGCAGCACGGTGTCCTGAAATGAATCAGGAGGTGAACCCATGGGCCCATCAACCAACCGGTGTCTGTCACCTCCCTGGGGCGGCTGAAGGAAGGGTTCCGAGCCCTCTCACATCCCCCACAGCAGGCAGGTGGCCAACCGTGTGATCTCCCCCTCCTGCCAGCACCCCGGGGCCCGGCCCTCCTGCCGGTTGGGCCCTGAATTCCTCCATGAACCGCTAGGCTCTTCCGGCCAGACTTTCTTATTGGTAAAAACCCAAACAAGTCGAGTTTATCCTGGGGACGGAGCCCGGGGTTGAAATCAAGACCGGACTCGTTTTGCACGCCCCTCTCTCCTGGCAGTGACTCAGGGAGTAGCTGTGGGGACACAGGAAGTGGTTGGAGCAAACTGAACTAAAAAAAGCTTTGAGGGTTCCACACGTAGTCAACCCAGAACCCTCCTCCTGACTTCTGCCGCTGTCAAACACCCCAAGGAGCAGCTGCCCCTCTGCCACCTTGCCCTTCTTGCTTGCCCTTGACCTTCCTTTAGCCCCCAGTCGCAGCAGGTTCCAAGTAGCTCAGAAGGAGACAGAAGCTGGGGGGGGGTGCGTGCACCCCAGTCTTTTTGCCCACCGGAGACAAAGAGGACCTCTGTTTGAAAAGGGGTGTGTGAGCGTGAGGGGGTGAGGGCTGAGCTGGGGCCCAGGAGGGGCGGCCGGAGGCAGGGGCGCGGCGGCCGGGGACCTGGCCGCCCTCAGACAGGGCGGGACCCGCCGGGATGGTCTCACCCAGCGCTGACCTGCCTGCCTGTTGACACAACGTCACGTTTCCGACTGCAGCCCTTTCGTGTGCGGCCCAGGGCTAAAAGCGGCTGCCGGTTCCTGGAAGCCGACGTGCCTGGCACAGCGTCAGCAGAAACCTGATCCCCGGGGAAGCTTGGCTGCCGCGGGATCGCTCGGCTCCTCCGCCCCCCGCCCCCCCAGACAGGGCCTGGCAGCGGCGCCGGCCTGCGGGGGCGGAGGAGGGAGCTGGACGCAGGCTGGGCGCGGGGACGAGGGCCTAGCTAACGACAAGGTAGCAGCTTCCCACGGGTCGCCGCTCATTAATGGAGCCTAACAACCTAGCAGAGCCATTATGAGAAAGGTACTCTTAGAAGTCACATTTTGTAGATCAATAAAAGCTGGCTCAGAGAGGGGAGGGGATTTGCCCAAGATCACACAGCTTCCAAGTCACCCAAGCGTTAATGGGACGTTGAGGATGTTGGATTGTGGCCCTCCTTAATGGCATCCATGGCGAAGGCTTTCACAGAGTCTGGTCGTTTAATAATAACAATAATAATAATTCATAATAATACAAATACTGACACAACCACAATGAACAGCAAACACATTTGTAGCACTTACTGTTTGCCAGGCTCTCTTCAAAGCGTTCCTCATACGATAACTCAATTTTCACAGCGACTGCATGAGGTAAACGTAATTAATCTTTCCCTTATATGATTAACAAAACTCAGTCACAGAGAGGTTACGTAACTGGCAGAAGGTCACACAGCCTAAGGGCCGATGGTGAATCAGCATTTAAACCAAGGTAATGTGGCTTCAGAGCCTCTGTGCTTAACTACAAAACGACACTGCCTTTCTCATTAAACGATAGTCATAGCAATAATAATCATAACAGCAGTAGTGGTAAAACTAGGAATAACTGCAACTGTTACTACCGGATTTCGAGTACTTTCTCTATCCCAGGCACTATTAAGCACCTGATGCGAATTCTCTCTACTTCCTATAGAAGCCGTGAGGGGTAAATATTAATATGCCCACTTTCAGAGCTCAGAGAGGGGAACCGCCTCATCTGAGGTGACACATAGGTAAAGGACAGGGCCTTGCCCTCGCTTCTAAATGGAGCTGCCATGACAGTCGGGCCGAAATACACATGATCTCATTTAATCCACTAAATAGCCCCGCCGAGTGGCTGCTATGAGCCCGCCGAGGAGCTAACTGAAGCTCAGAGGAAAATTCTTTGCCTAACTCTTTATCTGCTCCCTCACAAAAGCCCCCCACGACACCACCACCGCACATGACTATCGGGGCATAATGGCGGGGGCGGTGGAGGACTGTAGGTTTACTCTGCTGAGAACCAGAATCCAGGTTCAAGGAAGTCCTGTATCAAACGAAGTGTCCTGGGGTGGGCGGGGACCATGCTTTTCTCTCATTTCTCTTAAGGTTAGGGGAAGGGCAGGGAGAGGGGCCTGGGCAGTAGCTACACATGGACCATGTAGGGCCAGGCCAGTCCCGAGGGACGGCGGGGGCGGGGAAGCCAAGATTGAGTTTCAGGCTCTCTGGCTGGAAGGGAACCTGGGCCACTCAGGAGCCCAGGCCCCTGCTCCTGTCCCTCCTTGGTTCCCTCAGCCCACCCACACCCTGACCCAGCTGTCTAGCTGTTGGCCATCTCCCCAGGATTGGCAGGTGAGGGGTAAGCAGGGCCGGTGTCTCGGGCTGGAGCTTGACATACTGCTGGGTTCTCCCCAGGCCTCTGGGTCCTGCTGCATGGCTCCCAGAGACAGAGTGTGCTGAGTCCCCAAGTGCTTTCATATAAAGACTATGTGTTAACAGGATCGGCGTGTTCCCTTGAGAAGTCCTCAAGGTGCCACGTGGCATGAGGGGGGGAAGCCTTGGACTTCTCATCCTCTTCAGCTGGAGCAGCTCCCTTTTCCTGTCATATATTGTCGTGGTTTGTTTAAACAAGAGCTCCATTGCTAAAAAAAAAAAAAAAAAAATCACAAACATGTTTGTAAAGCATCAAACTACAGCCCCTTCCTCAGGCATGGCCTTCACCTCAGCTGCCTCTTTCTCCGGGATCCAGAGGGAGGCTGAGGCCACTCAAAGCCACCATCCCTCCCAGCACCACCCCCCTGTTTATCCCAAGCCATCTGTTTGGCCCGACTACCACAGCAGAACCTGAGCCGGGAGCGGCCTCTCCCATTGGCTGTGGAAGCCACTGACACGCTTGTCCCCGGCTGGGCCGTCTAGTCTTGTGATGTGGCTGGATGTGGGCCCAAGGGCTTCTTCCGCTAATGACCGGGCCCTCCCTTCCTGGAGGAATCTTAGCAAAGACACCGAGGTGGGACATCAGGGGTGAGCTACCAGGCTGCTTGGTAGAGGGGTCGACCCAATGTCATCGCCCAAGCAACGGGGACAACCAGCCTCAGCTACACCTGAGGCCCAGGCCTGCTCTCACGCCCTCCGTCCACCTTGGAGAGGGCGAAAGGAAGAAACCTGTGCTCGTTTATTTGTTGGAAGAGGAAATGTATTTTTTGAAACGGCCTTATGGATGATGGTATATGGAGAGGAGAGTTATGCAAAGGTCTCTGAGGAATTAAAGTAGGGGGAAAAGGAAGAAAAAATTACTCCCTTTCCGGAAAAAAAAAAAAAAGTGGGTTTCTTAAAGTTTTTAGTAAAATATCTAAAATGTTTTTATCTTTCTTTACTGGAGAATTTTTAAACATATACAAAAGTAGACAGAAACAACAAAACCACCCAATTTCAAAAGGGTCAGAGGATCCGAATACACATTTCTCTAGAGAAGACATACAAATGGCCAAGAAGCACATGAAAAGATGCTCAACACCATTAGTCATCAGGGAAATGCAAATCAAAACCACAGCGACATACCACTTCACACCCACTAGGGTGGCTGTAATAGAGAAAAAACAAAACGGAAAATAACAAGTGTTGTCGAGGACGTGGAGAAATTGGAACCTTCGAACATGGCTGGTGGGAATGTAGAAAACAGTTTGGAGATGCCTCGAAAAGTTAGAGATAGAATTACCGCGTAGCCCTGCAGTTCCACTCCTAGGTAGGTCCCCAAAAGAATTGAGAACGGTTGCTCCAGCAAGCACACGTGAATGCACGCCCGTAATGGCGTCATCTTTATGCTCAAAAACGGCTGAAATGTTTAGCCACGGATGAAGGGCAAACAAAAACTGCTCTGTAGACACAGACGAGAGGCTCAGAATGCTGCGGCGTGGAAGGACCTCGCAAACGTCGCGCTCAGGTCAAGAAGCCAGACACAAAAAGTCTCCTATCATATGATTCATTTATATGAAATAGTCAGAAATCGCTTCAAGGGCCCAGGGCTTTTAATCTGAAGTTGTAGAAAGGTTTTGGAGCGAGATCAGGATGGTGGTTGCACCACATATGAATGTACTAAATGCCACTGAATTGTTCACTTAAAAATGGTTCGTTTTATGTGAATTTCACCTCAACAAATTATTTTTTCAAGTAGACAGAAGAGCATAAGGAACCCTCTGCATCGGTCTGAGCTTTAACAATCGTCAATTCGTGCCAGATCACTTTCATATGTAATCTATACACCCACCTGCTTCCCCTGCTCACATATGATTTTGAAGCAAATCTGGACGTCATGTAATTTCATTTGTAAATATTGCAATATGTATCTCTGAAAGATACGTATTCTTTAAAAGATTACTACAATAGCACTCTCACACCTTAAAAAAATGAACAATATTAGAAGGCAATTTTTTAAGACTAATTTTCTGAAGAGAAGTACAGGATGGTTTCAAAATCTAAAAAAAATAGAGAAGATGATAAGGGAAAAAATTTGTACCTCTGTCCCGGTTCATCCTTTGATGCCGGTCCCTCCAACCCAACCGAAGTCACTCACAAGTAGGCAGGCGGGCACTGTTTTAGAGTTTATTAATGTTTATACATGCAAATATGAATGTGGCCTATCATTTGTCCCCTTTTTAATACAAAATTAAATGTTATTTACGTTTCCTACACTTCATCTTTAGCACCGTATCTTAGGGAGCTTTCCCCTGAATACAGAGAAAAGTTTTTCGCTCTTTTTTTAAAACTGTCTAGTATTTCATTGTCTAAACGTGCGATAATTTATTTGAGCACTTCCCTATCACGGACATTTGGATTATTTCTGATCGTTTGCTATGACCAACAGGCCCTCGGTGATTAATTTTATGCATATGTCATTTTGCATGTGTATGACAATGTGTATGAGACAAATTCCCAGCAGTGAGATCGCTGAGTCAGCAGCACGAGCATCCGTCTTGTGCCGATGGGCGTTGTCTCGTGCCGATGGGTGTTGCCACACCATTGTCCAGGGGCTGTGACAGTTCCTACTTAGCATTTCAGGAGCAGTCCCACCTGGGAGGCAGTTTGCAAGAGATGTCAGAAGTCTTGGAGCATGTGTATCCCGAGAGCAAGAGATTCCGCTTCCAGGTGTCACCCTAAGGGTTATTGATTAGGTTTGCAAAGATTAAGCTACAAGGATGAACATCTCTGTGTCATTCTTAGTAAAAAAAAAAAAAAGAAAGAAAATGAAAATCAGAAAAATGGCCTAGAGGAGACTGGTTGAGTAATTTATGGTATATGTCAATGCTAGAATGCCAAATAGTCATGAAAAATTATGTTGAGAGAATGTATTATTACTATTTATTTACTGTTAAGGGGGAAAAGGTAAGTCCCAGAATGGTACGTTCAGAATGGTCTTATTTTTTCAATCGAGAATAATATGTCCACTTTTATACGTCCTCTCTCTGCCTCAGTTGTCACGCCTATAAATTGAGGGCAGTAATATCAGCTCCCTGAGTTGTCATGAGGATGAAATGAGTTAAAATCTCTGAGATGCTTAGACCAGTAACTGGCACAGCGGACGCTCCGTGTCAGGGTTAGCTAAAATCCATGCCGCCATTATTATCATTATCATTGTCTTATCATCATGATTAATTTTATTACATTTGCAGAAGAAAAAGTTCTGGCAGACAATTCAACACCATTTTAACCATTCTAGCAGAACTTAGAGGTACCGTTACTTTGAGAATTTTAGCTGATCTATATTTTCTTTTCTTCTTCTTTTTTTTACAATGAACATGTGCTGTTTCTGTAATATGTATTATATCAAGAAGGGCCATAAAAAGGACAAGAATGGAATTCTGAGAGGGTCTTGGAAATCTGTACCCGGAAGAGGATACGGGAAGAAAGGGCAGCAGGCCTTTTGCTTCGCCAGCTCAGGCCTGGGCAGGGCCGGTCCTGTCCAGTGGGAAAGGGGCAACGCCCTCTGATGGACAATGGAGGGGTCTAGGGAAGCTGTCCTCGCCCATACGCCCAGGCTTCCGTCAGGGACTTCGACAATTAGAGCGATGACGAAAGGTTACTTTACACTCTGTAGCCCATGAGGGTCTTAAGATGGGGGTCTGACTCATTCACTGCCGTGCCCTAGTACCCATCCTGAGACAGAGCAGAAATTCAGTCAGTGTGCCCTGAAGGAATAAGTGACTCTAGGCTCTGCTGTGTGACCTTGGGAACACCCTTCCACCTCCCTGAGTCTCAGATTCCTCTTCCGCCGAGTGGAGCACTAGGGATCTGGTAGAGACTGTTGTGACGATGGAAAGAGAAATCTGAGTGTAGAGTACAGAGCACCCAGCTCGCCTCGGTCTGTGGCAGGTGCACAAGCATTTGTTGAATAAGCGAGTACAAAGAAGGCGTGAGACAGGAGCTTATTCACACTAAACTGTAAATGACTGCTATGCCATTCTCTCCTAAAAGAGGCTTTGTAGGGAATAAAGGGAGAAGCTAGAAGAGATCTAGTACCTATCCCAGGCTCTGATAAGTACGGTACTAGGCGCTACGCATGCATCATCTTGTGTAATTTCCATTATATTCGTATAGAAATTGAGACTCAGTGAGATCAAGTGACTTACCCAAGGACACACAGCAATCAGATGGCACAGCCGGGATTTAAGCTGCATGTGACTCAAAGTCCTTACTGAAGAGCCCCCGCTATCACCGTGAACAATGGCACGAGGAAGGAAGAAGTTCTGGGGAGCTCATCAGTGACACACCTCGCACTCTGCACGGTGCCGGGTGGCCCAGTGGACAGACTGAACGTGCTCAGGGCCCTGGGAAAGCAACCACGGCTCCCTTTTAGCCCCCTCAAATTGGAAAGTTATTTCCTTTGGATAATTCAAAGAAAAGCATTGGGATCATCTCGTGAAGAAAATTGAAGACCTCACTGAGTTTCTCTACCTTTATTTTAAGTTTAGCGTTGTTTTCCATTTGCATTTTCTAGGGGAAGGGACACCAGGACGGACACGCCTAAGGCTCGTTCCCCCGTCACCCCCCGCCTGTCCAGACCTTACCCAGCCCATGCTGCGCCAGGCCCCCAAGAGTCTGAGGGACGTGAGTCTCGGCCCCCCCAATCCCCCACATCCTGCTTGCTTCAGGACCCCCGAGGCCACATGTGGCTGTTTCCTTGGGCGGTGGCCTCTGCCCCTGACCCGTGGCTTCTCACGGACCAGCCTTTCAGACAAGGCAAGCACTGCCCAGGCAAGTTCCAAGCCAGCGGCTCGAGTCCCAGCCAGCCTGGGCCTGTCGCAATGAGTCAGCCTTTCACTGGGGAAAAACATGGTGACTGGCCCGCAAGTCACTTTTTCCAGCTTGGCCCTCATCCTGGGCTGGGTGTTAGGAGGCCTTTGTTTTTCCCTTTGGGATTTGCTGCCTACGAGGGGTCCCCCAGGGGTCCTGGGACATGTGGGGGCTGGAATTTTGGGGGGTAGGAGGCAGGTCAAGTTGCATCTGTTGAGCCCCATGAATGTCCCTCAGTGTGTCCGCCTGGTCCACACAAGAAAAAGTCCAGGCCGCAAAGCTTAAAGCTGCACCTGCTACACAGGTGAGGCCCGAATGGCAGCTGGGGGAGGGGTGTCTCCGACAAGTCCACCTGTCATCCTCCTCAGGCTGTGCTGGCACAGCACCCTCGAGGACCTGGGGCTTGGGGCACACTGGGCCCCCTGCCAACCAGAGCGTGTTCCTGAAAGGCGATGCTCCCTTGGGCGCCCTTACCTTTGGTGAACCTGCACCCCAGCTCCATGCCAGGGGTCTGGTTTCAGAGCCGTCCACTTTACCGTCCCTTCTGACTCACCTCCACTGTCCCTCGGGTTGGCGAGCCCTTCCCTGCATGGCGGTGCTGAAACGGAGTCTCCCGGGGTGACGGGCGGGAGGGAGAGGCGGTGACTGTCATCAGTCAGAGGCTGGTGAGGGTGTGTGAGGGCAGGGACCGGCCCCGGGGACCCTGGAGGAATCCAGCCTCGGCCTCTGAGGTCCTCGCCGAGAACTCCCCCATCTTGGTGGTTAGCAAAGATTAATCCCTCCATCATTCATCATTCATTCATTCATTCATTCAGGCTCTGGGGTCGCAGTAGCGCACAGAACAGTCACGCTCCTGTCCTCATGAAGGGGAGCGTCTGAGGGGGACACGGGTACTCACCGGCTAATGACAGGAGCAGAAACCACGACCCATATGAACATGAAGGACAGGACTGAGGGCCACCAGGCAGGCAGGGCGGGCTGGCCTGCACCGGGGTGGGTCAGTAGGATTTGGCTGGTTCGGGTCGGGAAGGGGGTAAGAATGACATTTGTTCTGGGTTGAATTGTGTCCCCTCCAAAAAAGACATCGAAGTCTCAACACCCCAATACCACAGAATGTGACTTAATTTGGAAACAGGGTCTTACAGAGGTGACCACGGTCCCGTGAGGTCATGAAGGTGGCCCCTCACCCGATTCGGCTTATGCCCCAGTAAAAAGGGGGAGTTTGGACACGGACGGGCACACAGGGAAGATGCCGGGTGAAGACAGAGGCGGAAGTTGGAACGAGGCATCTACGAGCCAAGGAACAGCAGAGGTGGCCAGCGAGCCACTGATGCTGGGCAGACGCCTAGAACACAGCGCCCCTCACGGCCTCGGGGGGCGCTAACCTAGCCACGGTGGCCTCGCAGACTTGAGACCCTCCACGTCCGTTCTGGGAGTCGCCCGGTTTGTGGTCCTTCGTCGCAGCACCCCAGAAAATGAATACGGTGTCCGGAACAGAACCGCGGATGCAGACGAGCTGAGGCGAGGCAGGTTTGAGAAGGAAGGTTGCCCTGGCTGGGAGGCAGAGTCAAAGTTTCCTTTATCTCTGATGCGTGGGAAGAGGGCCAGGGCTGGCGCCTCAGGCGACAATAAAAATCACAATCAAAATAATCACCACCTTGAAGAGGTACAGAATGCACGAGATAAGCCCGGGGAGGCGGGAAGTGGACGAGCTGTTTGGAGGCAAAGATGAGGACGCTGGAGCCTTAGCCCTGAGAGAGGGAGAGGGAGAGCGAGCCTCAGAAATCACGGGGCAGGGACCAGCTTCGTGACCTTGGGCAGCTTGCTCTCTGTGTCTGTGCCCTAATTCTTCCATCTCTTATCTGGGACGTTCCATGACCACAGGACTAGCAGTGTGACCGACATTGCCACCCCGTGCGTGATGGGCAGGGGCGGAGGGAAAAGAAGAATGAAAATAGTATCCGAGACATCATTCTTGCTGTGACGGAACTTGCAGTCTACTTGGGAGGTGACATTCATTCAGCCTGGGAACGACAAAAGTGGTCAGACAGGGAGCAGCAGACGTTCTCAGGGGCCGAAGTGGGGACCTCCCTCGTGGGGTGCTGATACCCGGGCAGACGCCCTAGTGGCTGTGTCCATGCTGTGTCATGGACACCACCCCTGCGCCACCCCCAGCTGATCGATCCCGCAAATAAACACATGACCCAAGCTGGACCAATCAGCATCTTTCCCTGATTTTTTGGCTTGGATCTAGGTAAGAAAATTCAGTTTCTCTCTGAGGAAATGGGATGTTCTTGGTGGCACCCAGAAGGAGCTGGTTTGAAGGGTTGGAGACGACAGGCAGAGACAGAAAGACAGAAGCAGAGAGCGAGCAGGTGAGCTCCTAGCGGCCCTGAGGCCTGGCTCCTCCTGTGTGTGCACGAGTTACCCCCAGATGCATCCCCCGCCTTTCTCCTTTGCGCCTAGGCTGCTGGAGAGAGGATTCTGTTGCCTGCAATGACGGCAGTTCTGGCTCATACAGGGGTCCGCGGTGCAAACTGCTCATTGATGAAGTGACAGAGACCCCGCATGTGGCCCGAGTACGTGCTCCTGCAGCAGGACAAGAAGTCGTTCCTGAGGAAACTCTCAGTGGAGCCGACGGATGCCATCCTCACCCCGCACGACACAAGGCGTTTGAGGTTCCACGATGCCCCCGCAAATCTTAAAGGGCAGACATCACCCTCCACCTGCCAGGCTGAAGAAACGGAGGCTCCTGGGGGGAAGCGGGGGTGGGATTCCGTGTGTAAGTGGCAGAGACATTTACAGGCCTTTGGTCCTTAAGACGTGACAGCAGCAACCTTGGGAGGTTCAAGCACTGATTAGGGAAGGAATAATTGTCCTTCCCTCATGGGTTCATCAGTGAACATTCTCCTGTAGATAAGGGAACTTACCAAAGGCCGGTGTGCAGTCTGAAGCGTGGGCTCGGGAAGGCAGGCATCAGCTTTTATCCCAAAAAGCCCAGTAATATTTACACACGCGGTGCTGGACGTCACTGAGATGCCCGATAAATGTCTGCTAAAAAAGAATATCCTCGTTATTGAGGGCTTACTAGGTGCCGGACTCTGCTCCAAATTCTTTGTGGGGGTCCATTTAGCTGACTGCCACCCAGCCTTACGAGGCTCTTACTATTATGCTCGTTTTAGAGGTGAGAGGGCTGAGGCAGAGAGGGGAGGTGGGTGCCTGGCCTAGGCTTACACAGCCGGTGTCCGCACCACCAGCAGCTGCCCGGCTTTCCCGTGCCCTCCTGACCGCTGGACTATTCCACCTGTTTTTGAATGAGCGAATGAATGGATGCCTGACGAAAGCGTGCCAGGTAGGTACAGACACACGCAGACGCACGCAGATGCACGCAGACACACGCAGATGCACGCAGACGCACGCAGACACACGCAGACACACATATACACACATACACATAGACACACACATACACATGCAAACACGCAGACACACGCAGACACACATACACACACGTACACATAGACATACACATACACACGCAGACGCACGCAGACGCACGCAGACGCACGCAGACACACATATACACGCATACACATAGACACACACATACACATGCAAACACGCAGACACACGCAGACACACGCAGACGCACGCAGACACACATACACACGCAGACACACACATACACATAGACACACAGAGACACGCATACGCACGCAGACACACACATACACACGCAGACACACACAGACACACACAGACACACGTGCTCAAGGAGAGCTTGCAGGGAAGAAGAGCAGATGGGGAGCAGAGCCATGGAGTAGCGAGGCCTGGAGAAATTTAAACTCCAGAAAATTCTGCAAAGAAGAGAGCAGTGAATGAGCCTCAAACTTGGGTCGGACTTCTGTACGTCAAGAGAAAGAGATGGACACTTATGTCTGGTCTCTTTATTGTCGGATCGACGTAGTAATTGCTTTCGTGCCTTGAAAGCTCTCCCTGCGCCCTGCACCCCACCTCCCTGATCTTCGGAATCCTCACACCCTCTCCCTGTCAGAAACCCGTCTACTCGGTCTTCTGGACGCCCCGCTGCTTTCAACTGCCGTCCACACCAAGGTCAGCCTCATCTGTCTCCTCTTCGAAGCCACAGAATCTTCCCTTGTTAATGACCGAAGTTTCTAAGGCAAACATCGACCTATACTTATGGCGTCCACAGGCCCAGATCGTGGAGGCCAGAAAGACCCGGAACTCCAGCCTGTGAGGTGGCTGAGACCCAGACCTGGACCAGACCCACGAAGGAGGGGGGTCAGCCGCAGAGGGGATGGCGGAGCTCGGGGCAGTCACTGTATCTGCTGGCTGCCTTCGCTGGAGGACTAGATTTCACTCGCTATCTGCACCGCTGATCTCTGGAGCACCCACTTCACCCTGGCGAGGGAACTGACTGCTTGTTAGTTTTGAGGCCCAGCCAACCGCAAGACAAGAAAAGGCACATCCCAGCTTCAAAGGGCTGCTGAGGACCGAGGCTGGGAGCAGAGAGCCTGGCACCCCCCGTGGTGAATGCAGCTGCCTCGGGATCCAGCCTGGGCAAAGCAGGCCAGGGCGCTGGCCCGCAGGCTGCAGGGAGCGCTATGCTCTGGAGGGGAGATTTAACGGGAATTTACCTTCCTTATGGCCTCACCTTTCGGGAGAATGACCTCCGGAGTCTTTCAGGGGAAGCCCAGGGATAAAAGCCCTTTGGAAGAAAAATGACCCTTAAAAAAATGCACCCTCATCTTAGACACATGAGGACTTCAATAACACTAGAGCACTGTGTCTGTGCTTGGAACCCTACTACGCACCTCACACACATGACCTCACCTGATGCTCAAGACAGCCCTGCTGTAGAGAGCAAGACCCTTCTCATTACGGCACTGGGGAAACCGAGGCTCGGGGACGTTTTCAAGTCACACAGCTAATAAGGGGCAGGGCCAGGAGTCAAACGTAGGCCTGACCCCAAATTCCTCGCTGTTAACCACACGGGCGCCAAAATCCCAGGCTTTATTCTCCTCCGCTCACCCAGCAAATATTTCTTAAGCATCTACTGTGTGACAGGCTCCGATTTAGGCGCTGGGGATGGAGCAGTGATAAACAAACAGCGTGCACTGTATCAACAAAACGGAAAGAACGCTGGAAGGCAGACTAGCCCCAGTTCACAGACGAAGCCACTGAGGCGAGCGTCCCTGGTCGTCTGTCTACGCCCAAATCCCTTGCCTCGTGTTTTGTCACTTGATGACTATTTCTTGAGAATCTACTGGGGGTCAGGCGCTGTCCCAGGCGCTGGCACCCCAGGGGTAACTGGACCCTCCATGGTCCCTGCCTTCGGGGAGTGTCACATTGCTCAGGTCTTCCTTGCCTGTGGCTGCGGCTCCGGAGACCTGTGCTGGACTGCCCTGTGCCCCTGGGAGGCCGAAGCCGTTTCCCAGACCAGCCCGAGACAGAAGGGACGAGGCCAGCGGTGTGTGAAATAACCGCGTCAGCTGAGGGCCGGGCTCCCAGGTGCCCTTTGCCCTCCCTCCCCGATGGTGACCCCCGACCCCAAGTGTGTGAGAAGGAGCCCAGCGTGGAGGCCAGAAGCCCTGAGTCTTAATGAGCCCTGTGACTTCCAGCCAGTCATCGAAACGGTCCAAGCGTCACTTCACGCATGCGTAAAATGGAAATAAAGCACTTGACTTGCTGGCAGATTTGCGGGACTGTGGTGAATTTAAATGGAACAATGTGATGTGAGCCTTTGTGCATTTATCTCCCCGTCCTGCATCCTACGTTGGCATCTTCCAGCTCTTCATGCCCCATGGCTATCTGCTTCAGAAAGGCTCTTGGAAATTCGTTCACGTGAAGGTAGAAATAACTGAGGACCTTCCAGGTCTTGCCTCTCGCAGGCCTGGAGGCTTTTTCATAAGGAAAAACTTCTGATTCTGGCCAAAATGGAATAAGAGGGGCCAGATTTACTCTCCTACCCGAAACCGTTAAAAAGTACCCTCACCGTACCCTTACACAAAACTCTATAATATTTAAGAGTGGAAACATCCAGTGCCCCATGAGGTAAAACTCCCAAAGTCTGCCACCCAATCGAAAGAATTCCGAGGGTGGGGACATCTGGGACTAGAACCGAAGCCTCTGCGGGCAGGGGCTTTGCCCGTGCTGCTCTCTGCTGTGTCCCCAGGGTTCAGAATCGTGCCTGGCACGTGGCAGGCACTCGACAACTGTTCGCTGCATGAGGAGTGAAGGACAGGGATGTCGGGTGGCAGGGAAGCCCATGGGAAGTGCCATTCTGGGCTGGGGTCCCGTCCAGAGCCCTCGACTATCAGGCCGAAAGCCGGCCTGACTCTCAGGAGGTGGGACCCCAACACGGTGCGGCCCCCTGTCCTCACACGGGGAGGGAGAGGAAAGCTGTTACTCGGTGATAAGCATCGCTGCGAACGGCCCCTCCCCACGGCACCCCCTCCCTCCAGCCGACCTGTTTACTGGGAGATGGGGCCCTGTTTTCTCCACCCTGGGGGAGGCTGGAGTCAAGGCCCGGGGAGGGACAAGGGGTGTCAGACCTGGGGTGGCCGCTGGGGAGGATGGCCTTGGAGGTGTCACCATTTAGGTCGAATGAATCTGCTCCTTTATTGGTTAATTTCTCTGCTCCACACAGAGCGATTTGGGTCGTGCCGTGTGCATGGCGGGTCCCGAGACAAAAACGAAAATCAGGGTGGAAAGTCACCGTATTCGGATGGTTATTTCTAACGGCCGTGCAGGGGCGGCCGGAGCCGGTCTGCTTGGGCTCCTCACCTGCAGAGCAGCTGCGGGCAAGTTACCTAACCTCGCAGAGCCTCCCTCCACTTCCTCGTCTCTAAATGAGGGTGTCGTCACGAGTTAACACGTTTAAACCCTGAGAGCAGAACTATTTCCTTACCCTGTGTCCCGTTAAACTCCTCCCAGCCTTTTGCTAAAGGAGGGTACGGTACTGTGGTTAGGAGCTTCTTTGGAACCTGGGCACCCCCTTATTCCCTGTGACTCACCTTCTCCGAACCTCAGTTCCCTCATCCGGCTAGTGATGTGAAGTGGACTCCATGACGGCAGGGAGTTCTGTCCTGCTCACTCCGTCCGCCGCCCCGGGCCTTCAGCCCTGCCTGGACCATCAAACGCTTCTTTATTTTTTTATTTTTTTCCACCTACGGCACCTGGTCTTCCTAGGTGGTCTCCCATCCAAGTCCTAACCACGCCCAACCCTGCTTAGCTTCCGAGATCAGACGGGATCGGGTGTGGTCAGGGTGATTTGGCCATAGAATAAACATTTCTTTAACATATGAGTGAATATATAGTAATCTGACCCTCTACAGAATGGGCCTGGCCCAGTGAAAGATGATGGGCCGGGGTGGGGGGACTTGCTGAAAATTATTAAGTATTTCTAAACAGCAATGGCTGAGCGTATAACCCAGTGTGGGGCCCTTGTACACGACTGCACGGGCCGCCCGCTCCACGAAGCTGGCTCTGATGACGATCCCTGTCCCCTCGTGGCGATGTGAGGACGAAGTGAGTTAATGCACGTAAGGGAATTACTACGTGCTTGGCCCAGAGCAGGCCCTCGGCATCAGCTGATACTACTCCTATCGTATTTCGTGCTCACCCACAGCCCTGTGAGAGCAGACAGGTGTTAGCCCACTGCACAGGTGAGGGAACCAAGGCTCCGGGAGGTGATTAAATGACTTACTCACGGTCTCGGTGGTTACGGGGGATGGGGTAGGATTTGAACCCCGGTCAGACGATGCTGACTCCACTGTGAGGGACTAGCACGTGGAGGATGGAGGAAGCCTCAGGGGGGCAGGGAGGTTCGGTCCTGGGTTTGCACAGCTGCCCTTACCTTTAGGGCTGATCGTCTGATTGTCTGGGGTTTGTTCCTGTCACACAGTAGAGAATCCATAGGCCTGACAGGCTCCTTAGCTCCTTAGTGTGAACCGTTCCCCATGGCACACTGAGCGGAGGGGGCTGCGGCCAGCAGAGAGCCAGGTGAGTCACCCCTGCCCGAGCCGGGCTCAGAGTCAGGACTGCGACCTGGGCCAAAGGGGCAGAGTCCAGGCCAGACATGAAGGCCCAGATTTACAGATTAAAATCTAGGTCCTGCCACGGACGGCCCCTGCCAACCTCGTCCCTTCCCCATGGTCCAGAGGCGACCGTGCCCCAGGCCTACCCACTGCCATGACCCCCGTGCCAACTTCCGTCCCTCCTGGGGCCTCCTGGAAAGCAGGTTCACAACCCCCCCACACCCCCCAAAGCCTTTGCTGTTGCCATTGGCTCTGCCGGGAACAGCCTTTCCCAGGCTCCTTCTCCCCCAGTCCAAGCCTGGCTCCAATGTCACCCCTGAACACAAGCCCTCCCACGTCATCCTTTCCAGAACGCCAGCTCACTCACACTCGCTGTGCGCCTCCTGCCCGGCTCGCCCCCCGTGCTGCTCCGCAGTCACCTTCCTTTCCGTCTGGCTTATTCGTTCGCAGTCAGACGCCCTTCACTACCGCAGACACAAATAAACCCGAGGGCGGGCACCATGTTCACGGCTCTGTCCGTCACCTGCCACGGCGGCCACCATACGGCAGCGACTCGGTAACTATTTGTCGAATCGGTGGACAAATGGCTGTATGACATCAGGAGAACGATTTATGCTCTTTGAGTTTCAGTTTCCCCATCTGTAAAATGGGATTAATACCTAGTTAAGATTAATCTTAACATGGATGTGTGGATTAAATAAGGCTGCCATTTGTCAAAGGGCTTAGCGTGTGCCGGGCACTGTACTGGATACAGAAAATCTGGCATCTAGAAAGTGCGTGATCGATGACAGCTATTACTTACACCCTTCTCATTGCTACTACCACTCTGCTTCACAGATCGGGGTCCCTGAATTGAGAGGCTGCACCCAGGATCCTGAGATGTCCCCGAAGAGTCACCATGGCCACTCGAAGCAGGGAGACACTCCCGGGGTCAGACACAAACACAGCACTTTTGCAAAGAAAGCTCGCCTGAAATTCAGAGGGTTCTTCCTTTCTGGATCCTTCCGTTCGGTTCTCTCCTAACCATTCCATCCCGCTCCACCCCGCTGGGCCCCGCCCTGCCCAACCACACTCTAAGAATAAACCCCACACCCTGCGTGCCTTGGGTGTCACAGCTTCCTGCCCCTATGGTCACGGCTGCGTGGGCCCTGAGGGGTTTTCCAGCTCAGGGCAATGCTGGTGGGACTGGAGGCGACCGGGCCGGAGAGCAGCTGTGATGCAGGCCCAGACCCAGGAAAAACCCAGGCGGGCGCCGGGGCGGAGGCCCCTGGGAGGGGAACCAGGCTTCTCCCAGGCTTCGCCCAGTGCCCGGGCTGGCGGAGGCTTGATGTCAGCACAGGCTACCCTGGCTGTGGGCCAAGGGCCTCCAGATCCTCCAGGCCCAGAACAAGAAGTTCCACTTAGTGTCTGGAAAAATCTATGGCCAGGCTGGATCCAAAGGGATTCCAGCCTAGGGACCCACCCAGCCCTGAGGGAATCATGTTTTTCTACCTTCTCTTCCCCTTCAAACAGTCACCAAGGACTGTCCAGTGTCCTGCGCTCACCCTGGCCGCCTCACTGACACCATCCCGGTCAGACACCGTCCCCAGAGAGCTATTTCCTCTCCCGGTCTCTCTTCTAATCTCCACTCCTGATGTCTATCTACCTCTTCCACACCTGTCAAGGGGCCTGGTCTCTAGCCCTGTTCTGGTTCTCACTTTGAGCAATGTCCAGCCCTTCTCTGCGCCTCGATTGCGCATCTGTAAAACGAGGTCCCAAATGGTCCCTTTCGGCTCTGACATTCCACGATCCGAAGTTTCGAGATGCAAGCACGAGGCTCCTTACGGGACCGTGTGCTCCCCACACGCACCAGGCCCCCAGGACCCGAGTTCACACAGGGCAGGACCCGCCCGGCAAGGATCTGAAAGGTCCCTGCCTGCCTTTCTGGCTCTGTGCCTGGGGCCTGGTCTCCGTGGAGTGGACAGAGGATACGACGTTTGGAGGGCTAAAGGGCAAAGTGTCTAACGCGGAGCTTTCTCACATCCTACAGGTGCGCATTAAAAGGAAGCCATCATGCATTTAGAAGACGAGACCAAGACAGAAAATCTGAAGAAAAAGCAGCCGAGAAAGAATGCGTTGGGCAAACATCCGCAGCATCCTCTATCTTACAAATGTGAACGTGGAGCTCAAGGTTCTTCAAGTGCAGGAGGCAGATTTATGAACCAATGTCCTTGTGATTTCTCTGGACTCCAGGATCCACGGCCACTGTGTACAGTCGTACGCGATGTTCACTGCACAAAAATGCTGGCTCAGAGTCAGTGGGGGCTGGAATTCAGGCCCGGCCCCAGTCCCCAAGCAGGGGTCCGCAGGGCTGCGTCTTCCCCGAGCGGTGGCTTCGCTTCCTCCTCACGCATGCGCCGTGCGGGCCAGCTCGGGCCCTGCGGCTGCTGCGTTTGCCCCGATCCACTCAGACCCGCAAGCGGTCATTTTAGGTTTAAAAGAGACACACACACACACACACACACACACACACACATATATACATGCATATATATGTGTGTGTGTGTGTGTGTGTGTGTGCATGTGTATGCGTGTATAA
>NW_006434366.1:2681098-2692306 GCF_000325575.1 Pteropus alecto | reverse complement strand
CTGCCCGCCCAGCTCCTGCCCTTCTGTAAAGCGCTCGTCAGAATCTGAATTAAAAGATTAATAGTATTAATAATAGTTGATGTTCCCTTTCTTCCCTAGGAAGATAGAAGCTTCTGGAACATGAAGACCATGTCTGTTATGTGCCTTCCGTGGGATCTGTGCTATCTTTCATCTACTTATCTTCTACCTGCTTGCTGTGTGCAATAACCCCACGTGCATACTCAGTACTCAGTAAGTAATTATTGCGTAAACGAAGCACGAGAACTCGGTATAAAGCAGGCCAGCCGAGACGCGGCCCTTCCACGTGAGGAAGGGATGGCTGCAGACAGGGAGGCTGTAGGTGTCCTGGTTTCGGGGGGGCGTCTGGAAGAACAGTGGCACTCCGCGCACCCTGGGCGAAGGCAGGAGCGGTGTGCACTGGAGCCTGAGGTGAGGGACACTCCTGGACCCTCGGCCGTCATTCGGAGGTCAGAGGGCTCATCTTCCCCAGTTTTCTGGGTGTCCCAGGTCATGGGCAGCCACTGAGCTTTTGCTAATAACATTTGTAAGAGATTCTCCCAATCTTCTGACCGGGTCAACGTGAACCGCATCTGGGTCCAAATTCTGTCACCAAACCACAGTGCGGCTTCGGGAAGCCTGACCCGCAGTCTGCACTTGGCTGCAGTTTGGGGGTGGATAGTTCTCGGGCACACAGAGGGGGCCCTTGTGGCCCAGGGAGAACAGAACCAGGGGTCTGGAGTGAATGACTTCTCCAGGTGACCTCAAAGAGCTTCCAGCCGGGGGCAGGTGACACACGGCTACCGCCCCGTGGCGGGGCCTTTCCAAGGCCAATTTGTTTCTCGTGAATTAGTTACTTTTTAAATGTGAAATTTAAATTACATTTTTAAATGATCCTGGACATTTGCAAACACGTTCACTGCCGCTGGAGCCCCCCGCCCGGTAAGGCCTACTGTGCGCTGGGACTTGGAGCCCTGCCGATGTAGCACAGCTTCGTCACCCATGGGAGCAGCACAGCAGCACTCAGGAAGCGGGGCGGCCCCACGGGAGCGGACACTTCTGCCTGCTTGTGGGGGTTCGGAATCTCAGCTCCCCGTGCCGCCTTAAATTGCTCCCAGAAGCTGACCTCAGTGCTGGGCTGCTGACTGAGCCACACCATTTGCTCAGGGTCACTTTCGCCTTAGAACCCCACACCCTTTGCTCCGGAGGGAAGGGAAGAGGAGGAGGGGAAACTGAGGCCCGGCTGGGGAAGCCACTGGGATCCCAGAGCCAGCGAGCTAAGGGCAGAAGGAGGACCAGAGGCCTGGTTCTAGCCTCAGTTTCTCTTAAAATGGACGGGCTGAGAGCGTGGGAAATGCCAACTCTCACGAGAAGCCGAAGGCCCGCCAGGCGGAGGACCAGCCCTTGGTGCTGCCTCAGCCCGGACGAGAGCAGCTTCTAGGATTCGAGGCCATGTGTTTTCTCCCAAGAGACTTTTGAAAGCGAAGCCCGCAGGGACCCCTGAGTGGAGACGGGGGTCACAGCGAGGTATCTGGCCAGATGCAAACAACTTCCCTCTCTGTTCCTGTGAACGCTGATAAAGAGCTTCCTTCCTCATTCTCAGGACTGGCTTTCCACCCCTTGCCACCTCAGTCCCTAGCCCCGCTCTTGTCACACAATCCTCCCACCCTCTGGCCGCCCTCGGCTTGACCTCGCCCTAGACTGCCTTTTTGACAGGATCCGGGGGGCCCACTCGACTCTCCTCGGCTCGGCTGGTTCCTTCTCTTCTTTCTGACACCGATGGGTTTGTGTTTCACTTCTCCACCGAGCGAGGGGTGGGGGGGCAGGGGTGGCGACAGGCCACCTTACTCTGGCAGCTGTGGTGGGCCCTGGGGCCGAGCTGTCTAGAGACGGCCTCTCCACCTGGCCAGCTCTGGCTTCCTCTTTTGCACCCTGGGGAGAGTCATGTCCGGGCTGCCTCGCGGGGCGGCGGACACGGGCCAGCGTGGCTCTGTTCTCACCTCACAGCGACCCTGCTTCAGAGATGAGGTGGCCTGCCCACGATCACGGCGGAGGCAGAGATGAGGTGGCCTGCCCACGAATGAGGTGGCCTGCCCACGATCACGGCGGAGGCAGGGTTCGAACCCAGGTATCGGAGCTCTTCGCCGCATCTGTCTGCCCAAAAAGTAACATCTAGATGACACGCCCAGAAGTACCAGCGACAGAAGCGGCAGACTCTCTGAACCGAAAGCGTCTCCTCCGTCCACACCCCTGCCGCGGCACTGGGTGTCCGTCCCTGCTGTCTTACCTCCCTAAGGGGTGAGGGGGTGAGGGCGTGAGGCATCACGTCTATGCTTTTACTGGCACTGTCCCACGGTGCTGATGAGGGGAGCAGCAGCCCGGAGGGGTTCAGGGACTTGGGCAGGGGTCACATGGCTAGTCAGGGACAGCAGGGAGATCTGAATAAAGGCTAATTCATTCACTCGGTTATTGAGCACCTACTGTATACCAGCCTGCGTGTGGAGCGGTGGGTATGCAGTGGGGCCCACAGCAGGGCTCCTGTCCGCTCAGGGCTTACACCTGCGGGGGGCGGGGTAGGGTAGGCAATGAACTGCTTGGCACCAGGTGTTTACAGCTGGGCCGATCCCACCCCCTTGTGCTGTTGACATTGAAATCACAAACACTCAGCAGCCAGGTCACCTTGAATTGCCAGAATGGACGAAGCCACCTGAGCGACAGGGCTCTGAAGCCAGACCCCGCAGCTGCAGGTCAGTTGGCGTGAATTCCATGGCCAGCCAGGCCCCCCCTCCCACGCCTCTCTCTCTCAAGGCGACACCCAGCAGCTGCCACGCCTGTTGGCGAGAGGCCCCCTGGGGCTGGCAGCAGCTGAGGGGCTGGGTGCGGCCCTGACTCACCCTCCGCCACCCGCAGAGCTGTCTGAACACTTCCCCTCCGGCGGCCACGCGGGACCAATGGAAACCAAGGTGAAAAGGGCGAAGCCCAGCCTGGGACCTGAGGCTGGCCCCTGGCCCCCTGTGGCCTGCTCCTTCCTTCCTCGGCGGCTCATTCGAGCACTGCCACCCCGGTAGCTGCTCAGGACAAGGCTGCTGAAGTCTTGCCTCGAGTGTTTAGAAACCTGTCACCTCTCTCACCGACTCCCGACCGCTCCCGGGCAGGTGACTCCTGTTTAATTTCCCATCCTTCTTTCTGCCTCTGCCCCGCCTTCCCCTCAACTCTTTGCTGGGGAGGAAGGGACCCACGTCCCCCGCCCTGTCACCTCGTTCCTGTTTGCTACGGAACGCTTGCCTTTTTCCTCGGCTTCGAAATAACGTTCCAGGACTGTCTTCTCCCTTCGAAACACGTTCGTTTCACGTGCCTCCATCACGTGGGAGGGATTGCTTTTGTGGAAAGTATATCCTAGATACCTTCTCCTTGTCAAAGAGAAAGAGGCACCATTAACCCTACTTACCTGTCACGGCCTCCCGTGAAGGGGGCCTGAGCCCAGCCCCGTTCCCCTCTCTGCAGGCCTGTCTGCTCAAAGTCATCCACCGCCCAGCCAGGCGTCCCATGAGGACAGAGGCGCGGGCTGGGAGTGGGCAGGGGGTGGCCAGTCCACTGGCCTCTGAGTCTCAAGCTGCAGGCCTGGAGCCTCCGTCCGCAGGTCCCTCCCTGAAGCGTGGAGGAGGCACAGTGCTCGGCTTGTCGGGTTTCTGCAAGCCCGGACCAAGCCAGGTTACTGAAAACAGACTCTCCCTCCATGAAGCGCTCGTTGAGTCACAGTTGGTAAGAATGCACGAGACGAGGGGGAGAGAGAGAAGGAGGGAGAGGGAGAGGGAGAGAAAAAAAAGGAGGAAGAGAGACGAGGGGAGAGGTGGCAAGAGAGAGCCCAGCCCGAGAGGGACAGGAGGGACGCAGACAGAAATAGAGGGGACACTGGAGAAGCAGCCCAGCGAGAGACACAGAGAAAGGACGAGACCGAAGGAGGGTCAGCCCTGGGAAAAAGTCCGAAGAACCAGAGATTTTTAGAGCCGGGAAGAATCTTAGAGCTGACTCTCGATTTCCCAGCCTGGTTCCGGTTTCTATACCGAGGCCGCCTTGGTTCCTCCTGGCCGTGCAGCTGAGACAGGATATTAATGTATCGCGCCTCAGTCTCCTCATCTGCAAAACGAAGACCACGGTCCTACCTCGTAGGGTTCTTGGGAGGACTGCATGAGGTGACACATTGAGCAGATGTTCAGAAAATACCAGCACAGTTATTATGATTTAATGAGCGTTTGTGTGGCAGGAAGCATGGGACGTGGGACCTAGAAATGCCCCAAACCCCTGCCCTGTACCATTAGGGACACGCGTATGCCAGTCTTCCCTGAGCTGTCCGGCTGACCTGTCGCTGTAAATTGCATTCTCCTTTCCCTCTCAAAAGTGTCTGGATTTAGATGATAGGCTTATATCGTGGCTTTATTTCTGGGGCACTGTAAATTGCATTCTCCTTTCCCTCTCAAAAGTGTCCAATTTAATCGTCGCTTTATTTCTGGGGCAGAGGGCGTGTGAATGGGGCTGGGTTGGGCCTGCAGCGGGCTGAGAGCACATGCCTGCCTGAAGGTGACAGTCCTGCAGGTGCAGATGGCGATGGTGGCCTGTGTTTACAGAGTTTCTGATGTTCCAAGAAAAGCTAGTAATACAAGTTTTTTTGTGAAATCATCCTATTGTTTCAATGGACTTTATTCTTTAGATATTTTTTCATAGACTTAATTGTTCAGTGAATCATCTGATTTCCAAAGTTTAGCAAACCATCAAAATGTTCGCCAGTTGCCTGTAGTCTAGCTGAAGCATACCTGCGGTTTGGGCCAGCAGTTAGTCTGTTTCCAACCTCTCGACTAGAACAAGTGACAGTCTCTTGAGGGAGCAAAACAAGTAAACAGACAGTTACCACACAGGAGATAAGGGTGGTGACAGAGGCGAGTCCTGGGTGAGTCAGACCCCAGAGGAGGAGCAGCTACCTTAGCTGGCAGGTAGGAATCAGGGAAAGCTTCCTGGAAGAGGAGTCGACTAAGCTGATGCCTGAGAGCTGAGTGGGAACAGGTTCCAGAGATGATCAAACTGATGGCGAGGAGTTTCTCCTCGTTGCTTTCCAGGCAGTGTTAACAACTCTACAGGCATCGTCTCATTTAAACGGCACGCGAACCCTGTGAATCGGGTAGCATGGTTATTCTTATTTTCCAGAAGAAACTGAGGCACAGAGAGGGTACGTAACTTGCCCAAGGGCACACAGCTAACACGTGCCACGTGACCCAGTGTGCATGCTTTGCAGCCCTAACTAGAAAGCTCCATGGAAGAGCAGCGTGGCACATCCGGAAACGGCCAGGCAGTGAACACGGCTCGCTAACGGGACCGAAGCTTGGGATGTGGCTGTGACACGGGCAAGGATCGGGACTGCGGGTCGGGAGGCTGGATGGCGGCAGGAATGACGCTGGGCCCTGCTCAGGAGCTCGGCTTTTCCTCGAAGACTAAGGGGAGACACTGAGAGATTTACAGATCTGCACACCACCTGCTCCTCTCTCCCGGCTCCACTGCCATTTTGTAAAAGAGGAAATTGAGCCCAAGATACTTCCCTCCCTGGCCCAGGCTCACAGGGCCCAGCTCTGAGGCCAAGGAGAGACTCCTGTCAGGACTGGGCCTCACCCCAGGGAGTGACGGGTGGGACAGAAAGAAGGCCCAGCATGGTGGCTTTCAAGACTTTATACTGAAGATTAAAGAGTCGTCTGAGCAAGAGAAGTTAATCTGCCGGATTCCTGCCCCTCACACGCCCTGGGTGGACCTGGCCTGTTCTTTGGGCCTCGCCCTCCCCACCCACCAGCCTCTTGGGAAGGGAGAGCACCGAGACGACTGTTCCTTAGGAACCCTGGGCCCGGGCTGCCACGGCCCAGCAGCTAAGGAAAGGGGCCCGTGGGATGGGCCGGAGCCAGCCCTCTGAAGCCGCCACGGGTGGTAAATCCAGTCCGTGGGAACCACAGCTGCCGGGTCTGTGAGAGAGGCCTGCTGGGTGGGGCGGGCTGGCTGCGGGGCGACAAGCCCTTCGGAGACAATTGCTATCTCTGCTGCTGATTGATGAACATGCAGCTGCGAGGGCACCCCAGCCAAGCCGCGTAGGGCACATCTTGTCCCGGCTTGTCTGCAGGGCGGAGTGGGCCCACCGCATTGCTCTGCAGCCCCAGCTGGTGGGCCCGGGCTAATTTGCATGGACGAATTCGAACCACTTGGTTGGCTCAGGCGGGTAGAGAGCCACACAGTGTGACTACAAGACGCCAGCCGTGCTTACCTCACACCAGGCACTGTGCTAGGAGCCGTGGGCAGGCCGCATCCCAGAGCTCCTGGGACTCAGATTCAGTACAAAGTGGGACAAAGGCAACAGACAGGTAATAACATTGTTTCAGAGACGGTGGGGATGGTTCCAGACCAGCACTTTGCAAGCTTGGTGCCACTGACACTTTGGGCTGGATGATTCTCAGTTGTGAGGGGCTGTCGACGGTGGCAAGGTGTTTCGTGACAGCTCTGGCCTCTACCCATGACATGCCAGCAGCTACGCCTTAGATCTGACAGTCAAAGCCACCTGCAGCCATTGCCTAAGACATTGCCAAGTCGCCCCGTCAGGTTGAAAACCTCTGCTCTAGGCCAGAGCTATTCGATGAAAATATGATGCAGGCCCCACACATAATTTAAAATTTTCTAGTACATTAAAAAGAGATGCAGATGGAATAAATTTTACAATATTTTTTATTTTACCCAGTATGTCTATTATCATTTCCGCATGTAATTAATACAAAAAGTTATCAACGAGATATTTTGCTTCGTTTGATTCTTACTAGGTCTTCAAAATCCGGCGTGTATTTTATATTCACGTCTCACTTCGGATAGCCCAGCCAAGGCCTCCCATCACCGGCGGCCTGAGTGGCGAATTTAAGCAGACTCGGTTCCGGTTCCGGTTCCGGTTCCGGGCAGCCGGGAGCAGCGGTATCGCCTGGGCACAGTCAGAGTACGGGCCAGGCCCCTCCCAGACCTGCTGATTCAGAATCTGGGTGCAGTTGAAGCTGGTGAAGCACTAGGCTGGGAAGTCACGGTGCCCACGTGCCAGGCATCGCGGGGGTGACCGAGTCCCAGGAAATGGACTCCTAGTCCGGACCCCTCCCCTCGCACCTGTCCTTCCTCAGGAAGGATCCCGTGTAGGTCTGGCTCCTGCGGCTGCCCAGCCCCCCCACACCTGCCCAGAACCCCTCTTCGTTTCTCGCTCCAATACATCCAAATTAGAGGTGCTAGCTCAAGACGCCAATGCAGTCTTCACCTGGCCTCACGTCCTTTCCCTTTCATGAGGCCTCCTGTGTCAGGAAGGTGCCCTGACAGCCCAGCCTGCAGGCAGAGTTCAAGGGCTTGGAGGCACAAGCAGGGGCAAAGGGAGGCCCATCGGCCTTGGCTTCCCCTTCCCAGGGAACGGCCAGGGTGCTGCACTGGGGTCCATGCCGTGGGTTCTCTGGGTGACGGTCACATCGCTGAGGGTAAAGCAAGCCACAGTCGTGAGTGGGAAATATCGCCCTGGACCAGTGGGGGCTTGAAAAAGAGGCCAAAATAAAAGAAAAAGAGAGGGAGAGAAAGAAAGAAGAAGGGAAGGAAGTCAGGGAGGGAGGGAGGGAGGGGAGAAAAGGCCGGACCGGAAGCGGATCGGATTTCCGGCATGCGTAATGCGTCATGGGCGTTTCACCCCTTTTCCTTTGTCTTCCTCCATCTCACATCCATTTTGCAGACGAGGACAGTGAGGCCCAGACTTCGAAGCGGAGGGCCCTGGGCGGACGTGCCGCTTCCCAGCCCAGTGACCTCGGGCCGGTCACTTAGTTCCGCCAGGCTTCGGCTGCCTCGTCTGCAAGATGCGTGACGCATGGACGACTGCTTCGCAGAGCTGTCAGGTAAGTACGATCATGCACGCGGTGCCCGGCACACGTCTCCCGTTCAAGCCCAGGTGCTCATTAGCATGATCGCTTCTCAGTGAGTCGCTGGAGGCCACACAGCAGCGAAGAGCGGGAGTTTCGACTCGGATCTGCCAAGTCCCGGGCACGCACGTCTCGCGGGCCAGGCCGACTCGCTGACGAACCAGGCGGGTGGCCTCTGAGCTACAAGCCCCGCCTCCCGCAGGCGTCCATCCCCAGGGAGGGAGTGGACACCCAGTGTTGTTGCCTGCCCAGCAACCGTTGCTTTTTATTTTGGAACCAGCATTTATCTTTCTCGATCTGTGAGATATTTTTGTGGGGAAAGATTTCTTTCAGGTGGGTTCCTCTGGGAGTGAAGGTCATGTTTATGAAGGTGAGCGTCATACAAACGAATAAAGTCCCCCCTGTGATTCAAAAATACCGCCTATGGGTGACGGGCCTACGAAGGCAGTGTTGAGAAACAAGGAACAACAGACCCCTAACGCTATCTTTTGGGCACCTGGATACAGCTGTGCCTGAAGCCCTCATCTGGATAGTTTTCACCTCTAGCCGATTCGAATCCAGTTTCTGACCCTTGCAAAGACGAGTGCCTGACTGACTGCTATCGGCTTGTCTGATGCTACGGCTCACATATCTTAAACCATACCTGACTGACTCAACAATATAGAGACTAGACAGGAAAACGGCAAAAACAAATAAATCAGAAACTTTCTCTTTCTTGCTCTCTTTCATCTTTTATATATATGGTACCTCGGTTAATAGTTGCTAGATGAGTGTACAATCATGTTCAAGAAAGTCCCTCCCCATTATCACTTATTAATATCCTAGTTACGTGCGTAAACATGATTATTCATGTAAATACCAGAGTCGTCTGCATGAAACCTGTGTCGGTTTCATGAAAAGATATCAAGCTCCAACTCTGGTGCCCCTCTGAGAAAACCAGAGTTACTGGAACCTAATTAAGAATGTATATTTTTCTATTCACAGTCGGAAACCTTTCTTGCCCGTTGCACTCCTCCGAAGTAAGAAGCATTCAGCAAATATTTACTGTCTCCTTCCGTGTGCCACTCTCCTAACTTGCCTGAATCGGGATAATCAAGATAAGTAAAACCATCCCATCATTTCTTAGATATTTAGCATTCCAACGAACAGGAGAAAAAAAAAGCCCTCTCCTCGCCCTTCCCGGGCTGACTTCTCTCTCTTGCCGTCCAGGGTCCAGGGTCCTGACCTCAGCGCTGGCTTTGGTTGTGGGAGGCTTTGTGAACCCATCTGCTGGGATGGTGAGTCACGGAGTCATAAAAGAGAATGTCTCCCAGCTAACGTCACACCAGAGCAGAGAGCGTTCCAGCTAAGCTGGCTGGTGACCTGGCCACCCCTGAGGGGAGAAGGCGGCAGATGTGGGAGGTGGAGGGCCCGCTCCACACAGACGGTCACCCCATGATGACCTCACCTGCCAACCAGTGACTCACGCCCACTGCTCCCGCCTCCTGGCCAGATCTTGCTCATTTGGAATACCTGAGGGGAATACCAACCTCCTGTATTTAGCAAAAACACATGATTGTGAGCTATTTTTAAAGGTGTGATGTTTTCTTACTTTCAAGTAGAGGCAGCAACCTCTGGAAAGCCAAGAAATGGGTCTTATGTTAAAGCTGCTCCTGCTTTAACAAACACACGAGAACCCCCCTCGGAAAGAAAAAATTGAATTCGAATAGGCAGGGGTAACGCAGTTTCTTTTTTTTTTCTTCATTGTAGTAAAATATACATAAAATAAAACGTAACATTTTAATTGTACATCTTTGAGTGTACAATTCAGCGGCATTAAATATATTCACGACGTTGTGCACCCGTCACCACCAAGCATTTCTAGATCTTGTTCACCATCCCAGACACTCTGTACCCATTAAGCACTAACTCCCCATCCTCCTTCCTGCCCCCCGCAACCCTCAAAAACCTCTATTCTACTTTCAGTGTCTATAAATTTGTCTGTCCTAGAGACCTCATGTAAATGAATCAGACTAAATGTGTCCTTTCGTGACTGGCTTATCTCATTTAACATAATGTCTTCGAGGTTCATCCATGTTATCGTTTGTGTCAGAATTTTACTCCTTTTTAAGGCTCAGTAATATTCCATGGTGCGTATACGCCATATTTTATTTATCCGTTCATCTGTTGATGGACGTTTGGGTTGTTTCTGCTTTGGGCTTTTGTGGGTGATTAAAAGACTGTTTTCTTTAGCCGTTGAAAAGTCCTCTCTTCCTGGAGTTCACCTGTACATTGCGGGTAAGGTAAGCGGTTCTGACGACTCCTCGTGACAGCTGTGAAGGTGACATTAAATCCTGGGCAGGGAGGTGTTTTCTAGCTCTAAAATGTCCTATAAAGATATTCTCACCTTGTTTATACTATTTGCTTAGCAACTCTTTTTCTCAGGGAGATGAGAGGAACCCTACCCTAGCCTGCTTCCAAAATATAACACATTTCAGGTGGAAATGGTCCGACTAGATGAGACTTTCTGGGCGCGTTCACACACACCTCCCTCTCTTCATGCTCTTCAGGGCAGAATGCATTGTCGGAATGCATACTATGGCCAGGACGCACGCCTGTCGATGACCAAGTGTCCCTCCGTTAGCTGTGGGACATGGACAGTTCTCTCTGTGCCTTGGTTTCCTTACCTGCAAAGTAGGAACCGAAGCGACAGAACCGACCTCACGACTTGCTGAGAACATCAGTTGCGGTGATGGTCACAGAAGGCTGAGCACAGCGCCTGGCAAGGGGTGGGCATTCGATCAATGCCAGCTGGATTGACATTATTATCATGCATTTCTCATTCCTTCTTTAGAAGTATTTTCACCCTGAACCTTCTCAGTTGTTAACACATAATTAAAGATTAAATGCGTGGTCTCAGAGGAGTAAAAAGGTTTCAAATCCAGAGACCAAGGGTCATATCTGCCATTTTAACTGATGTTTTGAGAAGTTGCCTGGTAATAGGTAAGGACTCTAGTTTAGGACTCAGATCTATCTGATTTTACTTCTTGGCTGGTTTCAGATGAGCTGGGTATCGAGTTCCCTTCTCCGCAGAAGAGCGTGAGACCTACCTCCTTGCAGTGAGGCTGAGGGGGTTGACGCGGGTGCAGCCCCACAAGTCAGTGTTCGACACCGGCTCGCTGCACGGTCGCTATCACCCCTCTCCCCGCCCGGCGCATTTAGGTGCTCGGCTTCAGCTGGCCGGAGGGACTTAAACTTAGCTCCACTGAAAGTGGAT
>NW_006434366.1:2669031-2681030 GCF_000325575.1 Pteropus alecto | reverse complement strand
ACAAACCCTTAGCGGGTTAAAAAGGCAGCTGTGGCGGGCACGTGCTGTTTGGGGGCTTCCATACTTCGCAGGTTTTCTCCAAGACCCTGGGGTGAGAGTGCTTTGGGACCTCGATGATCCTGGGCCAAACGGCCGGTGGCCGGGCAGGGCGTCCTCCGGGGAGGGTCCGGACCGCCGCGGCCCGTCCTTGGGCCTTCGCCCTAGCGCCTGTGGCTTCCGGAGTGAGCCGAGCTCCGGTCACTTCTGAGCGCAGGCTGGCCTCACCCAGGCTGCCAGGATGCTGTCGTCGCCATGACAACAGAGGCGAACCCGGAGGCGTCGCGGGCCAGTGGTGTCCTCCTCCGGCTCCAAAAGCCCCCGCCCGGCCCGGCCCCCCGCGGTGGGCTGCTTCTGGGAACGCGACGTGGCCTGGCCTGCAGCCCCGCGTGGTCCCCTCCCGGCCACCGCGCCCGGCTCCCCCCGGGCGGAGTCCGCGGCTCCCGGGTGGGTCCTCACGGAAAGGCCCAGCGGGAAAGAAATGTCTTTGCCCAAACCAGTTCTTCCCTGTGCCCTTCCCAGACCGCGCGGGAGAGTCCGAGCATCCCGACCCGACCACATTCGGGGTAACGTGAAGGCCCTCGGGCTCCCCGCCGCCCCCCGGGGCCGGCCCAGGTCGCCCGGGATACCTGGTGTCGCCGGCGCCCCGGGAACCGCCCGGATCACGAGGGAGCCCGCGTCTGGCCCGGGTGGCGGCGACGGGCCTCGGGGGTCCAGCCAGGGCTGGTCTCCATCGCCCTCTGCTGGGCAAACGACAGACTTGCTCGGAAGGTCCCGCCGGGACCTCCCGGAATTGGCGGGTGTGGCGGGATGGGAACCCGAGGTGGGGGCTGCAATCCTGGAGACCATCCTGGAGGCGGCCGGCTCAGCGAGGGCAAGGGACCTGTCCGCAGTGCCGCAGCTACCCTAGGACCGAGCGGAGAGCAGAAACGGCGCGGACACCTTCCTTCCACGACGTCCACGCCGCGGAGTGAGGAGCGCTCCCGCCGCGGGCTCCTGTCCCCGAGATTCGCTCGCTCGCGCCCGCGGTCAGGCCCTGGTCCACGGCTGTGCCCCGCGGCCAGTTCTAACTGCCTGACCCTTTCGGGGGGGGACTCCAAGTCAAAACTATTCATAGCCATTCTCGGGATATTTGCCTTTTTCACTGCTTCCCTCCCGTGTATGCAGGAGACCACGTGACACGCGATGCTGCACCAGACTGAACGCAGAAGGCGATCGGAGCGTCCAGCTGTCTGCTATTAAAACAGGCATTTAAAGAGATTTGCAAAAATGTCAGACAATGCCGCTCTTACCATTAACTCTTTGTTTTAGAAAATACAGCTACTTTCATACAATATGGGTTAACCTGTATTGTTTGCTATTTTAAAATGAATTAACAATATTTTTAAAGTTTACTCGTTTTAATTTCTAATACGGCACACACTGATTGACGTAACCCCCAGAAACAAGCTCGTGGGGGTCCCCAACAACCCTTAAGAGGGGAATGGTCCTGGGACTCAAAACTCTGAGAACAGCTGCTCTGTGGAAAGCAGATCTTCCTGGTTACAGTCATCTCGCTGTCTTCTATTTAATTCACGGTCCTTTTCACTAAAGAAATGACCTTCTTTATTTACATATATATGAGTCAACTGGGGATCTTGTTGAGATGCAGATTTGAACTCGGTAGGTCTGGGGTGGGGCTGAGAGTCTGCACGGAACAGGTTCCCAAGCGCTGCGGATGCTGCGGGTCCGCTCCAGGGGCCACACTTTGAGAACCTCAGTTCTAGCGTTTGCTCTGCTCTCTTCAGTCGTGCTTGCCAGGGACCCCTCTGCTGAAAACAAAGCAGGCGGTTGTCAGTGTCCGCAGTGAGAGAGGATGTTTACGCAGGTAGGACCAGCTCCTCTCTGCTTGGGGCGAAGGACCATTGGAAGAAATGGAGGGTCGGCGAATTTGCAAATTAGGAGAGGTAGAAAACCAGGTGTCAGGGTTTCGGGGGAACTGGGGCCGCCTTTGAAAATGTGCATTGAGCTTCGAACAGTAAACTAAAGAGCAATTCAATTGATGAGCATTAAATCGGCTGAAAGCTGCTCAGAGGGTAGAATTATGCTTCCTCAGCCATAGTTCTGGAATCATCTTCAAATCCCAAAGCACAGGGTAGGGAGTTGAACAATGGGAATTTCAGTTGTCGTGAACAAACCTTCACTTTGAGAGGGGGAAGGATTCTAAGTACGCCGCGTAACATTTTTGCATTGGGGTGGAAAATATATTTAAAACCAAACTGCGTGTAACCGCTTCTGCTGCCTAATTTGGGATGGAAGTAGAAGTCACATCAGTGGAAAGATGAATCTCTCTGCTGGGTCTTTCCACTTTCAGAAGGGAAGAAAGACGATTAACATACGTAAAAGCTCTGCCAGTTGGGTCACACCGCCAGAGAAGGGCTTGCAAACTCCAAAGCTCCCAGAGGCCAGACGAGTCACACCTACCGGGAGCCAGGTGGGTTCTGGTCAAGAGGGGTGGGCTTGCCCGCCGACGGGGCAGCGTTGCTTCACTCCAGCTTGTCGCTGCCACGTGCATTTGAGGACCCCTCGTTCTCGAATCTTCCCATTTCTTGGAGAGAAGCCTGAAACCAGGGTTTTATGTGAAATGTACCTGTCGTTTTTAAGTTCAAGGAAGAAAATAAAATTAAACACACGATCAAACAAATTTTGGGGTCTGGTGCCAAACCGAGCACCTCCTCCAGCTCTGAGATGAACGAAGCCGGGGCCGGGTCGAGTCTTGTGGGGCCGGGTCGTGGGGGCCTCTCTCTCTGGCTGAGCACAGAGCCCCAGGGTGGTGGGATGGGGTGGCACTCGAGGAAAGGGAGCCGAGTGGACAGAGGTTACCAGCTGCCTGGGTCAAGTGCATCTGAGATAAATACTGAGAACGCAGAGCCCCAGGAACCGCCAGGCAGGGGTAGGCGGGGCCTCCGCTCACTCTTGCGTCCAGGGAGCGGGCACCACCCCGGTCGGGTGCCAAACCTGGTGCCGCTGTCCTTCTCTGTGATTTGGGTGAAGTTGCGTAGCTTCTCTGGGCCGCAGCCTCCTTTTAAGATGGGTCATAATAACGTCTGTGTCTCCTCCCTGCAAGGTTCCCACGAGGCGCTACGTGAGAAACGCCTTGTGAGAAGAAGACAACCAGATGCATGGGACGTCTTGGTGACAGGATACTCAGCTGGGCTGAGTGACGATGCTACTTATCTGATTAAAACTTGATGGAATAGCACAGTCCCCATGACACAGGACCATTCAGCTGGCAATTGGGAACCAGGTCTGAATGACCCTAAGTATTATATTCTGAAACTACTATGTGACTTGTTATCTTAATAATCATTCCTAACATTATGCTGGCTGCACATTGGAGCATATCAATCGTGTGTGCTGCTTTTCCTTCATAATACGTTAGTATTAGTGGGTACTACGTACTAGGATTGTGAAGTGCCATCTTGGTCAGGAGGAGTTAACCGAGGGATGATGCAGGGCGAGCCATGTCCCAGGCAGAGGTAGTAAGAGCCAGTGAGAATGCCAGGAGGTGAGGGAGTGCAGGCCGCGATGGAGGAAGCCAAGGACATTCGGTGGCCCAACATGGAGGGTTAAGGGACCAGAGGTGAGAAACGATGCCAGGGAGGGGGTCAGGGACCAGATCACATAGGTCCTGGTGAGTCGTGTTAACGCACATAGAAGAACATCTATATATCTGATACACAGATATGTGCATTTGTTTCCATGTTTTAATTTAAAAGACAAACCAAGTCTACGGCCACGCCAGCCTGAAACACGCCCCATCCCGTCTGATCTCAGAAGCTAAGCAGGGTTGGGCCGGGTTAGTACTTGGATGGGAGACCACCTAGGAAAACCAGGTGCTATAGGTGTAAAAAATAAGAAAATAAGGGATCGTAAGCTGATCAAGGTCCTTGCAATCTGGGAGGTCAACCGAGGGTTGCCTCGCCTAAAAAAGATAAAATAAAAAAGACAAACCAGAATCTTGCCTAATATTGTTTTTAAACCTTGATTGATTGACATATAATTGACATACAATAAACTACGTGCGTGTGGAGTGTACAGTTTGATGAGTTTTAACATTCTTATATACCTGGAAAGTATCACCACCATCAAGAGAGTGAATTCCGTCACCCTCCGAGGTTACTCGTGCATCATAAGGCCCCGTCCCGTCCTGCCCCTCCCCACCCTGGCAGCCACTGGTCTGCTTTCTGTCGCTCTCTCGGTCTGATTGTCGAGAATTTTGTCAGTGGAATGGATCGTGTCAATGACATCACACGGCATGCCCACTGTGACCTAGTTTCTCTCACTCAGAGTAACTGTTGGGAGATTCTTCCTCGTTTCAGGTAACAAGTTTGTTCCTTTCCATTGCTGAGTGGTACCGCTTTGAAATCTGCCTCTTTCACTTAACATATCAAAAAGGTCACACTGCCGGAGTTCACAGTTCGACCATCAGACACGCCACTTACGAATGGATAGCCCTGGGCACGAGGCTTCAGGCTGTTCCCGGTTCTCCCGGCCCTCCAGGACCAGGCCTATTCAAACGAGACCACAGCAGCAGCACCTGCGAGGCCCGCTGTGTGGTCGAGATGGCTCATGTGCCTGTGCTGAGTAATTGCTCAATAAAAGGCATCGGGACTGTTATTGCTATTATTACTGTTGTGGTTCACACCTGGCACGTTTTAAGAATCCATCAGACACAGCCATGGAACCTTGATATGACCTTGAAGCTATAAAGCAGGGAACAGAGACCAAGTTTCTTCTCTGGTGACACCTCAGGCTCCGAGGTGGGACGAAACTGGTTCCTTCAGCTCTTTGCTCCTCAGAGTCTCTCCCTCGAGCACAGAGGCCCCCAGCAGCGGGGTTCGGGTCGGGTAAGAACTGAAAGAGTCTCTACAGGCGGGAGAAAAGGGAAGCGGGGTGAACTGCACCGCATTTGGTCACATAGACACTCACGCCTCGTCGTCCCAACCCCAGAGACCCGTGTCTTCCTGGACGCTCACTCAAATGACAGACTGAATCATCTGTGACATGCAATGGCTGTGCGATGTTCGACAGGCCTTTTCTCCAAGGTTTACCTGCCAAGGAGCTGTGTCTGCCTCGTGTCCCAACCACTGTGGTGTGAATTTTGCAAAAAATTATCTGCCTCGATGCTCCCTACCCTCAGAGGGCCGAGTTTTGTCCTCTCCAGGGGCTAGATGCTCAGTAGCAGAGACAGCCATGTCTTCTCATAGAAACCAGCTTTGGAGTCACGTGAGCTCTGGGTTCAGATGCCAGTCCTTCCACTGATGAGCTCTTGAACTCGAGCCAGCTACGTTAACTCTTCTGGGCCTCATTTTCAAATGGGGCTAAAAATAATCCCTAAATCCCTGATGAGCTGTGAGGACGAAATGAGAAAGAAGAGGCGCCTACAGCACCCGGCACAGGGGAGACGCCACGCGTAGGAAGTAACAGGGCCACCCAAAATCTCTGTGCGTTTTAAGTAAACGCTTTCCCTAAGTCTTTTGTCTTTACGTCCCTCCTTAAATCACACCTTGTACGGCAGTCTGCCTATTTTAGGCACCTCACCAGCTGGACACGAGGTCTCAGAAGAAACAGTCAGAAGGAACTGAGGCTGCATAAGCCGAGCACTAAGTGGGACATGAAGACTGTCTTCAGGAAGGGCTGTCTCAGGAAAGGCGTGTTTAATGAGCTCTGTTCCACCCCAGAGGGCTCGGACCGCCCGGTGGGTGAGCGTCACCAGGAGGCCGAGGAGGAACTGCGTTGCTATCAGAGCCAGCTGCAGAAGGAAGTGGGTGCCTCGGGGCTTGTCAGCTGCCCCTGGTGGGCGTGTGCAATTGAGGCTCGCTGAGCAGGTGTCAGAGATGCGGCTCAGGTGATTCCGGGCGTAGGAAGCTGGACCAGCTGATCGGCTTTCAGAAGGACGCAGGGTGGGCGGGTGGAAGCAGGAGGCGGAGGGCAGGGCTGAGGGTCTCCCACACTCTGGCGGCTTCAACAGCATTTACTCTTTTATGTTTTATAGATTCAGGTCCCTAAAGATTCAAAAAGAAGATTTTGCTACTGAAAACCAAAGTGCTGTGTGTGTGGTTGTTTGTTTGTTTGTTTTTCTAAGTCACCATCCTGGATGACCTTCTGAGGCCTCTTTGAACTTGGGGGCTCTAGGTCGATGATTCAGAATCGCCTGTGGCTCTGACAAACACATGATTCGTCAGAACTCTTTTGGCTCCAAGTGTCAAGCCTTCTCTCAACTTGGCTCAGGCAGGACCGGCAGTTAGCGACTTGAGAAACTTGCGGGCTCTTGCGGTAGTTCCCAGAATTGGAAAGAAAAAAAAAGAGAGAGCTGTGCCACCCACGGCCTCGGGGACTAGGAGCGGAGACTCAGTGCTGTCCGCAAGCTCCCTCGCTGTTCATCTGACCCTCAGCTCTGCGTCTCTCATTTCTCCCGCCCGTGGGCCTCCAGGGAACGTGGAGGCAGCAGCCTCGGCTGTGGGGAAGAGGGAGCTTCTCCCTCTCGGCCATCTGCATATGGATCCCAGGCAAGGATTATAACCAGCCCCTTTGGATCTGTAACCCAGCCCTGGATGGGAGGGGGTCTATGGTCATCAGGTCTGGGTCACACGCTCCTCCCTCCAGGAGGAATAAAAAAACGCTCGCTGGAAACCAAAAATGGTGGCTATGGCCAGCCTTTGAGGAAATATGCACAGAAAACTTCAGCAGAACCTTTGACTCCCCCCCGACACTCACCCCGGAGAAGGGCGTTCTGATGAAAAGAATGCCTATTGATTATTGATTTGAGGGCAAACACATTTCATGCGTCGTTCTTTTAAAATTTTCATAATAATGATCTGAGGTGGACATTATTATTAGTAGTATCATTTTACAGATGAGAAAACAAGGCTCAGATTAACTTCCCCAGGACCCATAGCTAGAGACAAGAGCCAGGTAGGGCACAGGCCACCGAGCGGATCTGCACCTTGCGCCGTCCTTCGCCCTGACGCGGAGGCGGGTAAAGGGGTCTGGGCGCAAATGGTGAGGCCAGGGCACACGCTCCGAGGCTGCTGGGAAAGGGGACCAGACGGCGAAACGGACCCAAGTTCGAGGCCCAGCTCTGCCTCTGCGGCTGACTAGCCGTCCACCAGAAGGGTCTTTAAAACAAACAAAAACCTCATAGAAACAGACGACAGAATTATGGTTGCCAGAGGGGGCGGGGGTTGTGGGGAGGAGGAGGACTGGGTGAAAGGGGGTCAGATGTAGCGCGATGGACGAAACCAGACGAGGTGGTGAGCTCGCGATGGAGAGTACAGACGTCGTGTTATAGATTCGTACACCTGAAATTTAGGTAGTGTTAGTAACCCCTGTTACCCCAGTAAATTTAATTTTTAAAAATGCAGCTCCGACAGGGTCATTTTGCTGCTTAAAATGCTCCTGTAGCCTCTGGAGAGCATCCGAAGCTCCCCCTAAGGCCAAGGGGCTCCCCCTGAGGAGCCCCTCCGTGTCTGCCTCCTCCTGGAGCTGCTGGGCACCTCTGTTCCCCTCACAACACCGAGTGTCTTACGGGTCTCAGGCTTCTTTTGTGAATGCTGCCCCCAGGGTTTGCAATAGCTGTTCCCTCCTCCCACTTTGAGCCAGCACCTACTTTTCCTCCCCGTTGCAGCTTTGATGCATCACCTCCTACGTGAAGGCCTCCTTGATTGCCTCTGATAAACACCCTCAATCACACTTACGCCATCTTCAGAGCCCCTCTCAGTGAAAAGGCGTGATCCTATTTTGGCTGGCCACCGGGCTGTAGCTCCGTGAGGGATCAGGGACCCCTGCCGTCAAGTTCATCTGTACCCACAAACCCAGCGGGATGCTCATTAAGTATTTATTGAAGGGCTCAGCGAAAGTCTGAGCATGAGCACCCGCTCCGGGCCTCCCCCTCCCAGTGGGAAATGTCAGGTTGTGTAGGTGTCAAATTCTATGACTTCAGGAGCACCTGGGTAAAGAGGGAGTTGTGTCAGTGGGTGGAATTTGGTTAAATCCCAGAGGGTGTTGCATTTTATTTGAAGCCTGTGAAAGAAAAGGCTAGCTGGGGCCATCTGGTCTGGTAACAGGTGGACTCGGAATGGAAGAGAAGTTCACTGCAAAAGCAGCCCTGCCTGTGACAAACACGCTCCTCAGGAGAAGGCTGTCTGTCACTCGGCTTCTCTCTCTGGCTCTGACATATGCTTCCATCCCTCGCTCCTAAATGTGCTTGATATTCAGAGTTTGCTGCCACGTGAGGAGAGCCGCTGTGGGGACGGGAAACGGCTTCATGAGAGCAATGAGCGGCAGGAAGAAGTCGGCGTTGCCTGCAGGCCCGGAGCCCTTGCACGGGGTGTCCCGGGCTCAGATCTGGACGCTGGGGCCTCGGAGCAAGGCAGCAGCTCCAGCTGTGTTGCAGAGGGACAGGGTCTACTAAGGCTCTGCTTAGCTGTCACAAAGAGCCTCCGTCTGCTGTGTGTGAGCGTTGGTCTTGGCTCATCTGCCAGACAGATTCTGGAGCAGAGCTTTGTTCAAATCCTGCCTCTGCCCCTCACTAGCTACGCACTCATGGGCAAGCTGCTGAATCTTTTGGGTTCCGCCCCTTACAGACGTTTTCAGGCCTCTGTTAACTCTGGCAAAATTAGAAAGTTAGCTTTGATGATCCGTACCATCTCTTTTCGCTGGAAGATGCTATAATCCTGGGCATTGCTACACCAAACCGAATTCTGCCTGAACTTCAAAGGAACTCTCGTCTGCACAGGCCTGTCTTTTCCCAAACGATATTGACCTCAATGAGTAATTTCCCAGGACGAGTTCTTAGGAAGCAAAGACCGTTGTTTGCTCATTACTCACCATGGCAAGCACTGTCCTAACCCTTAGCATAGATGACTTCATCTGGCTTTCTTGGCAATTCTGAGACCTCGTGTGGTATGCAAAACAGCGACGCTCCAATGCCATCCACGTCTTACTGCTGCTCCCTGGAAACTGTTAGGTTGGCGGAGAGGAATCGAGGTTGAGATGGAATTATGGTTGCTCATCAGCTGACCTTGAGAAGGGACATGACCCCGGATGACCCCCCTGGGATCACAGAGGTCCTCGGATATGAAGGAGCGAGACAGGAGGTCGGAGGAATGCGACTGCCGGATTTAAAAATGGAAAGGGGCCATGCCCCAGGAACGCAGGTGGCCTCTGGAGCGAGAAACAGGCTCCCCTGGGGCCCCCCGGAGGGACCACAGCACTGCACACACCCAGAATTTATCCCGCTGAGACTAAGTTTGAGCTTCATTCCTCCCAAACTATGATACATTTGTGGGGCTTTTTAAATTGAGATGTAATTGGTTTATAACATCATATTCGTTTCAGCTGTACAATATGATTCAGTATTTGTATATTCTGCCAAATGATTACCACAATAAGTCTAGTTACCGTCCGTCACCATACAAGGTTATAAAATTTTATGTTTGTGTGTGCTGAGAACTTTTAAGATTTACCCTCTTGGCAACTTTCAAACATGCGATACAGTATTATTAACTATAGTCACCATGCTGTGCCTTCCCCTCCAAGACATTTACTTTATAGCTGGACGTGTGCCCTTCACCCACTTTGCCCAACCCCCAGCCCCCCTCCCCGCCGGTAACCGCCACTCTGTTCTCTGCATCTGAGTTTTGTCTTATTTTTCGGATACCGCCACTCTGTTCTCTGCATCTGAGTTTTGTCTTGTTTTTTTGGATTCCACACACAAGTGAAATCATGTGGTATTTGTCTTTCTCTGACTTATTTCACTTAGCATCATGCTCTCAAGTTCCATCCATGTTGTTACAAGTGGCAAAATTTCCTTCTTTTATTGTGGCTAAGTAATATTCCATTGTGTACATATGGACAACATCTTCTTTATCCAGTCGTCCATTGATGGGCACTTAGGCTGCTTCCATGGCTATTGTAAATAATGCTGCAGTGAACATAGGTGTACAGGTGTCTTTTGTGTCGTGTTAAGCCACTAAATCTGTGGTTGTTTGCTGCAGCAGCAATAGGTAACTAACATACGTAGGAGATTTAAACCCAGTTGACTGAGGAGGACACAGTCATAGAAAATTTCAGCGACTTGCCCAAGCTGTCATTTTCGTGATAGCTACTAAATGGCAAAGTCAGAATTTCAACTTGAGTATATTTGGCTCGAAAGCTCATGCTCCTAACCACTTCACCTTGAACTTATAAGGTCGGTGTTTCTGTCCTGTTTCACAGATAAGAAACGAGGCTACACATAAGTCCATCTGCCTCAGAGGTCCTGCTTCTTACACTGGCCCGGCTATTTATCTAGTACAATTTCAGAGTGGACTGTCAGGGTTCGTTTTTTTAAAAAGTCCTTTGGGGAAAGCAGAGGAGGAAGAGGTGAATTCAGCTTTTAGTTAATCAGCCATTAGCCCTGGTACAAAGAGTACTTCCGTGATCGAATTGGCTAATCGCTGAATTCCCTTACTGAGGTCAACCCGAGAGCCCTTTTTTAACTGGGGACAGTGCCCACTTTGTGGCAAGGGAAAAAGAGCAGGTGTGTGAATCCGCGACTTTATCCAGGACTAAATTTACCTAGGAAAGGAATGTGGCCTGGCTGTCTTTGAAGCACCTGCCACGATGCCAGTCTGCTGTGACTCTCCGCCCACGACTTTTTGATTGGCCTCATCTCCATGAGAAAAGTTGTCATGGATTTAAAATTCAGCCCCTCCCCCAGCCTTTGCTGATAATGTCTTAAGAGCCCAAGTCTGAGATTCCAGTAGGAGGGGGAGAGTTGAGACAAGCAGCTCTTTGGAGGGCTCCGGGGTAGAGCACAGACACACGTCAGTGACCTCCACACTGGGCCCACAGCCTGTCCTGAGTTGCTTACTGGCCAACTCCAGGCTGGGCAGCCAACTTCAAACCTCTGGCCAGCCCATAAAGCAGCCTGACAGGTGACACCGCCCTCTGGGAGGCCCTGCTAAAGGCCAGGCACTGAGTCGTGCACGTAGCTTACCATCGCACGTGTTCTGACCCCAGCCCTCGGCCACAGGTGGCTTTCCCATGGATGAGGAAACAAGCTCAAGGAAGCTAGGTGACCTGTCCAAAGTCACAAGGAGATGGCCGAACTGAGATGGTGTCTCACGTCTGCTTGCGAACGTAGTGCCTTAACTGCTCTGCCGCACTTGCTCTGCTCACTGGAAGAAGTGGGGACTTCGTTACAATCCGTATGGAAAGTCCACCAGGCTGTGACTGTCCCGCATGGGTTCAGAGAAGTTTCATAAACCTCTCCCCAATCTTTATAACAGGGAATTGCCACATTTTAAAAAATCACACACACACGCACACACACACACACACAAAGGATTATGTTCGACATTACAAGCTGGGTTCGAGATATGCGTGCGTGTAATTTCCCCTCTATTTGAAACGTTTTCTAAAGGAGTCATCTGCTGTTAGAAATGCACCATCCATTTTCCTGAGGTCCCTTCAGGTCAGCATATTTAAAAAAAGAAAGACCTGAACTTGTCACTCAGCTCTCACTGTGTGAATCATAACAGGACTCTACGTGGGGGGACAGCCTAGTTCTAGGAACCCGTAATAGAAGCTGGATTTGTCACCTTCACGGCGCATCTCAAATCCCACTCGGGTGCTTGTTCGGGGCCCATGTGATGGTGCATCCTTGACCCAGGGGGCACTGAGCGCCTGTGCTGTAGGCCACCTCAGCTAACAGATGCCCGAGTCACACACACTCCTCTGTGACCAGACCCCAGGCAGAGGCCAAAGAGCCGAGAAGACTCTTCAGAGGGATGGCCTCTCCCCACTTCAAGATATTTCTAGATCAGGGATACTAAACTAATGAGGGCAATAATAGCTAACGTTCATCGAATACTTACTTCTCTTTGATGGTGTTGCTATTGTTACACCATTAATAACTGTAACCATCACAGCTCACT
>NW_006434366.1:2661576-2668685 GCF_000325575.1 Pteropus alecto | reverse complement strand
CCGACCGGACGGGCTGCCTGGCGTGGCTCATGGCGTCCTACCTTACGGCGGGGAGGGACACCAATCAGAGTTTGCTCCCACAGCCTCTGGGTTGGAGAGAGGGGATGACATAAATCGTTGCTCTGAGCCGGGCCTAGAAATAGGGTGAGCACGTGCTGCGAAGAGCATATTCAGTCAGGAAGGTCCGTGGCCTGGTTCTAACTTGATGTCAGACTCTTAAGAGTGGAGTTTGTCTGCGGATCTGATTATCTTTTAGGGGCCGGCTCAGTGGCCTCGCTCTGCATCTCGGGGCCCCTTCCCCTGCCCATCCACTTCCTTTCCACTGGCATCTGTGGAGGTTGGACCCTGCGCCAGGCACGCGGCAGTGGATCCAGGCCGACGGCCACCACCTCCCGTACACCCTCGGGAGCATCTGGTCCAGTGGGAGAGATGGACACGGAGCAGATTCTTACAGCGACATTCGTGGTCATCGCGATAGACCCTAACAAGGCAAAGGCTGGAGCCCGTAAGGGTGACAGGTGACGGTAGGAGGGCGCTGCCCCAGTCAGTTTTCAGGGGCAGCCTCTCTGGGGAAGTGGCATTGGAACCAAGACCAGAAGGGTGAGCAGAAATGAGCCAGGCCAAGTGGGTGGTGGGGACGTTGGTGGTCGGGATGTGGGCGGAGGAGCTTAGCATTTTCGAGAAACGAGGAAATGGCCAGTGTGGCTAAAGCTCAGAAGGGAAAGGGGACGGTGAGGCGCCGTGGCGCCGTGAGGGAAGGAGCGGGGCTGGCCTACTTTCCTCCCGCGCTGCACGGCCGCGGGCGCTCGGCCCTGATGCCTCCAGTTCCTGCGGGGGAGCGGGCAGGCCCGCCTCCCTGTCACGCCTGCAGGTCTGCAGCCCAGCAGGGCGCCCCTCGGGGTCTGGGGGGGCCCTCTCGGCACACTGCAGTGCCATGGCTGTGTGTGTGTCCCCTCAGCTCCACGGCCACCCAGCACTGAGACCAGTCCAGTCCACCCTCAGAAACTCGGGCAGCTGGGCTCTGTTACTCAGGTCACCTGGCCTGCTCTTCCTGTGACTGGGGACACCTGGGATCTTGGGTCCCAGTAAAGAAACCAAGTCCCCACTTCCGACCGCAGCTCCGCTCCCTGGTTCCTTCCCTCGTCACCCGTCCTGGTGAGAATGGTGGCCTCCCACGGGCCCTTCCGAGTCGGCTCGTTCGGCTCGGCTTGACCCCCGGCCGCTCAGTGCCAAGGACGCCGGGGTACAAAGGGGAGCAGAACTGCATAGGATCCCACTCTTGAGGGGCTTGCAGGCCCCCCGGGCACCACGCTAAGCACCTTACCTGTGATCCCCCCTCATCCCCAGAACGACCCAAGGGGTAGGGACTGTCCTCAGTGCCCACTTCATGGATGAGGAGGCGGAGTCAAAGAGAAGTTAAGCATCTGGCCCAAGGCCACGTGTCAGCAGTTGGCAAGGCCGTTCCCTCCTCCCGTCTCTCTCCTCTCTCCCCTTCCAAATGTCTGGAGCTGTCCTTCGCTGTGATCCTTCTGCAGCAGGCCCCCCGTGCTCCCGTCCCGCGGGCAGACTGCTCTGCACCCCGTGCTCTCCTGCGGCTACAGCTCACCTTCCTCTTCTTACAGGCCCTGCCGTGCCGTGCGAGGCCTCTGTGTCCCTGTCAGCTGGTGGCCTAGTTTCTCCGTCACAGCACGATGTGCTTCGCGGAGCTGGAGTTTCACCCACGGCCTGAGGTCCGGCCTGTCACTCAAAGGGGCAGGCTTTGTCTTTTCTAGAACTACCGTCCTTTCTTCTCAGGCCACTCTGCCTTCCTGCCGCCAACCCCTGCGTTCCCAGCGGGGCGATAGGGTGCAGAGTGGGCACTGTGGCGATCCAAAGAGTGGGTGCAAGACCCAAAGTTCTCCTAAGAGTCGTGACTTTCAGGAAGCGTTTCTCGAAGGGGCGGGCCCCCCGCTTAGGGGATGTTTCCTTATGACAGTGCTTGTGGTTCTTACAAGGACTGCAGGGGTGTTGGGCTGGCGGTGGGGACGTCTCCAGTCCCTCTGGCTCTGGGGGGTCAGTGTGAGACAAGCCCGCAGGGCAAAGAGTTGTCTCGTGTCCACTCAAGGTTTGACATGTCCCAGTGAACATTTATACAAACTCGATCCATTTTTTATTTTTTGAGCATAGATCCTAATTTTTTTTTTTTTTCACATAAACACAAACCCCAGCAGGGTTTTAACAGCCACCAAGCCTCCCAGAAATGCCACTACCGTAAGAACGGAAGGAAGTCTCTAGCACTTGACCAAGAGTTGTTCACCATTTTGGAAAACGACGTCCTTAATGGCGGGGCCACCTGGGGGGTCTGAGTCACCAGTGCCACATGGTCGCATAACTCTTCACCTACAGCTCTTCACTCGTGGCTACTCTATGCATGCCTATTCGGCCCTTATTGGAAAGAGCAAAGACAAAGGAAAATTCGATAGAAATGTTGTGTCACTCTGAAATCCAGACGCAGCCCTTAAAAGTCGGCACAGACATCAGATGACTTGCCGCCTTCTCGAATCCTCTGAGTACTTTCATATTGTAGTGTACACTCTATCTTTTATTTCTCCCATATACGACATTTACAACCATGTATTGGTTTTTAGAAATTATTTGCCCATAGATGACACTATCTGTGAATTTCGATTCGGGGTAGTAAAGGTAATGTTACAAACATATTTGTTTTAAGAAAAAGGGGTTGTGGGGGACTAAGAACTATAGTCTTAAGGAAATGAGAATAACTTTTTTTCATGCCGGAATTTACACGCCAAAGAAATGATAGTCCCACCTAAGCCGCCTCAGCAGCCGAGGACTTGTATTATCAGCCACTTTTGCTCCAAAGACGTTTGGTATTCTTTTCTTGGAATTACTTTCAGAGGCTACATGGGATTTTATTTGTCCTCTCCCGAGAAATTTCTAAAGTTTTGCTCATCGAGGAGAATTTTGATTTTTGAAAAGAACCTACGGTTTTTCAGAGCAAGTTGTGGTGAACAAGGTGGCCGATCAAGCTGAATGAGGAGATTCTCGGTCACGGACCCTGAGGTGGGGGGACAGGACTGCATTTTGTCCATCTTTGCTCCTCCAGCATTTCATACGTGACACACGGTAGACGCTCCGTATCGACTTGAGCCGAATTCGATCAAAGACGCGATGTGAGCGTGGGACGAGCGTGGGATCGATGCCCGCGGATCACGCTGAACTTAAATGCTACAGAAACATGTGCCATAGCAGAAAATGAAACAGCCCACGTACAACCACCGCGTGACCACGTGTTTCGAGTAGTTCGACTCGGAAGGGAATTTCAAGGCATGCCGAAGGCGTTCTGAAGATGGGAGGCAACAGGACGAATTTAATGGAAAGGACGCTTTCCGACACGTGGTTCTTACGAATGCCTTTCGGACTCGGCAGAGCTAAGTTCGAACAAGAGCTTCTGTTCTAGTGCAGGAGACCAGCACTAAAGAGGTGAGGAAACAAGGCAATGGCGTCACCATCATTTACAACCGGGGTACGTGTTCTGAAGGGTAGAAATAGTGTGATGGTTTAGAGACTGGAAGGAGAAGGTCTTTACATAGAGTCGTCAGGAGGTGACCCCTGAATCCAGACCAGAGATCATGCAAAGGCCCTGCGGTAGCAGAGGGCTTGGCGTGCTCGAGGCACGAAAGATAGTGACCGAGCAGGAGAGCCCCAGGAGGCGCGGTCCGAGAGGCAGGCAGGGGCCAGACCTTGTCCGGTCTTGAGGTCCATGAGAAGGAGTTTGTATCTTATTCTAAAGGGAGTGACTTGTTCTGATTTTGGTTTTAAATGACTTCTCTGGACAATGAGTTAGAGAAAGACAAGGGTCAACGCGTGGAGACCAGTTAGGAGCCGTTATAATTGTCCAGGCAGGAGGAAGGTGGCGTGGACGAGGGCGATGCCGTGTCCGTGGGAAGAAGTAAGCAGGTTCGAGATCCCTTTCGGAGGTCGACCCAGCAGGATCTGCTGATGGAGCGATGCGGAGTGTGTGTGTGCATGTGTGTGTGTACACATGTGTGTGTGTAAGGGACCACTGAAGGACCAATGCCCAGGATTGGGACCTGGGTGACTTCGAGGGACGGAGGAGTTGGGGAAATGAGAATCTTTTTTGGTCAAATTCATTTTGAAATGGCTCTTTGACGCCTGAGTGGGGTACCGAGCAGGCAGTCGGATAAACACCGTTAGAGTTTCAGGGACAGGTCTGTCTGGAGACGTAAATTTCAGAGTAATCCTCACGTTTAAAGCCTAAGGAGCTGACATTGGAAGGTGGCTGTATTTTCCAGTCTTTAAACATCTTTCTTGCAAAGTTTCTGAGAGATTTTGAGAGGGAGGAGGGACGGGAGGGAGGGAACATAATTCCAATTTTATCTCTAGGCTCTGTCTTGCAACCAAACAAGTTTTAGGCTTTTGCAAGCTCTTCTCGGGACTACGCGCTTCTGTGAGACGTGAGACACGCACACCACCTGCTGGTCATTTCTTAGTATTGTCCGACACGCCCTTCGGGGCAGGAAGAAGTTTTAGTTCAAGGGTATAACGAGCTGCCGTGGGAAGACCAAGAACATCATCAGGGTCAGAGTCAGGGTCAGGGGTGCTGCCTCCGCAGCTAACAGCCTCCCTGGGGAGATGGCAGGAGCCGAGCGTGTGCTGTGTGCTGGGACGGTGGGGAGAAGCTGGGTTTGGGGTGGAGAGAGCAGACCTGAGTCTCGCCTTTGCTTGAGCAAACGGGAAGTCTCGTTGCTTCTAGACCCTGCCGCGGTGCGTCTGATAAAACTTTCTGTGTCTGATAAAACTTTCTGTGATGAGGGAAAAGTTTATACGAAGGAGCCACGTATGGCCGTCGAGCACTTGAAATGTGGCTGGCGGGACCGAGGAGCTGCCTTTTGACATTTCGATGACTTTAAATCTAAATAGCCACCCGAGGCTCGTGACCACAATATCGGACAATGTGGTTCTAAAGACTCAGTTTCCTCATCCGTACAGTGGGGGTGACGACACCTACCTATGGGTTTCGTGCAAGCTAAATGACATTGCTTGGGAAAACATCTCGGATAATGCGTGGCTGACAACAGGCAGTGAGGATGCTGGTTGGATATCCACCCAATCGAATCGCTAGAACCTTCCACCCACGCACCTCCACCCGTCGCTAAATCTTTCATCAATCTCCTGCTGCGAATTCAAAAGGAAAAGCGGGGGATGGTCATTAGCACCGCAGGTCTGTCTCTCTCAGAAACAATCCGCGTGGAATGAATCGGGGTGGTGCTTGGTGTTCTCGCCGCTCTTTCTGAGACCGCATCAGCTGACGGCGAGGAAGCCGTCCAGTCAGTGAATAATCAGAGGCAGAGCCAAGCAGATGATACAGACCTCGGCGTCCGGTCCTGCGAAGCCACCCACCAAGCACGTTGGTTGAATAAATCTGTTCCGGCTTGGCATGTTTTTCAGGGTAACTGGTTGTAGTTTTCTCAGACTCTGTGATTGGCTAGCCTTATCTTGGGCCTCTTCCAAGTGAATGAAACACAGAATGGAGTAAATGCTGATTTTGGCTTCAGTGGCAGGGAGGGGACCAGCACACGAGCCTGGACGCTGCTGGGAGCAAGATGAATGTTTGTTCGCGCTTCTCTGTCCTGAGTGTGGGCCACCTCTGGGCTTCTGTTCCCCCAGATGGTTCCCCGCTCTCCGGAGAAGGCTCCAGGTGACTCAGTGAGAACACCGCGGAATACCACGGATCACACGAGCGCGGCTCTGTCGCTGTCACTGCGGGAGTTTCGCATTTAAACCGCGGGGTTATGTAAAGCTGTGACGAACAGGAGGCACTCTCTAGAAGGGGTTAGCTACGTGGGCTTCGAGTCGAGATCTGGGTTCGAGTTCTAGCTGCTGCCCTCGCCCGCTGCGTAGCCCTGAGCGAGCGCTAAGACCCCCGAGCCTCCGACTTCTCGTCAGTAAAGCGGGCATGATGCTGCCTGTCTCGGCAGATGGTTGTGAGGAGGCCTGAGTATGGTGCCTGCGAAGCGCCCGCCCGGGGCCTGGAATGTCGTAGGCGCTCAGAAAATGTGGGCGAGCGTTATGTCCCCCGAGCGTGATGGAGCCACCCTTCCGAGAGAGAAACCTAGGGCGCAGCCTTTTCGTGTCCCCCACTGTGATAGGCTACATCGTGTTACCCCAAATTCGTATGTCGAAGTCCCCCAGGACTTCAGAATGCCACTGGGTCTTTAAAGAGGTGACTCAGGTCAAACGAGGTCATCGGGTGGGCCCTCGTCCACCGTGGCTGGTGCCCGTCTCAGATGAGGAAGCGCGGGCACACACATGCAGACAGAGACCGCGTGAGGACGAGGCCTCAGAGGCCCTGCTGACCCTGAGCTCAGGCCTCTGGCCTCCAGAACGGAGGGGAGATGTATCCATTAAGCCGCCCAGTCCGCGCAGTCCGGTGATTTGCTGTGGTACAAACCAGGACGCCCGCTCTACCTGGTGCTCAGTCACACGCGTTTTCAGCAAATATTTTTATGCCCGCTACATGGCAGGACACCAGGGAGAACAACGAAGTCCTCCTCGGGGCACATGAGAGCGTTCCTGGCGACAGTGCCAAGGCTCGGTGACAGCAACGAGCTGGGGGTTGGGGGGCGTGGACTAGAATGGCGACGGCGTTGAGGGCCTGGCTCAGTGAGGGAGAAAAGACACGAGAGAAGGCTGCGCAGGCTGCAGCGTGGACCCGGTCATAACCTACAAGCTTTTGTGTGCGTTCGATTCGTGGAGAGCCCGCGCTAGAACTCAGCCCCGCGGGCTCTGGCCACCGCTGTCCTCGGAGACACCATGGCGATCCCCGTGGAGTGCAGCGGGCTCCATGAGACGCAGACCCTCCTTCAGGAAGGAAGGGTGGACCCCCGCAGTGGGAATGCTGCTGGGGGACGGGGAGTGTCCGCGCCCGGGGAGTGTCCATTCCCGGGGAGTGCGTGAACTGCGGACAACTGCCTCAAATGGTCACGCTTCCCACCGTCACCTTTCCCCACCGGTCACGCCCCCACCACGGTCACACTCCCCCCACGGTCACGCCCCCACCCACGGTCACACCCCCAACCCACGAT
>NW_006434366.1:2658469-2659878 GCF_000325575.1 Pteropus alecto | reverse complement strand
CCAGCAAGGAGACACGGCCTGTCTGTCTTCATCCCTCGGTCCTTCTCCCCTTCGTGCTGGCTTCCCGCTGGGCAGACTCTCCCCAGGACGGGGCGACAATAACCAGCAGCAGCTCCAGGTTTGTGTCCTATTAGCTCAGGACATCTTTTCTGCCAGTCCCGGCAGAAGCCCCGGCGTAGACTGTCCTGGGCCTGGCTCCCAGCACGGCCATCCCAAAGTCAGCCTCCACGACTGTGCTTGGCCAGCTCTTGGCTGTTCGTTCATCCCTGGAATGGTGAGTTGCGTACGGTCAGTCTCGATTGAACCACGTGAACCGACAAAGGTGGCTCATGGGAAAAAAATCAGGACACCTTCGCCGTGAGGAAGGAAAAGGGGTGTCAAGCAGCAAACGAAGCCGCTGTCTTGGGAAGACGTGAGTCCGGGGCTGAGGAAGTTGGAATTCTCTCTAAGGAGCATTAAGAATAAGCAGACTTTTAAGGGGTTTGAGTTCCTGAATAAATAAGCAACGTCCTCTCTCTTCTCTTTTCTCAAATCCGTCTTCGCACCTCCTCCAACATCTGGAACGGTTGTTGTAAGGAGCGTTCAGCAAACAAGACAGGGGCCCGAGGGGAGGGGGTCAGGGAGAGCTGAGCTGGGTGGTACCTGCTGGGACAGGGTGGGCGAAGAGCGTGTTTCTGGCTTCCTGTCTCCGTCCCACCTGCGGCCTTGGTGGCGATGGAAAATGGGTAGCCGCGGTCTGCGCTAGTGGGATACGGGCAGCTGCACGATTTGGGGGGCACCAGTTGGAAGACTAACAAGGGGCTCTTTCACTCGCTTTTCCGCTGCACCCCAACACAAACTGGGGCACGCCCGGTGTCTGACCTCCAAACCGATCTGTCCTGAGTCCTATTCCCTCCAGCCTATTCTCCGCGTGAGAGGGCACCAGGAAGAGCAGGGAACGGTCTAAGAGCTCGGCCGCCCTTGGAGTCGGGGGGAAGACGTGGCATTGAGGTCCTTCAGCACCCCTCAGATGAAAGCGTGGGAGACGCTGCCTGTATACTGCCCCAGGGAGAACCCGTCCGCGGCAAGGACCACCCCGCCCTGCCCCGGCACGATCCTAATTCCGCTGTGGCCTCCGCTGTGGCCTCCGCTGTGGCCTTTCACCCGTGAAGGTCAGACAGGTGCCACGTGACCGGAGACGGCAGAGGACGGGGCGCGGGAGACAGAGGCAGACAGATCTTGTCTCAGTGTAAAGTACATGCTCAGTGTCATCGGAGCTGGAATAGGCTGCCTCAATGCCACGGAATGGCCTTGTTTTCTTCAAAGTATCAGTCTCGGGGGCGCTGGAAACCAGGGCCCAAGATCAGCACAAGGCTAATTATTATTACCCTGAAGGCTCCTTCCTGTTGTTTCCTTCCTTCCTTCCTTCC
>NW_006434366.1:2644781-2658288 GCF_000325575.1 Pteropus alecto | reverse complement strand
CTCTCTCTCTCTCTCTCTCTCTCTCTCTTTCAGCATCAATACTTTATTTTGGTGTTAACATAGGAACCTAGAAAACACATTGGATTTTCCTCACTTTGTGGAAACCTTTCCCCACCCTCTACCGGAGCTAATCTGTTCAAACTGAAATACTTAAAAATCACAGCAGCAACACAGAAACATGGAGAAAAGGAAAAGCAGACAGAGAGGGTGACCCGGGCCAGCGGTGTGGCCTGGTGCGGAGGCCCAGGGCGCTAAGGGGAGCTTCTGTTTGTTTTTCCTTTTCTTTCCCCCTTTCTCTTCAGAGAGGGGGCGCCGAAGTGACTGGTGGGTTGTTTCACGAAGGCCGCTTCACGAGCGGGGCCGACGGGCCTTGGAAGCGGGCAGGGCACACGGTCTGAGCAGTCCTCCCGCCGGTGCCCAGAGGGTGGCAGGACCCAGGCCGCTCTCGTCTTTCTTCGAGGCAGTCCTGGCCAGACATCTGCTTCTGCTTCTGCAGCCGTCAGCACCCGCCAAAGGAAGGGGGAGGCTTCCCTCAGACTCGTGACTCCAAACAAGGACCTTCCCGGCAGGCAGCGGGGCACAGGGGGTCCGCAGAAGGTCCGCATGGAGTCCCCATGTCTGCCGAGGCCACAGGGAGAGAGCCCCCCAGCCCAAGGCAGAGCCGGAGGAGCAGGCAGAGGAGCCGCAGGTGGGGAACCGCCGATCCCCGGGGAGCGTGAGTCCTGGCCACTTGCCCTGTCCCTTGGCCTCCTCCATCTCACGCCTGTCCTCTCGACAGCGTCCCCTCCCGTGCCTTCTCCTGGTGCTGACTCGGCACCCCTCAGGGTTCCCCGAGAACGTCGCTGGGGTTTCCTTACAGACTGCAGGACAGGGCCGCATTTCCTGAGGCCCAGCCAGAGGGCAGCCCAGCTGAGCGCCTCCCTCCGTCCACACACGACGTCACCGGTCGTCTTGGGAACAACAGCCCTGGTCTCCTCTCCGCAGAAGGCCCCGGGGCACTGCTGAGATGTGCCTGTGCCCAGAGACTCTGATGCTTTTTCTCTCCGAGTTCCCCACACCGAGCCTGCTAGGACCCGTTTCCAGTGCCACCGCCCCATCTGCTTTCTGAGGTTCTGGTATCTACTTAGGGAAGCCGCCTGCATCCCTAAGTCCTCGGCCCTCTGGAAAGTGACTCATTACAACCAAACCTGCACGTGGATCTCTAATCCCTCCGTCACCGGTTGGACGATCACTTGAGGATGATGCCAGTAAGAACCGAAGCCTCGGTTTCTTGGACACTTAGTGCTTCCGTGGCGGGGCGGTGGGGGGGGGGTGGTCCTTTCTTTCTCTGAACAACAGTATGACATGAGTGCTATTCTTGTGCCCATTTTACACCAAGGCCCAGAGAACTTAATTGGCTTGCCCAAGAGCACACATCGAGTTTAGTTTTGGAAGAGTCCTAGTCTGCCTGACACAGATGTCCATGATCTTGACCATTAGACAAACTGCTTTCGGCGATTCCTACTAATCTGTCTAAGAGGAATTGTAAAGGGAATTCAAACCTCAGATGGAGGTGGGCGGTTGGAAGTCGGCCTCTGTATTAACTGGGGAAGCGCTAGCTACTAGAATGATTAACGCCCCCCTCCCCACCCCGCCGTTTCAGGGGCTTAATACAGTAAAAGAAAAAAGTATTCGTTACTCATATAATAATCTGGCAGTGTTCCTGGGGGCTTTCCTCCACGCGGCGATTCAGGGACCCAGGCTTGTGTCACTTCAGGCTTCTGCTGTCCCTCAGGATCCGGGAGGAAGGGGAGAGAGAAGGAGAGAAGTGTCACACCCTCTCCTTAACTGCCTTGGCCCAGAAGTGACACACATCGCTTCTCCTCACACGCTCCTGGCCAGGGCTAGTCGTGTGGCCTCGCACAAATGACGGGGTGCTGGGCAGTGTGGTGCCTCCTTGGCAGCCACTTCTCGGCATCACCCCTCCGCCACAGAAGGGGGAGCACAAAATGCTGGGTAAGAAGTTATCTGTTTCTGCCCTGCCTCGATGACCTTCTATCTCACAGAAGTCCCTTCCACCCCATAGAAGCTTCTACGATCTCGCGACTCACTTTGTCTGGAATACGTGGGGATTTGACGGTCCTCTCTGTGTCGCACTGCTCCTGTGAGAAATGATCCAGACAGAAAACGCCTGTGGTCGGTGCACTCCATGGCCCGATGTTTTCAGAGTCTGAGAAGTGAGAAAGTCTAGATCTTTCTCCCGTGGTCCAGCCGGTGTGGTCCCCTGCAGCACTCCAACAGGAGGACAAGACGGACGGCAGAGGCAGCAGCCTCGCTTGGGCTCCACGGCGCATTGACGAGAGAGGCTCTCAGAGCCCCGGTTTTTATTTAATGTTTAGAAATAAGCGTCTTGAGAAGTGTGGAAACACGCCGTCCTGATTTACTCAGCTCTATCGCTAAGCACTGGCATTACCGCCATCTGCCGAATGTGGAAGATTCGTTTAAAAATGAGTCACCTGGCACCACAAGCCACTTCTGCACAGAACGTCTCCGTCCTCCAACCGCATCCCTGGGTATCAGCAAAAAATCTCTGATGCCTGTAAGTCCTAAGAAGGCTAGGGGAGCACAGGTTCCCCCAAGTGGCATTTGGTTATTTATCCTCCGGTACGAAGACATCCGCTGCCCTGAACCTTGCTGGTGCCGTTGCTGAATGATGTCGTGTGCACAAACGCAGTATCATTTCGAAGCTCACCTGCGCGCTGCCTGAATTATACTCCTGTGAGTCTCTTTCCCACGCCATACTCAGTATTGTTTTGATGGCTGGCACCTCAACCGGTGAGAAATGCTACGGGTTGAAACATAATAAAATCATCACTCATACATCCCAAAACATGCTAAACCTGTCCCCAGTAAAGGATTCAGAGTCCCTTTAGCCATTTTGGGGTGATGTTCTGTTTCGTTTTGTTTTGTTCTCTAGTTGAGTCATACTGTCCCTTTGACATCCTATAGCTTAAGTACTTAAATATCCTGTAACTTAAATACTAAATATGTCCTGTAACTTAAATACTGCAATCTAGTCGGCCACGTGGTCATGGCCGATGTTTATAATTGCCTTCTTCCACACCTAGTCCGTGTTCCCTTTGTCCTTAGCAAACACATTTGTCGTTGCTCCTTGCTGGAGCCCAAACTTTCATACCTAACCCACTTAGTGGGTAACCAACCCAAAGAGCTGTCAGTTTTATGTGGGGCCTAGAACAAGAGACAACAACAGGATCAGGCCACTGGCCGAATGGTGCTAGAAGCGTCTGTGGCAGAGAGACCTTGTGTGAGGATGCTGGTGGGCCACCCCATAGGCGAGTCACAGCATGGAAACTCAGGATTTGGGGACAAAGTCCTGTCATTCCTCTGAAGGTAATTATCCTTTTAAGAGGCCAGTTGGGTTTACTGCTGGGACTTGGTGGAAACTGATACTTGCCCTGACCTATGGAGTCACCACGTGGCCCGAGCTGGCCATCAGAACCAGGTGTGTGCTGGCTGACCCTTCAGTGCTTGTGAAACACCAGCACACGTGTCAACTTTCAAAAGCTCCAGAAATCACATGGATTTCTGCAAAAGTTAGCAGGAGACCTGAGGGATTTATGCTCCTAGCCAGTGCTCCGGCCGGCTGGGTGACTCGAGAGTCCACCCTCCTCGTCTATAAAGTAAGGGCCCTGCACTGACCGAGGAAGGATCCAGAAAACCCGAGATAGGGCAGCATTCGGTCCGCTGGGGCTGCAGAGCAGTAGGTCTGCGCAATAGAGATTTCTCCCCAAAGATTCTGTGGTCAGATCCGTTTGCAAAGCCCGTTCATGCTACTCTCTTTGCTGACTTCTCATCGTCCTGAACATTCTAGTGCATGTGTGGTGGGCAGGCGAGGGGGATATCCGTGAGGAGAACATGTGCATCGCTGCCCAAACTTATCATAAATATAAGTTACTTATAAATATAAACATAAAACTTGTAAAACCCCTTCCCATCACAGACACCTGCTAATGTATCACCTGGAACCAGGCTTCCATGAGACACGGGTTGGGAGAATCTGTTATGATAGACTCTCTAAAAATTATAAGCAGCTGTTAAAATTAGTGAGTCCAATGTCTGGATTTATACATGAGAATTTTTTATAGAAAGAAAGGGTTTAAGTTAAAATTCTAACTCTATTTTTAACTTAACGTTTAAGTTAAAAAGAGCCAAAGATGAAATTGCATGTGTGTATCGGTGACTCAGATCAGTGAAGTGTCCCACCCCAAAGCACTCGGCTAGATGCTTTGCAACAGGGGTCCCCAACCCCCGGGCCGTGGACTGATACCGGTCCGTCAGGGGTCCCCAACCCCCGGGCTGTGGACCGGTACCAGTCCGTGACTGTTAGGAACCGAGCTGCACAGCAGGAGGTGAGCGGCGGGTAGGTGGGCTAGTGAGCGAAGCTTCATCTGTATTTGCAGATGAAGCTCCCCAGAGCCAGCATCACCGCCTCAGCTCCGCCTCAGATCATCAGGCATTAGATGCTCACAGGAGCACTGGTCCCTGGTTCCACAAAGGTTGGTTGGGGACCGTTCCTGTGGTACATCCAGACAATGCCCTACAATTACCTTTAAATGTCTATTGTCTGTTTTAAATGATGAGAGCAGGTAGCTCTTGCTACGCTAAAACACGCCTACATCTTCCAATGTGGTAACAAGGCATCAGACGGAGGTCTGGATCCTTGGTGCGGGGCGGGGAAGTGCCAGAGTGGAGAGCTGACGTTGCCGGGCCCTTCCGGACAGGATTCTGATGGGATGAGTTAGAACCCATTGGATGTCAGCTTGGACCAGCCACTTCCCCAGGGCCCTGGCACAACCTAAACCACCTCCTCATGTGAGAAGCAGGAACAGTGAGGTGACTGAGCTTAAACTTGAAATGACTGAGAAAACATGGAACCAAAATTTTATTTTCCTCCGGGCAACAGAACAAGGGCTCAACAGAGATTAAGCGAAGCTGCGAACCAATAACGAAAGGTCCCCTTGAGGCCCGTGGGCTGCCGTGGCTGTGAGAATCTGCCCTCCCCACACTGCATGAGTTTTTAGAAATAATTGTAACGTGAGCTGAAACTTGAGAACTCAGCTGCGTGCCGGGCCCTGCGCGAAGAGCCATAGGTAGAGGGAGTCCATGTAACTGTCACACACCAGTCCTGGCCCGCAGGCTCCGTGGCTCACAGCTTACAAAGCAGAGAATCTCCGGTGGGTTCACAGAAGTGAACGCACGGAAGTGAAGTCCCTGGGCCAAGCTCAGGAAGCTGGCCGGGGAGGAGCTGGTTTCCAGCCCAAGTCCCCTGCTGCAGAAGTGTAGGTTCCTAACCCCTGGGCCACACTGTCCCCAAAATCCTTCACTTTTAACCAACTTGCCTTCTATTGTAGTTTCGACATGACCTGCTTTTCCAACTAGATTAGAATATTCTTGAGGGTAGGAGCATGTCTAATTTATCATTTAAACTTTTTATTGAGGTGTAATTGACTACCACAAACACGAGTTATCCGGTATGTGTGTGCGTGCAATCGCCCAAATCAAGATATTTAGAACATCCCAGCATCAAAGAATCTTCCAAGTTCCTTCCCAGTCAAAATGATGACAAAGATAACCACTATTCTCATTGCTATCACGATAAATTATCTTTGCCTGTTCTTGAATATCCTATATATGAAATCATACAAATATATTAGTATTTTATTTCCTTACATGACTTAGCATAGAGTTATTTGAGTTTAGTTAATATGCTCAGGAAATGTTGAATAAATATTTAAGGAATGCATGAAGGAACCTTACCCCTGGTGGCCCACAAAAAAAATTTCATAAATACAAACCTATATTTAAATCTGCACGCATCTGACATGTTATTCACGTATACTGTATTACACAGCTACCTGTGGATGTGTGTATTTATGCGTAGTTGAAAAGCAGTGCAGTAGTCCGTCTCCATGGCAGCGCTCATCACACTACGTCAGGTGTCAGCTTAACTGCCGCCCCTACCAGCAGGAACACGTTTGCCATTCACCGAGCACGCACCTACTAGTCAGTGAATGTTTGTAGAATGAATGAATAAACTAGTCACTGTTTCCACGTACTTAGGGTTTATTCTCGTGTCTTCTTCATAGTGTTGCTTTTGCCCTTTTTGAATTGGATTAGTTGCCTTCTATTATTGAATTGTAGGAATTCTTTGCAAATCCTCGAAGAAGTCCTTTGTTGGGTAGAGATCTCGCGAGCGTATCTCCCAGCCTGCTTGTGCATTTCCTGAATCGTCTTTGATGGGCAGAAGTTTTGAATTTTAAAGAAGTCCAACTGACCATATTTTTCCCTTTGTGATTTCTTTGACCTTAGAAACTTTTGCGTACTCCCAAGTCCTGATGCTGTTCTTCTCCATTTACCTCTAAAAGGCTTATGCTTTTATCTTCATTTACCAAAGGTAATGCTAAAGGTACATGGACAAATATATATATATGGGTTTTTTTTTTTAAATTAGTTATGTCTTTTTAAAAAATGTTTCTGGTTACTTCCAATTTAGAGTGAGTGATACTTGTTTCCCACTTAGGGAAACAATATACAGTTTCTTTTTCAAATAAACTTATTAAAGCTAAAAAAAAAATTAGAATGAAAGTCTTAAGAGATAGATGGGAGTTGGCAAAAATCATGGAGCTGATACTTGAATGAATGAAATTTGAAAAATGTCGCACTACTGAGTAAAGTAAGAAGCTTTAGTTTATGCCGATTCTAGACAATGATCGATTTTTTTAATTGACTGCTGCAAATAAGTTCTCTATTAATCGTGTTCGTAAGGCCTTGGCATGGTCCCCTTCATCCCTGATCCTTTGGCTCACATCTAGCCCAGGAGGACACAGTCCCCACGTTCCAGAGCAGGAAGAGGGGTCCTCAGCACAGGCCACGTCCGTGCCAGCATGATACAGGTCCCATGGCAGCGGTGAAGCTCCCTCCATCTTCCTCAGGGCCCAGGATCTCCAAGTGGGCACAGCAGGTGTCCAGCACAACAGAAGACCCCCTAAAAGTGCCTTTCAACCCCTAGTCGTTGTGGAACCCTCCGAGTGCCTCCCACGCCGCACTGCCACGTGATCATTTGGATCCTGAGCGCAGGAAAGCTTCCTTCCTTCCTTCCTTCCTTCCTTCCTTCCTTCCTTCCTTCCTTCCTTCCTTCCTTCCTTCCTTCCTTCCTCTCCTCACAGTATTGACAACCTTGCTTTACAGGAAGTTTCTTCATGGAAACAGGAAGCCAATGGGGCAGGATCAGGGGAGTGGAAGGTGGCAGAGATGGAAGTGCCTAGCCAACATTAATGCCTTGCTTATTAGTCACTTCTATTAGCTGCGAAGTTTTACACCATTTTCTTAGAACGAGAGTGAGGCAAGCTGTCCCCATCCTGGTCCTCCCTGGCCCCTCCAGCGAGGAATGTTAGGAGCAGCTTTGTGAGGCAGTCAGTCTGCCTTCAGACTTGCTTCAGTGGCATATTACTCCTCAGGTAGATAGTGTCCATGTGCGAGCTCAGGGGTCATCGGATGGGAACCTCGGTCGTTCGAACCCTGACAAAGTTTGTGGGAGCCAAAGCAAAGGCACAGGGCAGGCATGGAAGACATCGAAAGGGAGGCTTGGGGCAGGTGCGGGGGAGGCTGTTGCTTCTCCCATCGGCGACTCTGTAAACAAAAAACTAAAGGTGAGATGTGCCCCCATCATAGTCTCAATTTTAGCCATCCAGAAGGGACTAAAATGTTAACATTTCCAGCTTTTAGTCCCACCATGAGTCCGTTACTCATTTGTAGAGATGACCGTTTTTTAAAAAGATTTTTAAGTCTAGAAGGAGTTAACATTTCTTTCAAACAGGATGCTCCTAGGTTGCTTCAGCGGGCCTGGGTGGGATCCGATGTCGATGATCCCACTGTCTCGCTGTTCCCTGTGTACTCGTCGTTCCTTTTCGATTTTTTTTTTTTTTTTACTGGCAAGATTATAATTCTTTTCTTATTCATCTAAAGACTGAATCTAAAATTTTAAACTTAAGAGAACTATTATAATCTTACGACTGCATAATTACAATGGACCACAGAGCCATTAGTCCGACGGTTTCCATCGAGAAGGACGTGCAGCCTTGTGCCTTTAAACTTCAGCCCCTGGGCAGGAGCTGCCTTGAGCATCAGCGTTCAAGGGCCTTTCCCCGCGCTGAGTTCTAGCTCCCTTCTCTTCTTCTGGGTCATACTTCGCCATCTCTGCTTCTTTTGATCTTTTCCTATCTTCTTTCTCGAATTTCTTTTTTATTTCGCTAGAATGTCTCTCTTTTCAATTATTTTATTATTCTGCACTTTGCTTTATTTTATTTCGCAGTCACCGTCTGGGTGTCCTACAAGCATATAAGTGCTTTAGCCTCTCTAGCAGGTCACCGTGCCGTAGAGAAGCTGCAGGCGATGACATTTCTGTTCGGTGGCTAAACTTCGCTCCTTGATTTCCATCAGAGATCGTACGCTGGAATGAATGTTCGAATGCCTTCGGGATAGGGATAATCTAAAATCCACACTTGCTGATTTTAAAGTATTAAATCATTCACGGCTTTGGCCACCATGGATGGTGAGGAATTCCTTGCAACAAAACCTACCCTTCCATCCTGTGCTGTTGGCTGAGAACTCCAGCTCCGGGACCCTGGCCCTTGGCCCTTCATTCTATGTCTCAGCTCTTTGCACCGAAGATTCCGGAAATCGCCCTGAGTGTCAAACTCAGCTCTCCCGTCTCTCTCTCTTTTTGTACCCAGTCGTTGAAACCGACAAATTTTATCTCCTGACTTGTCCTTTTTTTCTTCCAACGGTACTTTACGGAAGTATAATTTACCCTTAAGAAAGTTCATGGCTCTTAAGTGTACCTCTGGATGACTTTTGACATATGTCTACATCACCAAGGTCAAGACACACAATATTTCTATCACTCTAGAAAGTTCCCTCACCCTCCTTCGTAGTCCATCTTCCCCGCTCCCTCCCAGGTAACGACCGTTCTGACTTCTATCGCCATGATTTATTTATTGTTTATTTGGATCCAGACCCATGTACTCTTCTGTGTCTGGCTCCTCTTGCTCAACATCACGTTTTCGAGATTTGTCCACGCTTTCGTGGGTATCAGTAGTTCCTTCTTTTCTGCAGATGATTTTCCTTTCACGAACATACCAAAATTTGGTATTCCATTCTTCCATTGGTGGGCATTTGGCTCGTTCCTCGATTTGGGCTCTTATGAATCACGCTGATATGAGCATTTGTGTGTAAGTTTTTTTGTGTGCAACCGCTTTCACTTTTCTTGTGTACATACCTAGGAGCGCCATTAGCTAGGTCGTAAAGTAAGTGCATGCGGACACCAGCAACACACCAGCAACACGCAAGAGTCCCAGCTGCTCCACATCTTCCCCGACACTTGATAGTTTTAGTCTTAATTTTAGCCCTTTTGGAATATGCATAGCAGTATCTCCTGGTAGTTGAGTACTTCTTTTAGAATTTTATTTTCAAATCGGGAGTACATACAGCCTAGCACGTATGAATACATATCTTCATGTGGCCTGATTCACGGTGGCTGTGTATAGACATCTAGGATTGAAAACGTTGCATTCGTATCATGTCACCGACTTCTAGAATCCATGTTTGCAGACAAGAAGTCCAGTGCCAGTGCGGTTCTTTGTTTTATAGGTAACCTGTCTTCTTTTTCTGGTAGCAAAGAATATGGATGTTTCTTGAGGAATTTTTTTCTTTCATTTTATCCTTGGAATTGTTAATGTTCGACAGTACGTTTCCACTTGTGACTCTCTTTTCATTCATTTATTTAGCACTCGGGGGCCTTTTAGACTTCCCAATGGTCACACTTTTCTTCGTCTTGAGGACGTTTTCTTCTATTTGGGGAGATTATTTCCTCCTCTCTATTGTCTCTGCTGTCTGTCTCTCGTACACAGAAGTTGGGACCATCCCATGGACTTGTCTTCCTTGTCTTTTACCTTTTAGTTTTTTAATAGCCTCCCCCATTATCAACATCACTCACCAGACTGGTACATCTGTTACAACTGATGAACCTACTTTGACACATCATTATCACCCATAGTCCGTAGTTTACATTTAGGTTCGCTCTTGGTGTTGTACATTCTATAGGTTTAGACAAATGTATAATGACATATCTCCATCATTACAACATCATACGGAGAATTTTCACTGCCCTAAAAAATCCTAGTGCTCTGCTATTTAGCCCAACCCCCACCCCCCAACCCCTGGCAACCGCTTATCTTTTTGTCACCATAATTTTGGCTTTTCCAGCATGTCGCAGAGCATGTAGCCTTTTCAGATCGGCATCTTTCTCTTAGTAATATGCACCTAAGTTTCCTCCGTGCCTTTTTGTGGCCTGATAACATCTCTTTTTTGCACTGAATAATATTCCATTCTCTGGATGGACCACAGTTTATTTATCCACTCACCTACTGAAGGGCATCTTGATTGCTTCCAAGTTTTGGCGATTATGAATAAAGCTGCTATAAGCATCTCTGTGCAAGGTTTTGTATAGATATAAGTGTTCAATTCCTTTGGGTACATACAAACTTTGACTTTTAAAAAATATTTTTTTTTCACCTCTTTGCTTTTTCTCTACATCATAGGAGATTTATTTAATATCATCTTCTAGGCTGCTGTGTGAGTCCTCACCTCCAGCTGTTCTATTATTCAATCAGTCCATTTTGGATTCACTTTTGGCTATTTTAGTCAGATTCTTTTATTCTGCTTATTCATTTTTTTTTTCATAACAGCCTATATCATTTAATGGAAACAAAATATTCTCAAATACTTTTTTATTTTATCGATTTTATTTTTCTTTTTAAAATTTTTTTAAATTTTCACTTAGTATTGACATTCAATATTATTTTATATTTGTTTCAGGTGTACAGCATAGTGGCTAGACATTTCTATGCCAAATACTTTTGATGATCCTAATTAGTTCTTGTTAAAAAAAATATATTACCTGAATTTTTTTTCTTCCTTCTTGGGTCAATTGTTGTGTTTGTTCATCTTGATCCTTCTCTTCACTGTTTTTGGTTGTTCTTAATTGTCTGGTCCAGCTGGTCTAAATGCAATTTGTGGCGGTTGTGTTTTCAAAGATGGCCACACAAATACGTCCCATTTCACACGCTCTTATTACGTGATGCCGACACTGCTCCATCAACAGGTGGGAGCCATGTTTTCCGTCCTTGAATCGAGGAGGGTTTATCTACAGTAGAAGTGATGCTACGCGGCTTCCGAAGATAAGTCATAAAGGAAATACAGTTTCTGCCTGGCTCTCTCGCGGGACACTTCCCTTTCGAGCCCTGAGCTGCCCTGTAGGAAGCCCAGATTCCCTGAAGCCACCATACTGGAGAGACCATCTGGAAAAACCACACAGAGACAGAGAAGCCAGGGGAGCCCCTGAAGGTCCAGCCCCGCCTTTGAATTGCCTCAATGCTGAGCGGAGCAGGCACAAGTGATCCCCACTGAATTCTGCCTAAATTGCAGATTCGTAAGCATACAAGTATTGTCATCGCTTTCACGTTTTAATCACCTGCAGCACAGTAGCAGATAACGAGAGCACTGCGCGGCATCTCAGCGATGGCCTCCGATTGGCCCTTCCCTGGGCACGCCCACTCCCGCTTCTGCCAGGCCCCCGGGAAGGGTCGCTCTTTGTCCCAGCGCTTACCCACCCTGCCCCCCGCTCTTTTCTCCTCCACTCATCAAATTCCATGTCCCTTCCACCTTCTAGAATTTACCCCCAATCTTTGCTCTACCTGGTTTCCTTATTTTGTTTTCCTTCAAAGCTATGGTTTTAACAGTATAAAAAATATCTTTTTTTTTTTTTTTTTTGGTCTTTAATAGGCCTTGGGAGGCCAAACACTGTGATCGGTTGACAGGAAGCCTTGTAGAACTAACGCGCGCACACAGGTTTCAAAATGGAACAACAAAAAAAAATTTGAATGGAAGAAGAGAAATAAAATAATTTACTGAAAGGAATATTTTGGTCAATCACAGACAATGAATTTGAACGTTCTGGGCTGAATATTGAGAGAGGAAGTAACATTCAACACGAAGGAAAGCAAGGTTCAAGGGCGAAAGGCCTCGTTTATTTTGTTTTATTTTAGTAAGAACATTTAACATGAGACCTATCCCCTTAGCGAATTTTAAGTGAACAGTACGTAATTCCTGACCACAGCACAGTGCTGTCTGGCGGGTGTCTGGAGGTTATTCATCTTAATTAACTGGAGTTTTATGCCCGTTCATTGATAACTACCCGTTTCCTTTGCCTCCACGCCCTGGTAACCACCACTCCAGTCTTGGATTTTATGAATTTAACTATTTTCGATACCTCATAGAAGTGGAATTATGCAATAATTATCTTTCTGTGACCGGCTTATTTCACTTAGCACAACGTCCTCAAGGCCCACTTATGTCGTCACGGATTGGAAATTTTCCTTTTTAAAAGCTAAATTATATTTCATTGTAGGGTATCTACCACACAGCCCCTAGTCAATGGACAAGTCGTGAGGCCTCCACCAACCTTCAAGAGCCCACCTTGTTTTTAGCTCCCAGGGGGTTTTTCTGAGAGTTGTCGTATAATTAGAAAAATCCTCTCACTTCTTGGCCACGTGCCATTGGATCGCAGGTGGTGCCAGACTGTCTGAGAATGAGCAACTTCACTCTCTGAGGCTGCGTGGGGCATGAAGAAGCATTCCCACTTCACATGGTGGAGGGCTGACCCAATCATAGCCTCTTTCGTAGTTAACTTAGATCCTAAATGAAGAAACATAAAGCTGGGTACTCAACTCAGGCCGTCTCCTGAGCCTCAAGCCCCCACGAACACCCATCGAAGAAGCACCAGGAGGCAGAGGGACTGTGTGGCAGTCGGGGAGATGTTCCACATCACCCCTAATTCCCTTGTATCTTTGCAACAACCTCCGATCTCAAAACGGGTCTCTGGGCACGTTTGCCTTCGATGACTTGAAGGAACCAGGCTAACAGAGTGAAATGCAACAGCCAGACTTATAGTCTATAATTTACTTCTCTGCTCGGCCTCGGAGCTCGGGAGAGGGCAGCACGGCTGTCGCTGCTTTGCAAAACACAAACTGATTTACAAGTGGAGCAGAAGCGCTGGCCCTCTGACCCCTGCATTGGATTCACCTGCTGAGAAAAACATCTTGTTTAAAATACAAAGAGCTGTTCCCCCACTGGAGCAGATTCCTCGGGTGACCCTTAGGCACACTGACACTCAAAAACTGGTACAATGGTACCTTTCTTTAAAAAGTGTGTGTGTGTGCATGTGTGTGTAGAGCAGATGCACAATCTGTATGCACCATCTCAAGGGTTTTGGGGGCAGCCATTCTTGGAAGGGGTGGAGTCGACACCACTACCCAGAAAGGAGGGTGAAATCAGCCTTTTATAGCCGAAAGCTTAAAGGACACTCTGGGAAGGAGCGGGAGACTAGCGC
>NW_006434366.1:2637962-2644750 GCF_000325575.1 Pteropus alecto | reverse complement strand
CACAGGGAACGGTTGTTTTTATTAAGTTCCCAGTATGCCACAGAAGGGTCGTTGTGTTACTAAAAACAGATGATCGGGAACTGTGGTTTTCCTGGCCTATTTGAAGTTCTGACCACTAGAATGGACACTCCAAGAGGGTTTTGTTTGTTTTGTTTGTCGTTTGTTTTGTTTACTGATGTTATTCTCAATGCCTGGGACAGTGCCCGACACATAGTAGGTGCTTGATAGATGCTTGTTGAATAAAACTACAATTTCAAAGGATTCCTAGTTTGTTGTTTTGTTTAAGCAGAGGGAGGAGGAAATTAACAGGAGATATGAAATCCATTTTCTACCTGGAAGCATCCAGAACCTCTACGTAGCCCTGGCAATGGTGGGAACCTTCGCTGGAATTTACGAATCAGTGGTTTCAATTTGCAACCTCTGCTTTCGAGGCCAACTTCAATTTCCTGTTTAATGAAGGAAAACAACCCTGCAGACTGGACAAAAAAATCAGTGTGTCCACCTTATTCCGGGTCGTAACTGAGCTCTGTGACAGAGGCTCTCATTAAAGGCTCACCAGGGGACAGGCTTGGGGCAGACCTCATCCGAGCCTTTGGACTTGACCCCCGTTGTCAGAGATCTTCCTGAGATTTCACTAGACTGGCATTCTCTGCTTCCCTGAGCCTCACCAGACAGTTTCTTAAACACTCATCTCCCACTATCTATTTTTCCCCTTTTCTTTCTAAGCAACAGCCAAACCCTCAAAGCCCACACCCAGAGAGAACGAGCAGGGCATTTAAATTCAGTAGATTCTAGGTGTATTAGGACAATCACGTTAAATCAAAACAGAACGATAAAAGTCCTTTAATGGCAGTTCGCTTGACCATTACCTAGTAATGCTAATTGTGATATTACTGTTGCGATTTCTTGAGCACCTACTGTGTGCCAGCCAAGTGCTTCACAGACGTAGGTTATATGTCATGCCAACAACAGGGACGTGATGTTTAGAGAGACTGTCTCGCTCAGTGGGACGAGGCAGGGTCATAAATCTTGATATAAAGTCTCTACAATATTTTCAGGGCAACGAGGCAAGTTTCACGACAGCATGTTATACTTAATCTCATTAATAGAAAATATACATAAGCACATGCATGTGCACGCACGTAACACGTGTGTGTAAATATGTGAGAAAACTATGCAGAAAACCTTGCAAACGAGCGAGTTACTTACCCTCCTTAAGCCTTGGTCTTTACATCTGTAAAGCAGGAGTAGTAAAAATATCCATCACAGAAAATTTGCAAGAATTAAACGAAACAGTCTATAAAAAGCATTTAGCACAGCGTCAGACACAAAAATGAGTCCTGATTGATTTTTCTGCTATTATTATTACTAAAGAAAACTCACCAAACTGTCAACAATGATTGCCTCTAGGAAGTGCAGCTGGGGCGAGACAGGGGGCGGAGATTCGTATTTTCCATTTTATATTCATGTGGGTTGGTCGAAGTATTTATATCAACCAGATGCTACTTTTGTGATATATATCATATAAATTATTTTATTAAAAATTCTCTCAGACATACATTTATTTCTCCAAATGCATTTATCTTCTCCTACAAGCAAAAAGTAAAATAATGCCGAACTCCTTCTTTTTTTTAATCTGAAAGGTCTACTCGGGTGTCTCTTCTGTAGCATATTTTTGGCACCGCGGAGCCCGAGTTCCGGACACCCTGAGTCTGTCTTCCGCCTCCCTCCCTCCCGGCCTCCCACCCCCGCACATCCACAGAGCAGACCACCTGCCTAGGCCAGGTCAACGCCACGGGTATTCTGGATTGACGCATCTATCCCAGTAGCCTCCAGGCCGCCCTTGAACTTGGCCTGGCAGCGGATGAAAAGCTCTCCCGCATCCCCACGATCCCGCGGCTCTCGGTGCGCCCTTCCGGCCCCTGGCTGCCGGGATGCGCCTGCGCTGTGCGCCCCGCGGCCGCCAGGGGGAGCTCCGAGGCGGCGGCGCGGGCTCGGGGACCGGGATGTGACTCGCTACCCTCACTAGCCCACCGGCGGAAACGACAGGCATCCTTTCGGATGCTAGGCAGAAAATGACTTACATCGCACGTTTCTACGCCTGTCCCTTCATTCCATCGTCAAATAAAATTAATAAAGCCCATCTGAACAGTTGTCAAAGGAGAAGAACCCCAATGTTTGAAGACAGGCACCTGACCGTTGTTGCTACGTTCACTGGGAAACAGTTCCAGCCGCCCCTATCAGGTGTCAGAACGGAGCCAGACGCCAGGATGCCAAGTTGAGTAAGACAATCTCTGCCTCAGTCTGGCTAATAATAATAGGACAAAACTAATGATTGCAATGAAATCGGTTTGTCCTGCTTTGGGCTGAAGCGCCAAAATAATAGATGTCACACGTCAACGTGATCTCCACGCAGGGCTTGCAAAAGGGGTGCTGAACCCTTCACCCCACTAAGGAAAGGGACCCAGAGATAATTTTTTTTAAAAAAGATAGTGTTTGCAGAGAGCCGCCCATGAGTCACTTTAAAACTAGGAAAAGGGACTTTAAAGGGATCCCCTTAGAGAGGCTGGGGGACACAGTGGACTCCTGCCTAAGTGATCTAAAATGTGGCACTGGAGCTGACTGAGGGACAAAAAGACATGACCACATGGAGGCAGTCTTATCCCCATGGTTTATGGGGACAACTTATGGCGTTTCCAGATGACCAGACGTGGATCGCCTGCCAGAGGGAACTGGGGTCGGGCTGTCTTAGGGCTTCTGCGGGCGGCATGAAGAGACCTCAGCAGAAAAAAGAACAATGTCGGTGTTTATCAAAGCCCCCCTGCCTGAGGGGCCGCTCCCGTGCTCCCACCTATTGGTACCCTTTGCCCCAGACAAGACAGTGGGAAATAAATAAATATATATTTCTAATCCAATTGTTTTCAACCGGAGGCAATTTTGCCCCCCAGGGACATCTGGCAATATCTGGAGACATTTTTGGTTGTCACAACTGAGGGCGGGGGTGCGCTACTGACACCTAGTGGACGCAGGCTGCAGGTGCTGCTAAAGATGCCCAGGGCTGCTGTTCACAGCACAACCATTCAGTCCCAAAGGCCAACGGTGGTGAGCTTGAGAAACCTGGCCTTGACATTGCAACCACAGGATTGTTGGCGTGCTCCTAAAATGCCAGCGAGGACAGCCCAGAGAGGATTCCCACGGCATGGGGTCGCAGACCGCAAGCCCTCAGAAGAGGGGGAGTATGCTTGTCATTTTCTGGGTAGCGTGGCTGTCACAGGAACACAGCCTAGGGAATTTCCACAGGAGGCACTGGAATCTGGGATGTCAGAAGTAAGAACGATGCCGTCTAGCGAGCACTTTCTATAGGAGAGCGCTGGGCTGAGACTTGGTTACATTGTCACGTTCGACTCTTGTGACAGCCCTGAGAGGTAGGTATTATTATCACCATTGTAGGCTCAGAGAGGTAAAGTAACTTGCAAAAAATCAGACATGAGAGAAGCGGATGCAAACCCACACCTCTGGGCTCTAAAATGCCTGCTTTCCCCCATCAAACCATGCACTGCTGAGTCATCAAATCCCCCCAGAAAGCAATGACGTCCTGGATGAAGCAGAGACACACTTCAAAAAATAATAATAATAATAATAATGATTCTTCTATTCTGCACCTCTGTGTTCCTTTCTTTATCTATCAGCCCCTCTACTTTATTGCATTTTCTTTCATTTTCCTATCTTTCCTCATTGCTTTCGTAGACAGACTTCTTGTTCTTGTTGTTTTGATTCTTACCAGAGCATTTGACAGAAACTCACATCCAACTGGCTGAAGGAGAGAGAGATTGGTCGTCTCACATAATTGAAAAATTCGGAAGAACAGCTTCAGGCCTGGCTGAGTGGGGTGCACCAACAAAAATCCTGTGGACTCTTTTCTCCTCCGTCAAGTGGTCACATGGATGTTTCTGGGTCCGCTGAGATTCCTTTTTTCTCAGGTGTGTGTGTGTGTGTGTGTGTGTGCGCGCGCACGCGCCATTCGATGTTTCTTTGTTTCTTCTAAATGTTTAAAATCATGGACAATCAGGACGTGGTTCCATAGTGCAGCGGTTAGGATGTCTGCTTTACACGCAGAAGGTCCCAGGTTCACGCCCCTGTGGAGCCACGGTCCATGGTCTACAGCCATGCCACCCTGAACAAGCCCGATGTCTGATCTTGGATGCTAAGAAGGGTTGGGCCTGGTCAGTACTTGGATGGGAGACCACCTAGGAAGACCAGGTGCTGTAGGCATAAATAATAATAAAGTTAAAAAAAAATCATGGACAATCCAAGTTGAAAATGTTATCTTTGGGATGAATAGTCAGAGGATTTCTAGGGCATGCTGTATACTCTATTTTGTTTGCTGCAGCAAGGGTGGATACATGACATCATGCATTTGTCAAAACCCATAGAATGTACAATACAAAGAGAGAATCCTGATGTAAACTATGGGCTTCAGTTACTAATAGCATAGCAATGTTGGTTCATGAATTGTAACAAATGGAACAAATGTAATTAGAAAAGCTACATGGGCAGGGGCAGGGGTATGAGAACTCTGTACTGGCTGCTCGATTTCCTGTGAACCTCGAAGGCCTCTAAAAAAATAAAAGCTATTAAAAAAATCATTTCTTTCCCCATGCTGGAATCCATTCCTGAACATTTCAGTCAGGCTGCTATGAAATCATGAGGTTTCAGAGATATGAGGTTCTTAAATTTTATCTTATCCAGACCCTTTACTTTATAGACAGGGAAAGTGAAGCCCAGAGGAAGGGAAGTGACTTGCCCAAGGTCACACAGCTATTTCACTTTTAAAGCCAGGATAGGAACTTTTTATTCACATTAAGGCTTTTCCTTCCTAGCAAAGTGCTCCTGGCACTACACCACGCTGCTCCGAGTATTTATTTTCTACCTTTCAAAAAATATTTTTAGTTTCTTATATTTTTCTTAACATCTTTTTTTTTTTTTTCTTAAAACGGGGTTGACTACCTCAGTTTTAGAATAGAGAGGCGTGTTCCTTCTAAAGATGACTCTCTAACTGGTTCATGCTTCACGTTTCCCCGAGGCCAGCACTCTTCCCTTTAAAAGACAGAGCGGACATTCTGGCCCTTGCACATTTGGCCTGATTATCTGTATGACCTGGGGTTACATCCATGGCTAATGAAAAATTCTGGCTCCAGGACTGACTTGACCAAATGCAGAAGTGTCCTGTGGCCGAGGCGCAGGTGCTGTCACTTTCAGATGCGATGAGGCTGGTGATCAGGCCAATCGGAACTTATGGGATGTGTCAGGCCCCGCCCATTTCACTCTTTGTCCAAAACTATCACCCCGTTAGACAAAACAAATGCCTAAGAGACGAGATTTCCGGGTCCCCATACTGACCGACTCATTTACTCAAAATGACGTTATTGATTTAGGTAGAAATAGTCCTTGTCCTTAAGAAGATCCCGCTTTATAATCAGGTTCCTAACAGATGTTTCCGTCTCTGGAACCCAGGTTTCTGATAGCTGGCAGCTGCAACACCTCTCTGCCTCTGTTGTCACCGGGCCTTCTCCCCTCCTGCATCTGTGTCTCTTATAAGAACAGCGGTCATTTGGGATTAAAGGCCCACCCTCCTCCAGTATGACCGTCATATCAAATTACACCCGCAAGGTCACATTCTGAGGTTCTGGGGTTAGGACTCCATTGCTTTTGGGGAAACACACTTCAGCTCATAAAGGCTTCCTAGAACCAATTCTCCGTGCAGCTGACCCAAACTAGAACAGAGGCCAGCCCTGTCTCCTGCTGTTCAGCTCTCTTCATAAAGCTCAGTACTACTATATATTTTTAAATTATATTAGGTGTCTCCTCACTAGAATGTAAGCTCCCTGTGTTGTAGCCACCGGCCCCCGAAAGACACACGGACCACCAGAAATCAGTGAGTTATAGGAAACACGCTCTTTATTCAGCCAGCTGGGTCTGCCAGGGGTACGCAGACCCCAAATTAAGCAGCCCCGAAATGTAGAGGTACAGGGTTTTTAAGCCCTAAATCCCATTCCTCATTCTGTCTTAAACACAAAGGTCTATTTTTCTCCTATTCACTACCTGTCAACCCACAGGTCAGGTGTGCAAGCGGGGGTACAGAAGCAGAAAGCTTATTGTTAGAATGTCATGTTCCCATGGGTGATAGCCTATGTTCCCATGGGCGATAGCCAAGCAGTAATTTTCCAGCCGGCACACATGAGGGCAGGAATTTTTTTTATTTTTAACGCCTACAGCACCTGGTCTTCCTAGGTGGTCTTCCATCCAAGTACTAACCAGGCCTGACCTGCTTAGCTTCCGAGATCAGACGGGATTGGGCTCGTTCGAGGAATTTTTTTATTTGAAAACTTTGCAGATGTTTTTATTTATTTTTTAAATTAAACTTTTGAACAGGTAACTCATTTACATAGTTGGAAGTCAAAATAATATAGAAAGATATCTAGAGAGGTCTCATTCCCATTCTTGCCTCGCATAGCAGAGCAGAACAGAACAGAGCATAGTAACTATGGTATGGCATAGTAACTATGGTATGGCATAGTCTAGTAACTATAGTATCGTTGATTTAATCAGCTCCTTACCGATAGACACTTGTGGCTTCCCATCTTTGGCTATTGGCAAAAATGGAAGATAGAGATTTTTATGCTGAACCCCAGGTCATGAACACGTTCTGTCCATAAACAACTGTAGAAAGAATGAGTGTTGCATTAACCAACACCTACGAGCGCAGGAGGGCGCGGTCGGAAGGGCGG
>NW_006434366.1:2618118-2637369 GCF_000325575.1 Pteropus alecto | reverse complement strand
GTCGCCGTCCTCCGGGGGCTCCGCGCGGCGGGCGTCGGGAACCGTGCACTTGGACTTGCCACGTTTTTAAAGCGCTCGGGGGTCGGGGGGACGGGAGGAGGTTGGGGTATTCTCGGGGTTCGCTTTGTGGGGGGCAACGGAAGGGTTAACTCCAGCCTGTCACTTTCCCGGAGGGTGGGACTTGGCGAACCCGTCGGTCCTGCGAGAAAGCTGCAGAATTGAGGGGCTCCCCCAAGGCGCCACCCGGGACGAGGAGCCCCAGTGCGGGCTCGCTCCCGAATTCTGTGCGCAGCTCGTCCCCAGTAATTCTGTTACGGGGTCTCACTCGATCCCCCGGGGACCGAGACCGCGGTGGTGGCTGCTACGCTGGCTGGTGGACGCTGGGGAGGGCGGTCCAGCCAGTCCAGCGCGCTGCCCGTCCTCGATTAAGCCAGGCAGTTAGGGGGGGGTCTCTGCTTTTCCGGGGCTCGCGGTCGTACGCGGGAGACAACACGGGTCTGTAGTCAACAGAAAGTTAACTGCCTTGAAAAACAGGGCTTCGTCTTGCGTGAGGGTGTTTCCCTGGGCAGGAACAGCTTATTCCAGGCCCGGGGACCCACATACAGCGTGGTGTCTATGCGGGAGTGATTGAGTGCAAGGGCGATTATTAAATTATTTTGCTTATTTGTGTAAGGCATAAAAGCGAAAGAGTCTCATCGGTGTTTAGAGCCCAGGGGTTGCCGTGACTCAGGCTTAGCGGGTAGGGGCTTGTACTTGTCAGGATCCTCTTTAGAACTATTCCAAAGAGAGGTGGCAGCGCTTCATCTACCTTTGGATGACGCTTGGACTCATTTAATAGGAGACTAGCCGCCCAACTGGTTTGGTCACAGGAATGATTCAAACACAGCTCCCTTATTGGAGGAAACAGGCGACTTGTGACTCTTAGTCCTTGCAGTAATGAAGCAACAGGAATGAATAAGACTTGGAGGAAAAGAGAGGAACTGAAATACAAATTGCCTTTGAAGAACGTTGCATATAAGTATAAAGGAAAGTTACCTCTTTGTAATTCAATTTTATTTGGCTTGAGAGGACTATCTTTCAACAGGTATAGTAGGGTGGACTATGTATGTAATACCACTAAAGTTAATAAGGAAAAACTTTGAGCTAAGTATCCGTGTTAGAACTTTTATACGACATGAAAAACACCAGCCTGAGTGTAGATGAGCTCAGTTAACTGTAAAATTTTCTGATATTCCCTTGAGATAAGAATTGGAGTCTCCTTGTAAATCCTACCCTTTTAACAAGACTGGATCAATTTATAGTGTAGATGGGTGTGTTACTACAATCAGTTATATTTGTTACAGACAAGTGGTTATGCTTGGGAAACAAAGAAAACTTTGGTAAATCATTGAGGAACTCAGAACCCTGTAGCTTGATAACAGTGAGCACTCTGGGTTCCCGTCTGGTTCTGGCCCCTTATCAGCCTGTATCCTTTTTTAGGTCTTTGCTTTCTCATCTCTTAAGTGGAGATAACAATATGTTTCTTGCAGACTTGCTCTGAAGAGTAAGTGAAATGACAGATATGAAGTAACTAGCATCATGCCTGCCCATAGAAGGGGCTAGGTAGATGGTCAACTGTTATTATTTGTGGTGGGTACATTTCCTTTAATGCAGAAAAATTGTTTTGAAAAATGTCGAGAAGGGAATTAGCTGGGGTCATTCCTTCTTTAAATCTCTGTATATCCAGTGGGCTGCAGTAGTGGATTTGTGGATTGTGGCAGGTAACACACCACATCACACACACACGCACGCACACACACACACACACACACACCTTTGTTTTGTTTTGTTTTTGCATTAAAGATTTTAATAACAAAACTTCTGGAAAGCTGTTGAACTCAAAGTGAACCAGTGGTTCCACTATTCATTTAACATGAGACTTTTTTTTTTTTTTTAAATTATGGTGTGGACAATTCCTTTAAGAAAAAAATCTGGACTATAATTGACTATGTATTGGCTAAGATCCTGGAAAAAAAAAAAAGACATCAGTAAATTTCACACTTTTTCTTTTTAAACCTCAAACTAGCCTAATCTGTGATTCTCATAGAATATATTGAGGATAGGGAAAAGGTTAGTAATTAAAGGTGATTTTACAGACTTTTAGGTAGAAACAATGTGTCCAAAATAGTAAATGTAGCATTATCTTTTTAGGTACTGTTCTTTATATTTTATATATAAAACCTTTGTTTTATAGACTCAAATACAGATGCGTTGAGCACTGTGTCACTGTTATTCACATTCAACAAGTAACTTCCCAGACATGAAAAGTTTCAGGTGAAGCCAATTTTCTTTGGGTAAAAATCAACTCTTATAAACATTAGATTAAAAGGTGGCTCTATCTTCTGCCTAAAAAGTTGAAAAAATAATGGATGTTATTTAACTTATTCAAATGGTTCTTGAAGCTGACATACTTATATGTAGTGTTTGGTCCATTCTGAAATTAGGCAGTTTACTTATAAAGAGTTTCAGTCCTAAAATTCATATTCTTACAGTTTTAAAACTGAAATTATACTTCATTTTATCTAATATTGTAGTAGAGGCACTGGATATACATAGTGTTCTCTTTATTTTGGATATTAAAAAAAGAAACACCTCTAGTCTTTAATGTTTTCATTCGTGTTAGGGAATGAAATAGTGCCCATTGCTAAGTATTCTGGAAGTTATTGCATAATAAATCATGTGCCCTATGTGTGTAATGTATGTGGAGCAATCTTTAATTTTTAACTGAGACTTTCATATGGGTTATAAGATAGTTACTAAGAAATGTTACATAGGATCTACCAAAATGTGAAAGGATACACTTTATAGACATTGTGTACTTTTTAAATGAGTAGTGGTATAAAAAATTGTCTACATTTTTGTAAAGTGTTGATACCACCCACAAAGGTTAATCCAAGGATGAGAATTAGGAAAAGGAGATATTTGAGAAGATTATAGAAATCTGAACCTAGAATTATTTTATTTTTACCCTCATTTTATAGATGTAGCTAGGAGAAAGATTAAATGAAATTCCTAAGGCCACAAAGCTCATTAGCAACAGAGATAAAGTTAGAACCCAGGGCCAGTGCACTCTGCTTTTCCTGTCTGCCTCTGCAGATCCAGTCGAGGTGAGTGTCAGAGCTGTAAATTGAAAAACCTTAATTCTTTAAAAATATTTTTATGTATAAACTCCTCTTAGGAATCTGGATAGCAGTTTAAAGCGAAGCACCTTAAATCAGGTTTACTAAAATTTGAGGAATGAATATATGTGTGTGTGTGTATTTGTGGACATGAATTAGGGGAAGAAATGATAATCTATGGAAAGTAGAAGTAATGGAATATTATATTATGTTGGGACATTTAAATAACTGGCTAACAGGCATGGTTAGGTTATGGAACTACACTCAATATCTTTAAAAAGTAAAAATAGTTCTGTGTTTTAGCAGAGTACTTATTATTTAATTATTTGGGGGTAAGAATAGCAAAACAGTTTTTAAAGAAAAGTTGCTGTGGCTCGAGTCTAAAGTTTAACAAATCTCAGACTTGACTGTAGACACCAGCCAGCCTCCCAGTGAGGAATTCTTCCAGTACTGAATGAGTCGTGGGGCATGAGGCATCCTGCCCAAGAGCCTCTCCTCAGAGGTCTTTACCCCCCACCCCAGCCCCTCTCCTTCGCTTCTCCTGGACACCTAGAATCTCAGAAGCCCAGTGTGCAGCATGATGGTTTGACTTCCCCACGCCGCGCAGTGATCACCACAGTAGGTTCAGCCAACACCCACCTTCTCAGGTAGCGACAATAAAAAGAAAAAGGAAAGAAGGGGGATCAGTTCTCCTTACCGTGAGGAGTCTCAGGGTTTACTCTCAGCAGCTTTCCTAGTGCTTATTTTATTTCGTAACTGAAAGTTTGTACTTTTTGACCACCTCCCTCCAGTTCCCCTTCCCCACCCTTTTCCTCTGCTAACCACTAGCCTGATCTCTTTTTCTGTGAGTTTGGTTTTTTTGGTTTTTTATTTTTTAGATTCCACATATAAGTGAGACCATACAGTATTTGTCTTTCTCTATCTAATTTATTTCACTTAGCATAATGCCTTCAAGGTGCATCCATGTTGTCACAAATGGTAGGATGTCCTCGTTATTCATGGCTGAATAATATTCCATCATATGTACATGTTAGTTTCTTTATGCATTCACCTATCAGTGGAACTTAGGTTTTTTTCCATGTCTCAGCTTTTATAAATAATGCTACTATGAACATGGGGGTGCAGATATCTTTTTGACTTAGTTTTCATCTCCTTTGAGTCTATTCCTAGAAGTGGAATTGCTGGATCATATGGGAGTTCAGTTTGAGGATTCTCCATACAGTTTTCCATAGTGACAATTTACAATCCCACCAACAGTGCTGGAGGGTTCCCTCTTCTCCTCATCCAAGACAGCATTTGTTATCTCTTGTCCTTTTGATGATGGCCATTCCAGCAGGCATGAGGTGATCGATACTGCGTTTCCCTAATGACTAGTGATGTTGAGCAGCTTTTCATGTACATGTTGGTCTTTCACGTATCTTCTTTGAGAAGTGTCTTTTCAGGTCTTTGGCCTGTTGTTCATTGTGTTATTTGTTATTTTTGTTGGTTTTTAACTGTTGAATTGCCGTTGAGTTGTATGAGTTATTTTTATTTTTTTGATATTAACCCCTTATCAGATATGTGGTTTGCAAATTTTTTTTTTTTTTTTGCCATTCCATAGGTTGTCTTTTCGCTTTTTCGATGGTTCCTTTTGCTGCGCAGAAGCTTTTTAGTTTGATGTAGTCCCACTTGCTCATTTTTTATTTTGTCGCTTGTGCTTTCGGTATCAAATCCAATAAATTATTACCAAGACCCATGTCCAGGAGATTTACTTCTAGGTTTTCTTATAGTTTCATGGTTTCAAGTCTTACATTTAAATCTCAAATCCATTTTAAATTAATTTTTGCTAGTAGCGTAAGATATGGGTCCAATTTCATTCTTTTACATGTGAATTTCCAATTATCCCAGCACCATTTATTTAAGAGACTGTCTTTTCTCCACTGAGTATTATTGGCTCCCTTGTCAAATATTAGCTGATCATGTATGCTTGGGTTTATTTCTGTTTTTATGCCAGTATCATACTGTTGATGACTATAGCTTTATAGTATAGCTTGAAATCAGGAAGTGTGATGCTTCCTGCATTGTTCTTTCTCAGAATTCTTTGACTATTTGGATCTTTTGTGGTTCTGTACAAATTTTAGGAGTGTAAAACCTGTTTTAATGCCTTCATCTGTTACGGCGTGTCCTGTGTGTATGTTGTAATATGTTTGATCATTTCCTCATTGAGCGGTATCCAGGATTTGGCTGTCGTACATCAATTTGATCTGCATTTCCTGAGGATGGATTCCAGAGTTGGCATCATGGGGTCAAAGGATATGAATATATTTCACATCAGATGGCCAAATCACTTTATAGAAAGTATGCATTCCCACCGAGAAGGTCTTCCGAACAGATTTCATGTATAAAGTTGGACTTCAGTTAAGCTCTTAGTCCTTTGGTGTTTTGGGGGCAAAACGTAATTTGATTTTGTTGAAAAGGTGAAACAGCAACAGTATTTTTAAACTGTCCTATTAGGTAATTGCTCTTTGTGTCTAACGTTTTACGAAGTTCCTATTTATGTGTCAGCAGCTGCTAAGACAGACTATAGAGAACGTAATTCCTTTTTCAATTTTCTTTTTCAGCGAACTTTGCAGGCAAACCATAGTGTTTTCAACTTATTGGTGGATTGCATTAGGAGTTTATATTCCAGAACTTTGGCATATTTCCATGTGATCCTTACCATGTGGGATGCTGCTTTTTTTTTGGTGTGGGGAGAGGGTTAAAAAATATTATTTTCTAAACCAGAGTCTAAGAAAATCTGCAAGTGGACCATTTTCGAGGCTATAACATATGAATTTTCTAAAACACAAGTATACTTATAAAAGTTGATTCATGTCTTTCAAGCTCATATGTGAAAAAAAAAAAAAACTAAGGAAAAACATACTAAGCTATTTGCTGAATAGGTTAAAATTAAATGATAAATTAAGGCGGTATCCAGGGTTTAGTTTTTCTAAGATGTGACCAGCCAAAATGGAAATCTCTAATGGGATACTTTGAGTTAATTTTTTTCTTCAAAGTCAAAATCACAGGGCTTATATTCTATTCTATTTTTTTTTTTCAGTTTATACTGTTTCTTAAATTAGATAATGGATCTTGTATTTGGATCCAATTACATAGTTTGCCCAGTTTTATATACTAGAATAACATTTTTCATTTCCTGAAAGGAACTTTTTTGTTAATTTAAAAAGTCTTTAGGGTTCATTTAAAAATCATCTCTAAGAATTTTGTTATTTTAAAAAATTATATTACTGACAAAATAATTTTAGGTTTCAGATATATAAGTAGTGACATTTCTGCTTGAAAATTGAGGCCTTTCCTCCTAAACTGTATTAGAAAACTAATCATTTGTTGTTAAAAAAAAAAAAAAATTAGGTGATACTTGGCAAAATGAAGCTAAAGATGTCTTTTTTGCCTGTTCACTTGATAACAGTTACTTTAGCATCTGCCAGTGTGCTATACTTATGATAAGAATATATTTTGAGTTGAAATTTGTTGGCATATGAATGTGGTGTGGTGAGTTTATTTGGAATATGTTGAAATCAGGTGGCTACCTGAGTTAGAATGGCACAGAAGAACTGAAAGCCAAACTATTTAGGTTCCAATCACCTGTGTTATTTTTGTCAAGTTATTTAACCCGTCGATGTCTGTTTCTTTATTTGTAAAATGGAAATAATAGTACTTTCTACCTCGTAGAGTTGTTATGAGTTGATACCTGTAAAACACTTTGCACAGTGTTCAAAACAAGGCATGTAGGAAGTGCTTCGTGGATGTTAGCTGCTGGACTACCATATAATATGATCTCCTTGAGGGCAGGGATTTCTGTCTGTTTTGTTCACGGCGTATTCCAGATGCCTGAAACAGTGCCTGCCATGCACTAGGGGCTCAGTTTCGAATGGACAAATATTATATTCAAAATACAAAATTAAGAAACAATGCCTTATGAATCCGTGCTCATGTTTCAGGATGCCAAGTGAAGCATAATGTCAAGAATGAGAATTCTGGAGCCTGGCAGATTCTGATTTGAATATGGACTCGGCTATTTATCGCTTGTGTTAGCGTCTATTTTTCATTTTTTCCTCTTCTGTAAAATGTAGATGGTTATAGAACTTCCTGGTAGAATAGTTCTAAGAATTAAATAATGAATCTATGCAAGGTGATTAGCACAGTGCCTGGCACATAGTTAGCACTCAATAAATGATGGCTGTTACATCTTAGGAGTAAGATTTAATTATTAGCTTTTATGTTCAATTACCGTTTCGATTTCTCTTGGTTATATTTTAAATAGTAGTAGCTTTTTTGTTTAGGAAATAAGCCTTTTCTCTTTCGTTTTAATTCTTGGGAAAATTTTGAACTTTATAATTATGTTGAATTGAATTGAAAGCAGATGGGTCCGGTGGGAAAAAATGTTTTAGCCTCCAGGATAGGCTGATAATTGTTGATGGACCTACTAATAGTTCTTCCTTTTAGAAGATGAAATTAGATCTTATATACTTCTCCTTGGTATACAAGTCCAGTATTTGTTGTGGAAACAGTCCGGAACAGAGCTGGAAATATAAGTTGTTCTTTTGATTGTTTCATCACTGACTAATGGTCGGACTATGGACAAGTCATTTAACTTCGCTGTTTTTCAGTTTGATGTTGGTGACGGTTGTGAGAACCTTTCTGACAATGAGTGCTTTCTTGTACCTGGAATCAGAAGTCTTAGGCATCGATCAGAGATAAACAAAAATGTAAGGGCTCCGATATAAAGTGCCAGTCCTAAAATCCCAGCCTCTTGCCAAAAGGAAAACAGGTGGTTTGCAGCTTTATGGTGAGAGATGGAAAAGTAGACTGCCCCCTACAGGGAGAAAAGAGCAGCTCTAGGCAATGGTGTCTGCCATCTAGAATTTAGGTGACCTGTACAAGTGCATTGAGATTTTAAGTTTGGATAAGAGCATAATATTGCTGTTCATTCTCATGTGTTGGTTGTAATATTTTAAACCCCAATTTAAGCTTCTGGTGGTTTTAATGACTGTTGACAGTTGCAAATTTGCAAGCCCCAACAGGCAGTATACTGTGTGACTGTGTCAGCCCATTCTCTCCCCGATGAGAAGTGGGCTCTTGAGAACGTATGCATGCATGCTGGGCCAGAAGGAGCTTCTGGCAGAATCTCCACTCTCAAGGTGGCTTAAGGTCTGGTTTGGACACTGATCACTAGACCTACTTTTTAATTTTTCTCTGGAAAGCTCAATTTTGTGTGGAGAATGTTTTAATGCAAATCTATAGACGTCATCATTTATAAATACATCAGCATCAGAAAAAAACTAGGAAATGGAGTAAAGCTCTTTTTCTCCCTCCAAAATCTAGCTGTTTCACTCCACTAGATTTTGGTTTCCTTATTTCGATCTTATTATTTCATCATTCAGTGACTGAATTTTAAAAAATCATTTGTTTCTTAAAAAGAACACACAGAATTCATATGTGATGTTTAATAGAATGTCCAGATATACAAACAAAAAAATAATCTTTAATACCATTGATTTAATCGTTATTAATATTAAGCTGTATGTCTTTCCAGGTTTTTCCCCGTCTCTTTATATATACAAATATAATTGAAATATAATGTTATATTAGTTTCAGGTAAATAACATAATGGTTTGATATTTGTATACACTGCTGCAGGATCACCACTGTAAATCTAGTTAACATCCATCACTACACAGTTAAATTTTTTTTCTCATGATGAGAATTTTTAAATTTTTTTTTTTTTTTTAAATTTTTAAGAGCTTATGTGAGCCAAACTGACGACATGTCAGGAAGCAAGATCTCAAATGCTTCTCGAGAAATTTTAAGGTCTACTCTATTAGCAACTTTTAAATATGCAGTACAGTATTATTAACTATAATCACCATGCCGTACAGTGCATCCCAGGACGTATTTATTCGGTAACTGAAAGTTTATGCTTTTTGACCCCTTCACCCATTTTGCCCACCCCTCACTTCTGGCAACCACCAATATATTTCCTTTGTCTATGGGTTCAGGGTTTTTTGTTTGTTTGTTTGGTTGGTTGGTTTTGTTTTTTTTTAGATTCCACATGTCAGTCAGTTTTGACCAAGAACTACAAGGCAAACAAAAACTTTATTTGGGGGTCTTGTAAAGAATTACAAATCTAGGAGACACAGATTTGGGTAGAAACTCCAGCTGTGTTCTGAGGGGGAAAGAAGGAGACCGAGTTTATAAAGACAGAAGTGAAGCTTCCAGAAGGATATCACAAGCTGCTCTGGTTGGTGCCGGCGGGCAGATTTCATCTTTCAGTGCTTATGTCTATTGCTAGGTGACAAGCTTCTTTTTTAATAGAGAGTTCAGTGATGCAGACCCAGCTCTAAGAGCTCTATCAGGATGTAGCCATTTCAAAAGTGTAAAAAGTTAATTTCACATGGAGGGGCTGTATTAGCTTCCTGGGGGCCTCCTCGCTCCATTTTAGACTGCTCTCTTGATAACACCGACTCCAGTTTTCTGTTTTTCTTTCACACACATATAAGTGAGATCATAAAATATTTGTCTTTTTCTGACTTACATCACGTAGCATAATGCCCCGTACATCATTTCTTGGTAACAGTGGGAGGATCGTGCTGCACATACACTGTACCTACAGTGATCCCATGAAGTCGGCTTGATTTGTCCACTTTGATGACTAAAAGGCAGCTCAAGTCCAGTCAGTATAAGATGGGACTCTTGATCCCTTCCTCCCTCAATCCAGAACCAACATCTACCCTTTTCTAAAAATATTAAATCAAATGGATGTTACAGGCTTTAATTAACCCTTATATGTATATTTTGTTTACAGTTATCATTTTTCACTATTGAATGATTGAAATGTTTGTTTCTGAAATTTTCGTTTTTGAAATTTTCTTTAGCATTCCAGAAGCTGAGCCAAACAGTGTGGCCAGTTTTAACCTTTAAATTTTCCTATCATTCTAGCTATAGCCATATCACCTTCATCATTCATCATCATTTTACCACACTTATCTCCGTCAGAAAGTACTTGTTTATCGTCTTTGCCTCTTTATGAATGTAAGTTCTATAGGAGTGGGGCTTTGTCTCTCTCTCTTTTTAAATTATTTATTATTATTTATGCCTACAGCACCTGGCCTTCCTAGATGGTCTCCCATCCAAGTACTAACCAGGCCTGACCCTGCTTAGCTTCCAAGATCAGACATCGGGATTGTTCAGGGTGGCATGGCCGTAGACCATGGGCCGTGGCTCCACTGGGGCCTGAACTCAGGACCTTCTGCGTGTAAAGCAGACTTGCTAACCGCTACACTATGCAACCGTGTTCTATTTGTGTGCTTTAAACATAAAGGTTATCTGATCTCTTGGGATTTTTCTGAGGTGCTGGGTAAACATGTAGATAGTGTCAGATTCAGAATATCATTTTTCTTGTCAGGTTACTACATTACTGATTATATTACCAGTGGTTGAAAAGATGAAGCGTGGTCCTCAGTCCGCAGGTCCCAGTTAGGCTGTGAGATGTCTGCCTGGAGCCTCAGTGCAGTCTGTTGTGGATTCACAGTGCTCAGAGTCAGCAGCGACTCTGGAGCAAGTAGACATTCCCATGAAATGGGAAAGGCAGTGGCTGTGTTGATCTTACAGATCAGGAGCAAAGAGGTCATCTCTAGACATCCTGCTATTTCTTAATCATTCTTTTCCTCTCTCTCCAGCTCATGGGGGCATTCAGTAAAAATCTTTTCATTTGTTTAGCTAATCAAACAGTTGGCCGTTTGGTGAAGTGCTTTCACACACAGCGCATGGTATGAGTCTTTCGGCCTCCTTGTTAAGTAGATGTTCATTGGCTTATATAAAGTAAAGGAAGGTTAAGTGACAGTTTTTAGATAGTTCTGGAATTCAACTCCATCTCTCTCCCTGAATGTTCTCTTCCGTGGAAAAAAAGGTGGGTTATGATGAGTCCATGTTTACAGACAGATCCTTTAGGATCTTGCTTTGCCATCTGATGAGGACAGCCCTTCCGAGTCCTGTATCCGAGGCTACTTTGAAAACTGGACATGACCTCTCGTGATATTCCACATGTGTTTTTAGCTTTCTTCGCCACTGTTACTCAGTGCTTTAAGTCTGCGTTAGTGGTGGTTTTCCTGCTTCGCTATTCTGTCCTTCCTAGGAACACAAAAATTTCTGGTTTGGGGTTTGTTTTTTGGCAGACTCTGGAGGGGAGCTTCGTTTTTCCAGTGAAGGTAGCAGGATGGGTATGAGGAGAAGGCTGGAGGAAGCAGGCCTGTGAAGTACTCGTCAGAGTGTGGTGATGAGGGAGAATGAGACGCCCAGGGTACCGGGACGTTAACATCGCCTGCCATACGCTGTTCATGTCCGGGTGCTCCTTTACCCTGCGATGGCACCGCCTGGCGCACCGTCCAGGTCCCAGGTGTGCAAAGCCTTGTCCCAGCTCTTCTAGGCAAAGTAACTGCCCCTTGCTGTTTACTTTGTATGTTGCTTAACTCTTGTATTTATTTTGCCAGTTATTTACCTGTCTCTACTTCTAGACTGCAGACTTCCTTATTATTATTTACGCCCTCTAAATGCAGCTCCGAACCTGATTCAGTAGGTGCTCCGTGATTATTGACTTAATACAATAAAGCAGTATAGGGTAGCATCTAAGTATATGTTGGGTCGGACAGGCCGAAATTTGAGTTCTAGATCTGCCAGAGCTCTGTGAACCCCTCCAAGCCCCGCTCTCCTCACTGGTGCTGTGGGGATGAGAACAGCTGCCCCATGGGCTCGCGATGCGGCTGAAATAATGAGCACGGTGCCCGGCATGGTGCATGCTCCGCAGTAGGTAGTCACCATCGCGATCGATGTGACTCTGGAGTTAGGGCGGGAGCACGTGCTCCAGACAGACGGTAGATGAACCGGAACCCCCCACACCCCTCGGGAGCACCGAGTAGGGATTCAGTTTCAGGCGAGCGTGAAGATTTCCAAGATGGTCGTGTTCTGGGCACTGGGGACCAGCTTTTGATCTCAAGCTTCTGGACAAATAATGACCCTTGCTTACCTGTCACCAGATAACCCTCAAAAATGCTGGAAGCATTATATTTGAGTTCAAATCCCAGTTTGGCCACTAGTTAGCTGTGTGTGTGACCTTGACCTCAAGCTTCCTTTTCTGTAAAATAAGACCAGTAAAGTGAATGGTGTCATGCTGCTAGTATCATCCTGATTATTAGTGTTATTAACAGTGTAAGTCAACAACACGTGTCCTATCTAATGACACTAATGTTTGCTCGACAGAGTGATCGCACATAACTGGAAAACATTTTTGTCACTCCAGCCTCTTCCTGGACTCTTAGTTCTCCACGCTCCCCACCCGGATGGTAATAAGTGGGGCTGTAGACAGCTACTGAATAAATGATGATGTTAGCATCTAGAAGGCACTGCAGTTTGGAACCCGAGCAGTGGATAATGACTCAGTATTTCGTGACTGTCCATCATTCAGGAGCTGAGTTTCCGTGTGAAGCAATGCTGATAACACTGCTCGGCTAATGGAGTGTCTAGTCTTTCTTCGGGGACACCCAGAGAGAGTCAGAAGGTGAAAAATAGCCGGTGAAAGAAGGTATTGACACCGTGGCATTTTCTGCAGCCATACCACTGGACTGCCAGAGAAACTGAGAAGCGCGGAAGCAGAGATGTCTCTACTGACATATAAATAGCTAAAAGATTTGATACAGTCCAGTTTTCAATGTTTTTAGGGAATTAGTAACTATAATATTTTTAAAGTAACAGTGTTACTAAACATTTGGGGGGAGGGGACACAAAGCAATCCACATGATGTTAGTGGAGGAGACAAGGTTGCAAATCTGTGAGGCAGAAAATGGTTACAAGCAGGTGATGAAGGACTAAGAAATTAAAACCCGGGTCTTAGTGTCACAGTTTGCTTCCTCTGGAGTCTGACATCAAAATTATGTTTATAAACATTTTGTTGCCTCCACTACTGCCTTCAGGAATTCCTGGGCTAGTCTCTACAGGCTAAGGAGGGTGGCCTGCTTTCTGGCATACCACGGTGGGGGACAGGGGAGGGGGTTAGTGGCTTCATTTATCTTCTAGATAAATACTTCTAGGTAGAAAAGAGAACTGTTAAGAAGTCATGCCTGTGCTGTCATCTGGCCTGGTATGCTGTAATCCTTGGTTACTTTTAGAAGATTTTTCACTTCTAACATTTGAGAGTTCAAAGTAGCAGGAATCACGAGTTAAAATTGAAACTAGGAGAGTTTCTGGGTAAACTCCTCAGTAATGTCTCTTGACATTTTAATTGCAGATCTGAGTAGCCACTAGTAAATGTTCTGGTTTCAGTGAGCAGTACAGCTGACTTCCCTGGAAGTCGAATGAGGCAGACTCAGAAAATTGCATAAAACGGTCATCACTTGTTAGATTTCTTCATGGTCCAGAAAAACCCCTGTATAACTTCCTTTGAAGAAATGGAGCTGAACGGGAAGCAGAAGTAGTTAATGGATGATACTGGACCTGGGAATTTCCGACGAGTCGGTTCAGTTCCTACAGAGTGTTCTTTCTCAGAGAAGTTAGGGCAGTATGCGATGCAAGACTTGCGAGGCTCCCAGTGGCCTTCCTTGTCATATTTTTTCAGAGGTAGCAATAGTCCTGACAACTTCCTTGTACTAGCTTGTGTTCTTCACTTTGGAGACCAGTCATGGCAGTTTTTAAAATAATGCTCTGCTGTTGATCCATCGAGAACCTAGTCTCGTGGCCAAATTCCAACACAGATTAGTTTCGTCTTTTATTTTGTGTTCGGTGAATTCTGGAGCAGGTTTCCAAACTGCTTAAAATCGAACCAGGGCACAACCAGACGAGGGAAGCAGCTGTATGCGAGCAGCTGTGCTTAGTTATATTCTGGAAATTTTAGACCAGAACGAGTGGTTCCTGGGACCCTAGGAAACACGGATGGGTTGCTTCTAGAAACAACCTAGTGGAGTTTGTCGTACCCTGCCTCCCCTACCCTCCACCCACCGGCATTTGGTTGAACACAGCTGACAATCTAGACCATTCAGCAAATGATAGATGTCCCTTAGTCAGGGACTGTTGTTCCCACATCACAAAAAAAAAATCCATTAGTTCATAGAACTTTGCTATAGATTGGCTTGAATTTTCTAGCCAGTGATCCATCTCTCTTATTTCCTGTACTGTCTTATATCATTATACTCGATTTAGGATAGCGTATCAAACTTTTGAATATTGTAAACTATTTTTTGGTGTCTGGGAAATGCTGGGCTCATAAAATGAGTTGAGAAATGTTCCTGTCTCTTCTATTTTGGGGAAGAAATTATGTGGAATTGGTGTTATTTCTATTTAAATGTTTGGCAGAATTCATCAGTGAGACCATCTGGGCCTGAAGATTTCTTTTTAAGAAGATTTAAAATTACTAATTCCATTTCTTTTTTTTCCCCCCAGTCTTATTTTAATTGAGGTTTAATTGACATATTACATTATCTTAGTTTCGGGTACAACATACTGCTTTGATATTTGTACGTATTGCAAAACGATCACCACAGTAAGTCTAGTTAACATCTGTCACCATATATAGTTACAAATTTTTTTTCCTTTTGATGAGAACTTTTAAGATCTACTCTCTTGGTAACTTTCAAGTGTGCAATATAGTAGTATTAACTGTAGTCACCATACTGTACAGTACATACCATGACTTAATAGTTATATCTGCAAGTTTTACCTTTTGACCCCCTTCACCCATCTCCTCAACACCCCCACCCCCGCAGCCCTCACCTCTGGTAATCACCAGTCTGTTCTCTGTGAGTTCAGTGTTTTGTTAAATAGAGCCTACATGTAAGTGATATCACATGGTATTTGTCTTCCTTTGTCTGACTTATTTCACTTAGCATAAGGCCATCAAGGTCCATCCATGTTGTTCCAAATGACAAGGTTTCCTTCTTTTTTATGGCTGAGTAGTACTCCAGTGTGGGTGTGGGTGTGTGTTCGCACACGCACGCGTCTCGCACATCTTCTTCCACATCCATCCATCCATCCGATGCTTAGGTGGTTTCCACGTCTTACCTTTTGAAAATAACGCTGCAGTAAATATGCAGGTGCGTAGATCTTTTCAATTAGTGCTTTTGTTGTTGTTGTTGTTGTTGTTTTGGATAAACACTTGGAAGTGGAATTGCTGGATCATATGGTAGTTCTATTTTTAATTTTTTGAGGACCCTCCATACTGTTTCTCACAGTGGCCGCACCACTTACATCCCCCTGAATGCACGAGGGTGCTCTGTTCTCCACATCTTCGCCAGCCCTTCTTGTCTTTTTGATAATAGTCATTTTAACAGGTGTGAGGTGATATTTCATTGTAGTTTTGATTTTCATTTTCCTAATAACTAGTGATGAACATCTTTTTATGTACCTGTTGGCCATCTGTATGTCTTCTTTGGAAGAATGTCTTCATATCCTCTGTCTTTTTTTAATTGGATTTTTTTTTTTTTTTTGCTATTGAGTTGTATGAGTTCTTTATATATTTTGGATATTAGCCACTTATCAGATATATGTTTCGCAAATATTTTCTCCTATTCAGTGGATCACCTTTTCATTTCGTTGATTTCTTTTGCTGTGTAGAAGCTTTTTAGTTTGATATCATCATACTTGTTCATTTTTGCTTTTTTCGCCTTTGCCTTTGGAGTCAGATCCAAAAAACTCATTGCCAAGACCAATGTCAGGGAGCTTACTGCCTGTGTTTACTAGGGGTTTTGTGGTTTCAGGTCTTTAATCCATTCTGAGTTAATTTTCGCATATGGTGTAAAATAGTGGTCTGGTTGCATTTTTTGCACGTGGTCCAGTTTTCTCAACACCATTTATTGAAGAGATTGTTCTTTCTCCCATATTACGTTTTTGGCTCTTTTGTCATAATTAATTGACTATATATGCATGAGTTTATTTCCAGACTCTCCATTCTGTTCCATTGATCTGTATGTTTGTTTTTATGCCAAACCATGATTGGATTACTATAGCTTTGTAATATAGTTTGAAATCAGGAAGTGTGATAGCTTCACCTTTGTTCTTTTTTCTCAAGATTGCTTTGGTTATTCGGGATTCCATTTCTTTAATAAATAGATATCTACTTAAGTTTTTCTTCCTGGATGAGTTTTGGTAAATTGTGGCTTTCAAAGATTTGGTCCATTTCATTGGAGTTGTTTAGTTTATGTACAATGAGTTTTAGTATTTCCCTATCGTCTCTGTGGGATTTAGTAATATCCCTTCATTATTAATATTGGTAATTTTTATCTTTTGTGTTCCTTTGTCAGCTTATCAGTCTTATTTATCTTTTTAGAAAATCGGCTCCTGATTTCGTTGATACACGTCTATGGATTTTCTTTTCCCAGTATTTTTGATTACTACTCTTAGTATTTTCTTGTGTTTGTTTTGGATTTGTCTTGCTTCCCCCCCCCCGCCCCTTTTTTTTTTGTGATATAATTGACATACAGAACTGTGAAGGCTTAAAGTGTACAGCATGATTAATTAACTTTCCTATATTATGAAATGATTACCACAGTAAGCTTAGTTAACATCTTATCTCATATAAATTCCAAAAAAAGAATAAAGGAAAAAAAAAAACTTTTTTTCTTCTGATGAGGACTCCTAGGATTTCCTCTTAACAGCTTTCAGATACTCCATACAGCGGCCTTAACTGTGGTCGTCATGTTGTGCATTTGCTCTTTTTCTAGTTTCTTAAGTTGTTAATTTGAGACCTTTTTTCCTAATATAAACACTCGGATCTCTGAATTTCCTTCTAAGCACTGCTTTAGCCGCATCTCACAAATTTTGATGTTTTTCATTGAGTTTAAAGTATTTTCTAATTTTCCTAGTTATTCCTCTTTGACCCCCTAGATCATATATAGTCAAATATTTTGTTATTCCCAGGCAAGTTTATATTAATTATTTCTAGTTTAATCCATTATGGTCAGAGAACATCTTTTAAGATTGTTAAGCTTTGTTTTATGGCCAGGATGGTTTATCTTCAGTGAATATTCCATGTTCACTTTACAGGAATGTATTATGCTCTTTTTAAGTGGAGTGTTCTGTTGTTACCAGTTAGATCCAGTTGGGTGTCGATGATGTTAAATTCAAAACCCTTGCTGGTTTTCTTGCAGTTTGTTCTATCAGTTAACATGGGAAGAATTCAGACATCTCAATAATTGTGGGTTTGTCGATTTCTCCTTTTAGTCCCATCAGTTTTAACTTTATTCTAAAGCTTTGTTGTTAGGTGCATACCTTTTTAGGGTAGCACGTGCTCTTGGTGAATTGATTCTTTTATCATCATGCCGTGTCCCTCTTTATCCTTCGTAATTTTCCTTGCTCCGAAGTCTGTTCATTTGATGTTAATACAGCTATTTCGGCTTTCTTTTGGTAGTTGCATGGAGTTTCCATCCTTTTACTTTAACCTACCTACATCATACTTACAGTGGGTTTCAGCATATAGTTGGGTCTTTTTTGAGGGAAAAAAAAAATGCATCTGACAGTCTCTGTCTTTTAATTGATATGTTTAGACCATTTACCTTTACTGTAATTATTGATAGATTTGGATTTAGTTTCAGCATTTTATTATTTATTTTGTGTTTTTTTTATTTTTTTGTTTCTCTCTTTCCTCTTTCCTGATTTCTCTCTCTCTTTCTCTCTTTTATTGGACTGTTTTTCAGTATTTAATTTATCTGGGTTTTTTACTGTTCTCTTTGGCTTATTTAGTGGTTGTTCTATGGATTATGATATATATACTTTACCTAGTTTATTATTAGAATTAATATCATTTCATGTAGAACGTAGAAACCTTGTATCTACATATCTTGAAAACCATACCAGACAATGTTGTGATTTTTTTTCTTTTGACCATCAACCTTTTAAAGTATTCAAGAGGAAAAGAATAGTTGGTTACACTAACCCACATATTTACCATTTCTTTTGCATTCCCTTAATTCCTGACATTCTAGATTTCCAAACCTCTGTTAGTTTCTTTTATACTGGAAGAACTTCCTTTAGCATTTCTTTTAGAGTATATCTTTTGGCTACAAATTATTTTAGTTTCTTTTTTTCATCTGAAAATGTCATTTTCATTCCTAAGGAATATTTTTTGCTGGGTATAGAATGTAAGCTGGCAGTTTTTCTCCACCTCCCACCAGCACTTTAGAAAAGGCCTCCTTTATTGTTTCTAATGAGAAATTCATATCGGTCAAGTCGTTATTCTCATGTCACATGTCATTTCTCTTTGGTGGCTTTTGAGATTTTTTTCCTTGGCTTTGGTTTCAGCAGTTAATTATGATGGATCTGGATCTGGGTGTGGATTTCTTTGAGCTTAGCCTGCTTTGGGCTTGTTGCACTTCTTGAATGTCTAAGTTTGACTTTGACCAAATTTTGGACATTTTCAGTCATTCTTTTTCTCTTAATTCTGGGATTTCAGTGATGGGAATATTAGACCATTTTATATTGTCTTACAGATTCTTGAGGCTCTGTTAATTTTTTTTCCCCAATCTGTTTTTCTCTCTTGTTCGACATGGGATAATTTTGATTGATCTGTCTTCAACTTCATCGAGTCTCTCCTCTGTCATCTCCATTCTTATATTGAGCCCATCCAACGTTCGTTTTTGTTTTTTTGGTTATTTTTTTTTTTTAAGTTCTAAGGTTTCCATTTTGTTCTATTTTATAGCTTTTATTTACCTGCTGAAACTTTCAGTTCCATTCATTTCAAGAACGTTCACCCTTCTTGGGGCATGGTTATGATAGCTAGTCTTTGATAATGCCAACATTTAGGTCATCTTAATGTTGGCACCGCTTTGTCTTTTTCCCTTGCTAATTGTTGAGTTTTTTGGGGGGAGGCGTTTTGTTTTTTGGGTTTTTTTTGGTTCTTCATGGTTTTTTTGGACACTTCGAATGTTTTGGATTCTGAGTTTTGTTTAAATCCTGTGGAAAGTGTTGATTTGTTCTCTTGTTTTGTTTCGCAGGCAGTTGACCCAGTTAGGTTCAGGCCACGTGATCCAATTTGCTTTCTTCTTTCGGCTTTGGTTCTCATGTCAGTCCAGTTTTC